>NW_020837948.1:32201975-32809173 GCF_003676395.1 Aethalodelphis obliquidens
CAGGCGGGCTGGTGAGCCAAAGCCGCCGAACGGGGGCCCCGGGACCCCGGCCCCCCCAAAGGGAAAGACAAAAAAAAGGAAAAACCCGAAAACCAAAAAAAAAAAAAAAAAAAAAAAAAAAAACAACCATACTTCCTAGTAAGCTTTTTACAACTTAGGCTTCAATCTTCATGAGTCAACTAAATTGATTAAAATGTCAGTGTTACACTTGATTAAATATCTACACTCCTCTAAGTTTAACCTCTAACTTTATCAAAGAACATTCACATTTTCTTAATAAGGTATATCACTTTTTGATAATTGTTTCTATCTTGAGGCTATAAAATTATTATGGCTTTTATGGCTTTATTAAAACCTGTGATTAGGAAAGCCAAAGTATTTTGAAACATCCCATTTGTATTATTAGCAAAACTCACTAAAACATAAGATGGCATTTATGTCTGGTTAAACAAATTGACGATGAAACTATAGAATACTGACCAGTCCTCTTCTTGAGTCCTTACAATGCTGTGTTGAGGGTCTGAGTGCCAAAATGTTAAGCCAGGCAATGGACAATTTAAAATTATATGCTGATTCCTTTCGTGAATATTTGCAGCTTCAACTGCCAATTTTAATTTACTCCACTGAGCAATTCTCCCATTAAAAACTCAATAATTGTTAGACCACTGCAATAAAACCTTCAAACATTTTGCCTCCAAACACAATATTTGTTTCAAATAAACTTTTGGTACAGAAGCCATATTAATTTATGTGCTATAAAATGTTAGGCAAGTAATTAGAATCATTTTTTAACTCCCTGTGAACTTCCAATAGCATAAACAAAGAGGAAAAACAACAATTAATTAAACAGATGTAAGATGAGGCTGCTATATATTGAATTTATATAAAACATGCATATATATGTATTTAATTTGCCAAAGAAAAGGCATTTTGTTGAGCCAGACTTCATTAACTTGTGTGCGTACGTATGTAGACATACATATATACTTTCATATACATACAAGTTTATGTAGTCTGGGTCAACAAAATGCCTTTTCTTTGGTAAGTTTACCAAAATATAGGATATGACAAAAAATAACCAAAAGATGTATATTCTGGCTACAATAATACTGCCATGTCATGTAATTTTCATTTCCTTGCAAGAAGGTTACAGCAATGTATCACAGTCCAAAAGGAAAGAATAGTAACTCGCTCCATTTTCCTTACTCCCATTTTCAGCCAACTCTTTAGTGGAAAGATGTGAATGTTCTTAAATATAACTAGTATTCAACTTTTCTAATTTTTTTATTGGCTTTCCTGCAGGTTTTAGAATACATTCTTGGTGAATAAGATACTAACTTTTATATTTACAAGAGCAGTGTTAATTACATATTGAATTGAAACTTAGTGATACATGATTGAAATTAAAAAAAAAAAGTCATTTTTCTCTAGGCTTTTTTCAGTTTCCAAATCATGTCGTCCATCACTGGTTGATTTTTCTAATTTTCTAGTATACCATTTTTTAAAAAATGTCCTCTATATTTCCATCTTTTTTCGTATAGGATTATATTGAATTATTTCTATTTGTTAGTTTTGTGCTTTTCTCTCTTTTTTTTTTTCTTGTTTTTCTTTTTTATATCAGTGATGGAAATATTTGAAGAAAGATTTCTCTGAATCACCCTTTTGGTTTGAGTATATTAGAAAATGATTGAAAATATCAGTAACAAAGAAGTCAAATAACTTATTCACAATAATTTTCCATTTGGAATTTAAGTGTATTTTTAGTCACTTCTGCAGACTTTCCCATTGTCCCTTTCATTCTCCTTTGGGAATTTTCTTAACGCTGATTCTTCTTTCCTATTGAGTGGGAGGAAAATCACAGACTATAGATTCACTACAAATAGAGATTGTTGATTTGAGAGTTTTCTTCCTTATACTCATGCATGGTGCTTTCCTTATATCCATAATAACACATTTGCCCAATCTCAACATGTCCACCATTTATTGTCTGTGATAATATTCTAAAAGGACCTTAAAAATTCTTTGAGATGATTTGAGAGTATTGGCTTATTATTATGAAGTTTTACATATCAACTTGAGTATTATATTATACTCTTCCCTCATCTTTGATATCAGTGGCAAATAGATCCTAGAGCTTTTCTCAAGTTTTCTGACCTATTCGATCAAAATTTATTATATTAATACTGCAATCACCCCCATAGGGCAGGAGTTCAGAACATCAAGTATAAGCTCCTCTTTATGATATACATTTTTACCATTTCCTAGTAATATTTGCTAAAAGAATTTTTTTTCTGCCTGTCATTAATTCAACTGCATCTACCACCGTTAAAATCCTACCACCAAGGAATTCACATAAAAGGAAACTATTATGTATCAATATAGACACGTTTCTTTTTCCATGACAGATTAAGTGAGGCCTTCATGTGTGTGAAAAGAGTAAACACCATTTAATTAAATGAAGCGGTTATAAAGCATACGGACATATGAAGTGAAGTGAAGGAAAATAAAAGTAATCTATTAATGTCTCCAAAACCAGTGGTGTAAGGTAAATTTTAGACTTGAAAATATTTGTATGCCTCATACATGCTATGCTGTGCTCCATGCACATTATTACGCATGTGAATTATTTAAAAGATTTACAATATATCTCATGAATTTTGCAGGCCAAATTTCAGTTAAGTTCAATGTGATATCAGCAGAAATGATCAGCTATATATAACAAGTAATTTTTGAAGTCTGTGGAGAAGGGAGAATATATGAATACATATACAGAGTGAGATTTACATTTGTAATCAACTGAAATTAGAATAGTTCTAGTGCATACCTATACTTTTATTATTGTCTCCAAATTACTAAAGTACCAACTGATCTTGCTTTTTTGCTATTGACTTCATTTTTCATTACACATCAGCTGATGTTCTAGTCTGCCGTCAAATGGAACAGATTACTTCCGATACACAGATAGGGTATAGAGTGGTGCTTCAGCTTGAGATAATCCACAAACAAAACATGTCTTCTTTAACTGTTAGACTCAACACTCCATAAATTAACTTACTTACAGTTCTATGGCAGCTGTCACTTCCTAAACGTAGTCTATAAACTCCTCCATATCTTCACAATCCTTTACAAACTCTGAATTTGTTCCCAACCAAAGCCAGCATAACCTTTTCAAAACAAAGATAATGTCCATCTCATGTTTCAGTACCTTCCAATTGTTCCTACTTAAGATTCATGATATCTGTCTGTCTTCTTTTCCTTTATTGATATTCTGGTTAGATCTTCTCACTTAAATGATTACTTCATCACCTAAAGATAAAGTCTGCCTTACTACACTGCAGTTGGTATCAACCTTGGTGAATTCAAAGCTCCATGTAGACAAATATAGCTATATCCTAGACAGTTGATTTCTTTGATCCTCAGATTCTTCTGTTTCCATGGCCTTATCTGAATATTAACATCACTGACAACTGTTCTAGTCTGATATATTAAACTCGAACATCTTATTATCTAAGTACAATATGCATCTAAGTCTCATTCTTTGTTTCCATTGTACCCTACTTACTAACCTCATTAAATGTCATTCATTTTTGAGGCCCTTAAATTTCTCCTAATATGTCAATCAACACCATGTTTAAAAAAAATAGTTTGTGACTGTTTATTAAGATGCAAGTTCAGGTCACTTATATGTTGTTATTTCTGATATACTTAGGCATTTTCTACGTCATTTTGTGTTTTCTTTGTATACCATTTTAGGTTTTTTTCCCCCCAATCTTGCTTTCCTGTGGATGCATCAGGTTTTCTTCATTACTCTTCTTTTTAAAAACACTGTACTTTGAATTTTATTTGTTCCTTATAAATTACTAATGTGCATACTATGACAAATTGAAAGTTAATCAACACACTTATCTTCTGAAGAATACAGGAACCATAAAATGATTTATCTGAGATCTTCTCATTTGGTGTTTAGTATTACTTTTTGTATAGTATGTTGTTTCTGACCTGACTAATTTTTAAATTCTCTGAAATTTTTCAGCAAATGAGTAATAAAGTAGATAATATATTTACTAATTCCTTAATTTACCATTTCTTTTCCTTGTATATGACTTCTTTTTGTTTTCTGTGAAATTCATTATAGTAATTTTTTCTTTATGAAATTCTGAATGTAATCTAAAAGCTCTTTATGTTCTTATTTTTGCATGATAATCTAGGTGGACATAGAAGTCTAGTGACAGATATTCCCTCAGCTATTTGAACTTGTTAATCACTTGTCTTCGGGCATCTATTCTTATTAATGAGAAGTATTGTCAGTCTAATGAGATAGTGAAGTGCTTTTGATTTCTCTAAATTAAATTTAATGTTCTGCATTCTCTCTATGATGTATATAGGTAAGGATTAGATTTTTATAATGTTTGAAGATTGGCATACAGTCAGTGTAAGGATTCAGTATCCTCTCTGAACCTAGAAAACACTCGATATTATCTTACAATATTGCTTACACTTCCTTTTTTATTCCCCCTCTGGATTTTCTCAGTATATCCTTAGCATTTTTAACATCTCTTCCGTATTTTCCACCTTTCAAGATTACTATACTATACTGCATGGGTTATTACTGCAAATCTTTTATATAATTCTATATATTTTAAAAGCTATTTAAAAATTTAATTACCATATTTTTAATTTTAGAAGTTATACTGAGTTATTTCTCAAATATTTTTATACTATCTATGAATGAATAAATAGCGTTTATCATTCTATGCCTTTAAATATTTTTGGCCATTTTTTATAGTACTTTTATAATCTCCTTTAGTTTCCTGTTATTCATTTTCCGGTACTGCTAAATCTCCTGTTTATAGCAATTGACTCTCCCTCATGGTAGTTTATTTCCTTATGAAGTGGCTTGTTAAAATTTTGGCTCATCTTTGAGGAGCGGTACTTTTTGTACCCACCCCTGTAGAGAGTTCCATAAGACTTGGTTCTAAAAACATTTCCTTCAAAATCATTTTGCCACTCTGGCTTATATTATTCCAAGATAGCAACTGAATGTGAACATGTTGCAAGTCATTATCTTATTTTGGTGTTGGTTCCTACTCCCAAGTTGCAATGCAATTCTAGATCTCACATCCATGTGTGACAGAGACTCTGATTTCCTATTTCTCATGACTAAGTCTCCTCCCATGACTTCTAGTGTGGATCAGATAGTCTCAGTTTTCTAGTCTTTGAGCAAAGCAGGCCTTGTTCTAGCTGCCTGCTTCTACAAAGCCTAATGCTATATCTTCTCTTCCAGGTAGCATTTAAAATCCTGCTCTGTGGGTTTCTAATCATATCTCCATAGACCACAAAAGTTTAACATATACATATGATTCTGTTTTTTTGTTTCGCTTGGTTTCCAGCATCAATGGTTTCTTTCACCTCTTTAAAATGTGATTTTATTTGCTTTTATGTTTTACGTCATGTTGACTGGTATTTTTCTTATACTAAATTGGCTACTAGAAATTACAACTGGAAACAAATATGCAATCATTATTTTGTGTTATAAAAAAGGAATGAAGCAATTATTTAGACTGGCATCTTTCCCTGAATGGATGTCTACTTATGCACTCTACTGACTGATCTATCCCAGGGACTTATTATTTGAACTTGGAAAAAAGAGTATCATTGAAAAAAAGAATACAGATATGGGAAAGCCACGGAACAGCCAGCATGACACTTGCTTAGGATGTTAAGAATAAAGGAAATGTCTGATGGGTCAAGTGAACCCTGTGAAGACAGCCCACTTTGAAATCACTGAAAATTCACCATTTGGGAGGCTGGCTGCTGAGCAAAGATGCTGTGGTGTAGATAGTTGTGGAACTGAAGAGACCATGCTGGATTACATTTCTTACCTTGGGAAATTATGCAGAGGGTCCTTTCCCTACAGGGTTCCCTCAAGTATTCACACGTGTCATCCATTTGATAAACAACTCTCTGTTCCCTGTCTCACAGAGAACACACATACTCTGTCTTAACCAAAGGAGAAACAGAAGCAAACAGAGGTCTACAATAGTGGATAAATACATAAGCATCAGGTACTTGCCTCTCAGATCTATTCCTCCTTCCCACATGAACTCGCCAGAGGAGTGGAAGCCAGAAAAAGAAAAGGAGGAGGGGGAAGAGGAAGAGTTGGAGGGGGAGTCATTTCAGGAAAAGAATACAGTCTACATTTTCTCCCCTAGTCCCTCCTGCTAAAGTCTAGCCAGTGCTGATGGGAGGGGGCAAAGCTAATATTAAGTGAACATGGAGTAGATTCTTTAACTTGACTAGGCTTTTACATACTTGAACATGAACACAAAGTAATGGAAACTGTACAAAATGTAGTTAAGGGAAAGAAAAAGGAGATTCAAGGAAGCATGATAGAAGACAATGATTGGAGAAAAAAATTAAAATCAATTCATTTTGATGAATTGTGCAATAAAGTAGTTACTTTTTTTTTTTTTTTTTTTTTACAGAGAGTGAGGCTTGTCTTTGTCAGCTCAGCTCTCCTTATTGATGGCATGTCATTTATTTTATAAATGAAATCATCTTCAGTGTGGTGAGAAAAGCATTTTGCAGATTTTTCTAGTCAAAATGTTGATTTATGTTAAGGATTACATTTTTGAAACTCATTGGAAGTTAAAAATATTGAACTTTTAAAGGAAAGCAAATGTATGATTAAGCATTTATTACCAGGAGTCAATGAGCGTTCTTAAGTTATAAGAACTGCCCTCAGACACATGGGGAGTTCTGCCAATTTGACCACTAAGCTCACATTTTCACACTGAGATGGTTCTTCATCCACCCTATTCTTTTCTTCCAGTAGACTTTAGCATTGGGCCACTTGTCTTTCTAACTGCCTCATGCCAATGTTCTGCATGATTTCTGTCCACAAATCCCTATTTTTTCTTTTCAGCTTTCTCCAGATACGAGCACATTAATTTATTTTTTTAAATGTTTAGTGTGGAATGTAATAGTAGGACCTATGTAGAGAGACAGAAATTAACAAAAGTGACAATAAGAAAATTATAGACACTGCTAAACATATGAGGAATGTAGCTTATTAAAATGAAAATAATGTTGTATTAGATTAAGAACATGTGATTTGTATCCTCATTTCCTATTACTAATGTGCTGTGGAAGAACCTAAAATTAAATCTTAGCTCCATATTGCCTAGTTAGAAGTAGCATTAGACAAATCACCATACTTTTGAATCATACATTGACTTGTAGTGAAGAGTAAAATATATGCTTGTGTGGTGGGGGAGGGGAGGGAGAAGAGAAGGGAGGGATTAGGGAGGGGAGTATGCAGTGTGTGTTTAGATATATAGGTAGGTATTTAGATGGTGCTTTTAGTGTAGAGCATGTGATAGGCAGATGTACTACAAAAGATAGTTTGTTTTCTACCAACACTTCTTGAGTGTCGACTCCTCCCTTTGAGTCAAGAAGCAAGAAATTCAGAAAAGGAACACAAAAAATAGGGCAGGTTTTTGGCAACAAGGTGAGCTCTTTTGGAGCCACATATACTCTAGCAGACAAAATAAACAGGCAAGCAAGAAAACTAATTTTCTTGGAATAATAGGTTATGAAAATTTTCCCTCTTCATGGAAGAGATAGACCAGCACTGGCACTACAATCCCAAGTGATAAACATTCAAGTCAGATATGAAAATAAGTTTTCTCAATATACTACTCTAGATTTTTCCATAATGGGACCAGAAGGATTATCACTTGTATATTAAAGGTCCTGATGATCTTTCTCAACACATTCATCCAATGTTTATTAAGCACTTACTGTGTACAGTGACTTAAATTGTTCCTGAACTGTCTAGACATCATATCCTGAGCATTCACTATTTACTATTGTATCTGTTTCTTCCCTTGAGTATTTTTATCTGAATGTATTTTTCAACCTGATTTTACATGTCTTCCTTAGTTACATAACCTTGAGCTTTATCATCATAAATCGCGTCAGGGCCTCGTCTCAATAGTGACAATATTATCATGGGCTATAGATTTCTTCATGCTGGATATGACAACTTCACATTTCTTTGCTCAACCTCACTGATATTTTTCCTATTGATTTTTTTAAGTTTTATAAATTGTTAACCCTCATGCACAATTTTTTTTACCAACTTGAATAACATGTATAAAATTTTTGCAGAGTAAAAATGACTAACTTGCAGAGTAGAATGGAGTCTAATCCAAAGTTAAATTAAGCTTTTATAACCTCCTAACCAATAGTTCCTCCCTTTCTCCCAGATCCTATTTTGTCATCTGTTACTCGGCAATTCTCACTGACCCAAGGAAGCTCTTCCAAGACTTTCACTTCAGATGAACTATTTAGCAAAAATAGCCTGAAAATTTTTTTCACATGGAAAATTATTTTCTCACGATACTGAATCATCCGAGGGCAGAGACTCTCAAGGATAGACGTGGATATTAAGGGAACAGATAGATAGATGATTTAAAGGATGACAGAATCTTCTAATCTGCTTAGAAATTAGCAAGGCCATGGTAACTAAGGAATATTTGCTTTTATCAAATAGTGGAGGATTTAGATTACATACCTAGGACTTTGTACACCTAGATCACTTCCATTTTGATTATAGCACTCTACCTCCTAAATCATTCCAATTAATTCACACCCAGGGCCTGACATTTTCATCATCCATGGATTTAGATATTTAGAAAATTATTGTTGAAATGTAACCATGTTAATTAGGAGGGAATTTAAATTATTGATAATATCTTAGACACTAGCATATTATTAAGATAATTTAAATTACACGTCAAACTGCAGTAATGTGTTCTTAAAATTGGAAATTAAAGTTTAAAAGTTGTGATATTGACACCCACTGGTGAGATAAATAACTTGATTTGGGAAGGTATGGAAATGATGAGAATGGGATTTACCCAGGTTGTACTTTGGAATGGTACCTCATTGAGGGGCAAGTCCTATATTCCTGGAGGTGGAGGGGAGTAAGGGGAATGGTGTCTGGTCTTAAGGAAATGTGCCAAAACAAGGAAAGAGAGGCAGGAATCAAAAATTAATATAATTTAATTTACGTATGTTTTTCTAGGTCCTGTACCTGGTCTGGGCCCCTTTCTTTATTGTTACTATTTTCAACTAGCTCAGGATCCACTGGATTTGATCAGATCTGCTTCCTTTCTTGGTCTATCTTGTATATACTCTTGACTCCATTATCTGCGGTCATGAAGCTTATAGCTTTGATTTCTGAAAGCTCTCCATGTCCCTTGGTCTCTCTTTGTCTCTACTTCCTCTTCTGTGTCTCTGTTTCTCTGTCTTTTATCTCTCTCCCTGTATCTCTCTCTCTCTCTCTTTCTCCACACACACACACACACACACACACACACACACACACACACACAGTACAAAGTAGAGGTGAATCTCAATGGACAGTGCAGTGCCATAAGGTTACTAAGAATGGGCACTTTTGATATCTCAAGCCTGAAAAGAGTTAGGAGACAGCAATAGTTATTTGTGCCTAAAGAGAGGGAGTTGAGTCAGGGCCACCCTTTAGATAAAAGTAGACAGTTTGTAGTAACCTTTCACAGAAGAAGTCAAGGGAATGATTACTTTGATCTTACTTTCCTATCTAACTCTCATTTCCTGCCTGTGTTCCCCACTGACTAGTCCCCATCCCCCAGAAATGATAGAGCAACAGACCCCAGTGATATAGCTCATAGAGTCCCAAAGCAGGTAGAGGATCTTAGAAGGAGATCTAGAGGAGCAAATGGAAGGCATTGGGTACAGTGTAAATTTACTTGAATGAATGAGTATCATCAGCAGCTTTTTCATATTATTCAGACAATTTATTGACCACATTCAAAATAAAATTATGATAGGCTTACCTTTTATTATAATTATTCAACATATTTGTTCATCATATTTGTACACAAATATGAATTACTGTGCATGAATATCCAGAGTATATATTCAGTGGTAAACTGATAAACCTCACACAATAGAGGAAAATAATACCACACACAAAAAAATAACCTTTTCATTGCTTCAAAGACACTTTTGGGAATTCTTCAGAAGAAATTATACAAAGCTATCTAGCTAATCCAAGAGATCAGATGATCAAAAGAGCAGAACACCTAAATTATCTCCTTGTTCAAACTATGTTAAATATTTTAATAGCATGTTAAATGAAAAAAAAATTAGAGAATGTGAAATAAATATTTAATTTTACACAAAAGATAAATTTATATCTTCATCCTTATTCTGTTTCCCATCAGGTGCTGCGCTATAAGTAAATTAGCCATAAGTCAAAGATTAAAAGTAAAACAACCAAATAAACAACTTGATTTAAACTTCATTATTTTTCTGGCATTATATGTGATAAGTTTCCAAGATTCATGTTCACTTAAAGTTTAGACTATATATTTCTCTAGTGTCAAGAGAAGCATATTCATAGATCTTAATTATTGTACTATGACTATGTAAGTTATTAACATTTGAAGATGGGTGACTGTATATAATGTGAACACTATATATAATTTTTGAAACACTTCTTTCAACCTAAAATTATTTTAAAATAAAAAGCTAAAAATCAACAACTACCAGAACCAACTGCCTTAATACTGAATTACCTTTGTTTATATGTAAGTTAAAAGCACTATTTGCAAAAGTACAAATGTTCTGACTAAAAGACCTTCATTTTGGGAAAGAGTAAATAGAAAAGTAGCAGTTATGAATTCATTAAAAAAAAGTCCTCTTGCAAGAGTATTTACTCTAAAAGCCTAGAAAAATGAGAACAAAAAAATATTGAACTAACCACTTACAAATTTCAAAAATATTGCTGCCTATTTGATATGAAGTTCTAGGGTTTAATTTTGCTAGTCTTTTGAAAAGAGAAATGTTCATGTCAGATTTTGAGATGGAATTTTTCTTGCATGAGACAAAACAATGGAGTTATATTGAAAACCCTGTTTTAGGAAACAATTTTAATAATAATTGACCATGAAATATAATAAAGCAAAAACATCAATCTGGTTGTCATTGACTTAAATGACTCCCATCAGAGTCATTTTTTTGACAGCAGAGTGAAAATGTAAATTGTGTATTTATACCCACTATATTTTTTTAGAGTAAAAAATCCTTCAATTCATCCCTTTCCTTAACTCAGAACAATGAATCACTTAGAAAGTTATAGTGAAAAGAGCATGCTAATTCCAATTCTTCTACTATTAACATTTTTAACCTGAAGCAGGTAGTTTAACAATTAAAAGATTGTGTCATTCTTTTAAAATTAAAGTAATAAGGTTAAAATTCATTATAGAATTATTGAGTAACATAAAGGAAAAATATATGAAAGCTAGTTATAAAATAACATATCAATACTAATGTTAAAATTACTGCTTATACTTCTATAATGATTTGGAAGAATAACAGCATAATATTTATGCCAACTAACATGGTGCAGATGGAAAAAATTTATTGTTCCTTGAACTTGTGCCCTTCTGACAAGTTTCAGGATTAGCTTGGAGATGTGTAACCAATACATTTGTGAAATATTCACCTCAAAAGTCCAGGTAAAATTGACCTCAAAGTTTAGCTCCATGATCTGGCAAAGTCCAAAGCACTCTCCTCAGTATTTGCAAATTCCCAAGGGCATGTTTTCAAGCTAGTGTCTGCTCATGGCATCTGTGTTCTCACAGGCTAACTATCTTTTGCCTACATCCGCGTGGAAGCAAAATTTCCTTCTGCTGTTCTTTGGCATACAACACACATATACACACACTCCAATCACATCAAGTATTCTGATATAGAATAAAATGAGTCTTTATAGATTACACTCATGATTCATACTGCACACAGCTGGTAACTTCCTCTCTCTACTCCCTCATCTTTTTTTTTTTTTTTTTTCATCTTTTTTTTTTTTTTTTTTGCCTAGATTCCTTTCTCTCAAGGACCAACATATTTTTGGTTATGGTCAGACTCTGAAAACTCAGGGTTTTCATATTCAATATTACATATATATAAACATTTATATATATTACATTTATGTATAATAATTATATAAAGCAGTATATGTATATATACACACTTATGTATGCATATATATTTATGTATTCATATTTTAATATATATTTATGTATGCATACATATATACACACACACATGCAGTTGTTTTCCTTAGATGAATTATGGTGCCAGTGGTTGAGGTAAAATATCTTCTTGATATAATCATCCAAGTTTTCGTGGTGGGTTGGCCACCTGATGATTATTTAGCTCCATTGGAGAAGCCCAGATTCTATCTTAAATTTAATTCAGATATGAATTCTTTCAAAAATATTTTATAAATTATCACTGGCTATAGTAGAATATCTTTTCTAATCTCATTTTGGGTATCAATTTTCTAAGTATCATAAAATGGTGAATAACTAGAAATATCAACAAAAAATTCTCTTTTATGAGTGGTGGAGGGTGATCTTTAGTTTTACTTGACTTTAAAATGCCATTTTTGTCATTCAAGTTTCAGATGTCTCCAACCCATTATAGTATTTTATATCCATATATTTTTGTCTGTGTGTTCAGCATTGTACCTTGTGGCTTTCAAGTAGAATTCAGTTAGGAAAACAAAAGCCATGTAGGTATTCCAAAGAGGAAGCATTTTTTTAAATATCAAGAATAGAGTTTTCCTAAAGATGCCACCGGAAAACTACTAGAGCTAATCAATGAATTTGGTAAAGTTGCAGGATACAAAATTAATGCACAGAAATCTCTGGCATTCCTATACACTAATGATGAAAAATCTGAAAGAGAAATTAAGGAAACACTCCCATTTACCATCGAGACAAAAAGAATAAAATACCTAGGAATAAACCTACCTAGGGAGACAAAAGACCTGTATGCAGAAAACTATAAGATACTGATGAAAGAAATTAAAGATGATACCAACAAATGGAGAGATATACCATATTCTTGGATTGGAAGAATCAATATTGTGAAAATGGCTATACTACCCAAAGCAATCTACAGATTCAATGCAATCCCTATCAAATTACCAATGGCATTTTTTACAGAACTAGAACAAAAAGCCTTAAAATTTGTATGGAGACACAAAAGACCCCAAATAGCCAAAGCAGTCTTGAGAGAAAAAAACGGAGCTGGAGGAATCAGACTCCCTGACTTCAGACTATACTATAAAGTTATAGTAATCAAGACAATATGGTACTGGCACAAAAACAGACATATAGATCAATGGAACAAGATAGAAAGTACAGAGATAAACCCATGCACCGATGGTCAACTAATCTATGACAAAGGAGGCAAGGATATACAATGGAGAAAAGACAGTCTCTTCAATAAGTGGTGCTGGGAAAACTGGACAGCTACATGTAAAAGAATGAAATTAGAATACTCCCTAACACCATACACAAAAATAAACTCAAAATGGATTAGAGACCTAAATGTAAGACCTGATACTGTAAAACTCTTAGAGGAAAACATAAGAAGAACACTTTTTGCCACAAATGACAGCAAGATCTTTTTTGATCCACCTCCTAGAGTAATGGAAATAAAAAGAAAAATAAAAAAATGGGACCTAATGAAACTTCAAAGCTTTTGCACAGCAAAGGAAACCATAAGCAAGATGAAAAGACAACCCTCAGAATGGAGAAAATATTTGCAAGTGAATCAACGGACAAAGGATTAATCTCCAAAATATATAAACAGCTCATGCAGCTCAATATTAAAAAAAAAAACCCAATCCAAAAATGGGCAGAAGACCTAAATAGACATTTCTCCAAAGAAGACATACAGATGGCCAAGAAGCACACAAAAAGCTGCTCAACATCACTAATTATTAGAGAAATGCAAATCAAAACTACAATGAGGTGTCACCTCACACCAGTTAGAATGGGCATTATCAGAAAATCTACAAACAACAAATGCTGGAGAGGGTGTGGAGAAAAAGGAACCCTATTGCACTGTTGGTGTGAATGTAAATTGATACAGCCACTATGGAGAACAGTATGGAGGTTCCTTAAAACACTAAAAATAGAATTACCCTATGATCCAGCAATCCCACTACTGGGCATATACCCAGAGAAAACCATAATTCAGAAAGACACATGCACCCCAATGTTCGTTGCAGCACTATTTACAATAGCCAGGTCATGGAAGCAGCCTAAATGCCCATTGACAGACGAATGGATAAAGAAGTTGTGGTACACATATACAATGGAATATTACTCAGTCATAAAAAGGAACGAAATTGGGTCATTTGTTGAGACTTGGATGGATCTACAGACTGTCATACAGAGTGAAGTAAGTCAGAAAGAGAAAAACAAATATCGTATATTAACGCATATATGTGGAACCTAGAAAAATGGTACAGATGAACTGGTTTGCAGGGCAGAAATTGAGACACAGATGTAGAGAACAAACCTATGGACACCAAGCGGGGAAAGCGGCGGGGCGATGGGGGTGTGTGATGAACTGGGCGATTGGGATTGACATGTATACACTGATGTGTATAAAATTGATGACTAATAAGAACCTGCTGTATATATTAAAAAAAAAAAATAGAGTCTTAAAACATATGGACATGGTTAGGAAAGTAACTGTCAGGGAATCCACCGTTGAGTGTTCAAGAAATCAGGAAAGCTGTATGTAGGTTTGTCAAGAAATTAAAAATAGAACTACCATATGATCCAACAATCTCACTTCTGGATATATATCCAAAGGAAACTAAACTATTATCTTGAAGAGATATCTGAAGTCCCATATTCATTGCAGCATTATTCATAGTAGCCAAGTTATGGACACTGTCAATGGATACACACACACACACACACACACACACACACACACACACACACACACTGGAATATAATTCTGCCTTAAAAAGGAAGGAAACCATGTTATTTGCGATAACATAAATGAAGCTGGAGGACATTGTGTTAGGTGGAATAAGTCAGACAATGACAAATACTGTATGGTATCATTTATATTTGGAATCTGAAAAAAACCCCATCAAACTCATAGAAACAGAGTAGAATGGTGCTTGCCACAGTGTGGTGGGTGATGGAAAGAAGGGGAGGTTGGTAAAAGTGTTCAACTAGTAGTTATAAGATGAGTAAGGTCTGAGGATCTAATGTATACCATTTGAGACTATGGTTGATGACACTGTATTGTATGACTGAAATTTGTTGAAAGAGAGTAGAACTTAAATGTTTCAACAAAAAGGAAAAAAGAACAAGTGAGGTGATGAATGTTATTTAACTGGATGGGGAAAATCCTTTCACAATATATACATATATCAAATCATCACATAGAACAGTTTAAATATATTGCATTTTTCAATTATACCTCAATAAAGCTGAATAAAAAAGAAAGTTTGCAAAGTTAATAAGTGGTAGAGCTGGGTTTCAAACCTAGGTAGCCTGGATCCAGAATCTACACTTTAAACCACTAATCCTTACTGACAGAAACTGTTCTCTCAAATTACATCTTAATGGCTTTACAACTTGTTATGCTTATAGAATAAAGTAAGGCTGTTAATTAAATTCCAAGCTGCCGCAGAAACATATAGCTTAGGGACATCCCTTCTTCTGTGGGTTCCAAAGCAATGAAAGGATTGTTTGAGCTGCAACAGTTTGTAAATATTGTGTCATGTGGAACTTATCTGAGTCAGCTCCCCATATGCTTACATAAGCTGCTATAAATGAGCAATTTAACAAACTTCATGAACACTGCAGAGATATGAAGCTCTTCTTGAGATAAAAAAAAAATAGAATTCTTCAAATCCTTAATGACTACAAGGCATGTTTGACCCATGCTGACACAGGGTCCTCCCAAAAGTGATGTAAATATACCCTTTTCTTAATGCATGAATCTATTTAATATATATTTAAAGCTACACAACACATATTAGAAAAAAGCAATCAATAATTGAATCATCTAACAGATAAAGTGCAACAAAGGCAAAGGGGCCACATGTGTTTCAAGAAGAGAAAAACAGTAGGGAAGCCCACTGCACATTGAAACTAGTGATATTTCAAAAGCTGATTTTTAATTGTATATAATTCATTGATTGCTAGTTGGCATGGAGTTTCAAATGATCAGATTCTGGGGAAAATAATTATGATATAAAAAGGTTTTGCTATTATAAACTAAATTTCATAATTGTGTTATTTTTTCCTGCCTCTGTTTTATTTTGGTCATGTTGCCAATTAACATAAGGAGTTACTTTCTTCTATTAGTAAAATCGATGCTTTGGTAGAGACATGCCAAATGTATATTTTAGAATGTTATAACAGGCAGAGAAATAACCCTGTGTTTCTTTGTTTCATTATTTTTAATCTTTTATTATTATTCATACATTTGGCAAGTTTAAAGTACTGCCTTTTTACAGTTTCCCTAGTTTAAATTTCCAGTCATTAATGGAAATACTAAAACAAAATATGATGATAAAAATAGTTCTTAAATAATTCCCAAGAGAGCTCCTAAGACTGACTTTATCTGTTCCTTGCAGGCACAGCTTTAACATATCATAAGATGTGAACTCTATTTAGCTGACACTTTGGTGGTGTAAGTGTTTTTCACAAGTAATCAGCCTCTGAATAATCAAAGGTGTGTACCATCCATCAGCTTTAAGGAAACATTAAAATACTTTAATGGAACTTAGGGTAATTAGAAAGTCTCTTATGCAGTTCATCTACTATCAAGAACATTTTCAGGATTAATAACAGTGGAGTGAGTTTTCCAACAAGGAATGGGCCCTTACTTTACTTCTGCAATCTCATTTGTAAAACTAGAATTGTTTTATGTGTTTCAAGGGGATGTTGGGTATAATTTATGATTAAACTGTTATAAAGTATTAATAGTTCCTTTGCTGAAATTATAAGTCTGTTCTCCTTAAGGACTGATCATAACAGAGAAAAGGAAAAATAATACAGTTTTTCAAAGATTCAACATTATATTCGAAGGAATATAGTGACTCAGAGAAGATATTTTACCCTAGAGATTGATATTTATCTAATAATGCCCTAAAGACTATTGGGATAAGGTTAAATTTACTGTGACTTAACAGGCAGGTTATGTATAATAATTTAACAAAATTAAGTTGTATAACTAACATTCAACATTATTTTTGTAACTACATGAAAATCAACCACTTCTTCAACAATGAATATTAAGTCAGCTGAAAAGTAGAATTATTACATGACTTATTGTTGATCCAGTTGTATTGACAGTATCTCAGCAATTGCTTTTCTACTGAAAATCTAATCTTTATTTCTCACTTATAGAACCTCTATTATATTTTGGGTGACAACATACATACATAAAAAAACTAAATTTCCCAGCCTGATTTGTCCCCAGTGAGATGATAGAAGTTTGTGAAAATTATTCTGCTAGGACTATGCCCTTTTGCCCTTCTATCCTCTCCCATCTGAGGTTTGGAATTGGTGGTCTGGTAGTTAAGTTGAGTTGACCTCTGTGCTCCAAGATGGTGGAGCAGAGGGAGGGAAGGAGTCTAGGTCTCTGAATAAGCATGGAGCTTCTTACAAACCCAGGACTTCTCACCTCAAGTTATTTTATGTGAAAGAGAAATAAATATCTGTCTTGTTTAAGCAATTTTATATTTCTACTGAATACAAATTATGAAATAATATGACTTAAGAAAGTTAAATATATGGTAAACAACAATTTTAACAAAGGAAAGACATAAGATTTAAATGGTAAAATAAGTAAATTAATAATAATTTAAAATAATGATACATTTAAAAATAAAAATGACAAAATAACAAAAATAACATAATCTTAAATGCAACATAACACACTGAAAAAAAATTTAAGTGTGTGTTCTGGATAACAAAATCCTGGGTTTTAAACCCAGTTCTACCACTTATTAGCTGTTCAAACTTGGGCAGTTTATTTTACCCTGTACTTCAATTTCTTAACTTGTAAAATGAGGATAAACACTGCCAATTCAATTAGATACATATAAAATCCTTAGAAAACTATATGGCCCTTAGTAAGCATACAATGATAAGTTTCATTTAAAGAATGAAGTTAAGTTGCAAAATTATGTTATATTTTTATTTTAATGTCTCATTTTAACTAAAAATTATTTTCTTAATTTTATTTTAGTATTTTATGTTGGACTGTTGTAATTTTTTACATTGTTTTTATTCTTGATTTAAAAATAGTAGCCAAGAAATGTCTTAAGATAGAAGTGTCTTCCAAAGCAAAGAATAGATCATTTCTCTGTTATAGTTGATCACTAATAATATTTTAAAATATTATAATTGAAAATATTAGTTTAAATCTTTTTTGGTCTTGTGCATTTGAATTCTTAGGTAGGCATACAGAGGTAGTGTATGACAGGGATTCTTAGGGAATGGTAGGAGAAGATCTGCAGGAGCTTGTAAAGGAAACTCACCAAAGAATTTTGAGGAAGTAGGTGATAATTAAAGGCGAATGTGATCCATTTTAACATGTTTCAGTGAAAGTGGCAAGATCTACAGCAGTATGGGAATATACATTCTGGAGCACTTGCCTATAGTTGTGGAGAATGGCACACTCAAGGGACATGTAAGCCATTAGAAATTTAAGTCTGGGATTCAATGTAGAAGACATTTGGCATTTAATGCCCCTGGAATTGATGAAAGAGAATAGAAAAATGAAAGAGCTTTTAGTCTCCCTAGTGGAGCCCCCAAGCCATTCCACATATAATGATCAGTTTTATGGAATGCTGCCTAAAACAATCAATCATGTGAGAAAGTATATATTGTAAAGGAAGCTCAGAAAAGAGAAAAGTTTAAGAACAATGGAATGGCCACCTGGGCCAAACTGTCTCTCTCCTTCCTCCCTCCCCCTCTCCCCCTCCTCCACTCTTCCTCTCCCCAACCCCCCACCCCCTTCTCTGACTAAATTGGTAGGAGTGAAGGTTCCAGTGAATTTGGCAATGTGAGGTCTTTGTGACCTTGGCAAGAGCAATTTCATCAAAGTTTGAGAGGAAGCTAGGTAGATTGTTGGAGTGGTTTGAAGAGCAAATGGGAAGTGAAGTGTTGGATCCACAAAGTGCAGACAATACTTTTGAACAGCTTTGCTGTGGAGAGGGTGGCAGAGGACTTTGGGCAACAATGTAGTGTAGACATATTAAGGGTAACAGAACATATCATTATGCTGATCTGAATGAAAGGAGAGAAAAGCTTCAATGAACAACAGAGGATAAGATAGATGAGGAATAGTGGAGTAATATACTTACTCATCCTGTACTTTGATGGGTAGAGAAAATAGTTTCTTTGTCTCTAACTGACCTGATTTCTTAAGGTCCTGTTGTTCTGTGTAGCTGATACACTTTTTCCAATTAAAATTGTTTTCCATTCTTTTTAGGTTTAAACAATGTCTTTTCAGTTTAAAACTTCTGTCAGTTTAATAGTGAACTTTCTGTCAAAGTTGGTTTAGGCTCCTTTCTGTCAAAGTCAGTTAGGCTTATATATCAGATTTTGTATTATTATTTTTTTCCACTAAAGTGGTACCTGAATATGAGGAAAAGGGACAGGCTTACCATGTTTTCAAGAAGAGGTGAGAGAGGGAACCAGGTTTCCCCATACCCATTTGCATTTTAGTTAACTCTGCTGCTGGTGTCCATTCAGATGTGACTGGTCTCATCACTAGACCAGTTGGCCTGAACAATTTATCTGGCCTCAGTGTCCCTGTCTGTGGCATTTTCTTTTTCCAATTAGCATGCATGTTCGCCAGCAAGCTTGATATGCTGGTGTCCATTCACTGCAGCACACAGGATATTCATAGTATCCCGAACAAGACATCACATTGGGAGTCAAGAATACTGACTTAATCACCATCTTTCTACCATCTTTCTACCACTGGTGCTTTCTTATTTCTTACACATAACATGGGACATTAAGCCAAGCCTATATTTCAAATTCTCCTAAGCTCATATCTTTCTCAAGTTAAGTCCAAGAAAGAAAGCCTAAAGTCCTCAATTTCTCCATTTATGTCCAAATATATCTAAAGTACTTTTCTCATCTATCAGTGTTAGGCCCTGTTAAAGACTTCCTAATTTCCTCTCTCTTACCGTTTTTCTTCTCAGTCTTTCAGGAATAGGAGGAACCATATTAAGGATTTTAGTATGCCTTATGTCATATATACCTACCTTAAGTCTGTATGCCTCATGACCTAGATCATAGAAGGTTTCCTTGCCATTTCCACTCCAAGGACTAGAAGAGCTCAATGTTTATTTTCTTAGCCACCCTGGCTGTTAGGAGTAAACATGTGACTGAACACTAACCAAAGGCCTGGATGTGGAAACCTGCTGGAGCCACTTATTTATAAAAGACAAAAGGGGTTGATGCTGTCGCCTTCCTTCCCACAGCCTTTTTCATGCTTGGAATTTAGGAGGAAAGAAACCCAGGGATGGCCATGGGGAAAAGAGAGTGAATCTTGGATACATAAGTTCTACAAAATGTTTGAATCTATTTATGTGAAGAACCCAGGCCAACCCTTTCCTATCCACAAACTATTTAGTATCTGAGGAAAAAAAAAAAAAAAACCTTCAAATTTGTACTATTTGGAGTATTTTCATGCTTATACCCAAAAGCATTTCTGACTGATGTGCTCTGCTTTCTGTCTGTGTAAAATGCTCTTTCCTCCTTCTGTCGTGTCCTTAAGGTCCCTAGTTTAATATCCCTCCTCAGAGCATAAGATATAAAGCAGGTCCCAAGATTATGCTTATTATAAAACCCTATATTTTATGATAAAGATTATTATAAATTTTCAGTCAAAACGTTATCTACCTAGGGCTATCCTATGTAAGAGAATTACTGTAACATAGAGTTTCAATAACTGGAATACACCCTGAAATTTTGGAGACTTCAAAATGCAAATTTCTATCATTTAAAGACTTTTCTTTTTCAAAAAGAAAATACATTGTTTGGGGTATTATTCTTTTGTTGTTATTGTAGTTGCTTCTAACCAGGTATTAGAAGTTATAGTAGTGGGCAAGGGGATGGTGACCAAAGCTGAGAAGGAACAGATACAGGTGCCAGAATGCTGGTGAGGCACATTTGGTGGCTCTGGGATGTGCTGCCCTTCATGAGACTTGCAGATCAAGAACAGAAAACTTGCATCTCAGTAGCATTTCATAATAAAATATGCAGTGAATTTTGGTGATAATTCACACATAAATGCAAATGATAAATAGGTTAATGACTTAGATCTACTTTATTTGTGTATGAATTTTTTACTTCAGTAATTTTTTTTCATCCAAATAGTATTAAGAAAGCCATTTTTGTCAACAAATATATCAACCTTAAAGCAATAGTTACCTACCAATTTTTTTTTTTTTTTTTTTTTTTTTTTTTTGTGTTACACGGGCCTCTCACTGTTGTGGCCTTTCCCGTTGCGGAGCACAGGCTCTGGACGTGCAGGCTCAGCGGCCATGGCTCACAGGCCCAGCCCCTCCACGGCATGTGGGATCCTCCCAGACCGGGGCACGAACCTGTGTCCCCTGCATCGGCAGGCGGACTCTCAACCACTGCGCCACCAGGGAGGCCCTTACCTATCATTGATAGCCATTCATTAAGTTGGATGTTTGGAAGAGTGATCCTGGCAGGCAAGCTCACTGTGATCTGTGACAAGGATGAGAGGATGGTGGGCTTAGGGACACTTTTAATCTTGGGTAATTTCATTCGATCTGTGTACTACATTGTCGTGTTCAGTGTCAATTATTTTTTTTCAGTGTCAATTTTAATGAGTGAATGTCTCTGTCTCTAGCATGCTCATACCACTTCATGAAGTGCTGCCAAACTGGCTACCCAGCTTTATCACAGAAACTCAGGGAGTTTTACAACAATATATATGTTTTACACTACTCCCAGATGGACTGACTCAGCAGGTCTTCAGTGCAGTGTTAGAATATATATGTGCTCACTCTCTCCCCCTACTTCTCTTTCCTCTTCTCCCACCCTCCCAAGGATGAGAGTTCTGATTCTCAGCTCAGGTGATATATACATGGGACTCATTGTTCAGGAAATGCACCTCTCAGGTTACTCTGAAGTGCAACTGCAACATGAGATGTCTGTATATAACTTATCTATGTTGCCTTTTAAAGACTATAGCCCAACTCTGACCCCCACATTAAATCAAAGCTACTCAATGTACAAGAAGGAGCTGCTCTCACTGATGACCACTTTTGAGGCTACAAGGTACTCAGCACTTTGAAGCTTGGGCTCTCTGATCCATATGTATGCAATTTTTTTCCACCTATTATTTTTCAACCATGTTGCTCAGTTCTGGAAAGAAAGTAAAAGCAAGAAGAGAAATTCCCTAATTGTATTATGTTTGTATCTTGGGTTGATAGAAAGATTTGGGTTGTAAAGAACCCAGAATTTTTGAGAAGGTGATAAATAGCTGATCTCTGGAAAGTCATGTAACATAGTGGAAAAAGAGGGCATTTTTCCCCTGTTCTGGAGTATCCACTGCAGAGAAAGCAGTTTGTAAAATCTTCCCTCTTTAAGGCCTCCTGGGTCACATTCTCTTACGATACTGGCTTCAAACCATGTTTTACTTTTGTAAGGTCCTTGTAAAGTGTGTGAGGCATTCTTTTACTTCATGACTGCCCACCCTCTACTGCTTTTCTACCTTAATCATATTGGAAATTAATTCTAGTGATTAGCTGCTTGTTTTTTGTTTCATTTTGTTTATTTGACAAATAAATCATTACCACCCTTTACTTTGGTAACAAAGGGATGCTTTTCTCAGAGGGGAAACAATTACATGCAGTTTGCGTGAGATTGATCCCCCTCCACAAGCCAGGGATGTGGGAAGGAGACCTGGGCCCAGCTAAATAGAATACTCTAGATAATTGTTTCATCTAGGTGACTGGTTCGGTGTTGGGCCCATGATCCAACACATGCCCATCATGGCTTGCAATGAAAAATTTTTTTCTAGAATTCTAAGGACAGGCTGTTTCTAGCCAGTTCAAAGCTGGGGGTCTAGAGGCTGATAGAAGTATATTTCCTGCTACAGGGAATCTCACTGTCTAATCAACAAAGAAAGAGGAATCCCCTGGATTTCTAGTTACATGAGTTAATAATTCCCTTTTAAATATTTACACAAGCTGATTTGAAATGTTTCTATCATCTGCCAAAAAAGCAGTCTTAACACACTCATTTTTTCAAAGCCAAATCACATAAAATGAACCAATTGACATTTTTAAAATAAATGCATGTGTTTCCCATATTCAAAAGTTCATACACTATACCATATGACATGTCTGTCCTGAATTTTATTATATAAAAATATTGTTTTCATTTTATTTCACATCCCATCTTGTCCCAATTTAATAAGGATATAGACAGGAGAGTGCTAAAAATTAACTTCATAATGATACTGGTTTTGTGTAACAGTTTACCTAATGAGTAAGGCAAGTCTTAGGTTTTAACATTTGACTCAAAGTTTGTATAAATAAAATATGAATAATTTTCTATTAAAATTATGATTTGCATTTGTTTATATTTAAGCTTCTATGAAATGTCTCTCTGTATTCCAAGAAAATATTCAGTTGTTTATTCTTATTTTGCCTGTTCACTGTGTACTCTATCATCTAAATAATTCATTAAAATGTTGAATCAGACTTTCCCAATACTTATTCATTTTTGTTTCTTATCTCTAAGCTAGTTTCCTATCTATGACAAGCCAGTAACCTTCCATTTTACAGTTCCTGTAAAGTTTTTTGTACCTTTAGGTATGAAAACCTGTTCAAGGCATTTCAAAAGTTTAAAGAGATTATATTCTCTATTTTCCTCATTATCCAAGAATATTTATCCTGCAAAGAATGCCAATAGATTTGTCAGGCACAATTTTCTCTTGACAGGAGCTGTGCTATTATTATTATTGACTGAGGTATCTGAAATTCTTGCTAAGGTTTCTACAATTATTAATAGTTTTGCCTCCCCTCCCCCACCTTTTATTCCTCTGGAAAACATTCATATTTAACATAAAAGGAGCCATCTTCCATTTTAAAGCTTGATTTTTGTTAGATGGTAGTATAATTAATACAAGACACTCACATGTTATTTCTACTAACATATTGGTTATCCCCTACGTATGGACTGAATGTTTGTACTCCCCTCTCACATTAATATGTTGAAGCTCTACCCTCCCAGTGCAACTGTTTTAGAAGATAGGGCCTTCATGGAAGTAATTAAGGTTAAATGTAGTCATAAGGGTAGGATCCTAACCCCAGAGAATAAGAAGAATAGGAGAGACCAGAACTCAGTCACTCTGTGTGTGCACACACTGAGGAAAGGCCATGTGAGCACCAGTGAGAAGGCAGTGGTCTACTACAGAGCCCTCACCAGAAACCAATTATGCTGACAACCTAATCTCGGACTTTCAGACTCCAGGACCATGAGAAAGTAAATTTCTGTTGTTTAAGTCATGCATTCTATGATATTTTGTTGTGGCACCCTGAGCAGACTAAGATACCATGTTTATGAAACAAACATAGCATGCAGGAGTGAGCAATATTTTTTCCAGCTCTAGGGTTTATTCTGCAGACCACTTTTTCTAGTGAACTTTTTGTTGTTGTTGCTATTGTTGACGTTTTCTGGTGTATCTCATTTTTTTCTGTTCCTCTGATCTCATACATACTTACTCATTGGGGAAATAAACCTAGAAATAGAGGTGAAGGTGTAGCATTCTTTTATAAAATAAAATTGTATCCTCAACCTTGTTAGAGTGTATGGTTAATTTTGATTGATTCAGGAAGTATTTATTGAGTACCTGTTAAGTGCTGGGATCCTGCCAAGCAACTTGGGATAAATAAGTGACTAAAACTAAGACTCCTATCATTGCCGAACTTTCATCTCAGTGGGAGTGGGAGTGTGAAACCACACAGGACACACGATAAAAAATATAAATGAATCAAATCGTGTTTCAGAGAGTGATATATGGTATGGGAAAAAAATGAGGACATAAAATCTTGGGTGCACATTGGCAGTATTATCAAGGAAAGAAGGTAATAGAAGTTGAGGTCAAAGAGATATTAGTGGCAAAGTCTTTACAAGGCAAGATTTCTTAACCGTGGCATGGAGTAAAACACAGAGAGTGTTCATGAATTTTGATGGGAAACGTTTTTTTTCAATCTCACTCTGGTGGGCTGAAGAGGGGAATCCCCCAAGATATCCACATCCTAATCTTCATAACCTACATGGATGTATTATCTTACAACATAACAGGTACTTTGCAAATGTTATTAAGGATCTTGACATGGGGATTATCCTTAATTATCTGGTGAGCTCATTGTAATCACAGGGAGCCAGAGGGAGCCAGAAGGATCAGAGTTAGAGAAAGAAAATTAAAGGACAGGAGCAGAAATAGGAGTGATATGCTCTGAAGATGAAAGAAGGGGCCACTAGCCAAGGAATGTAGGTGGTCTCTAGAAGCTGAAAAGGCAAGGAAACATTCTCCTCTAGGGCCTCCAGAAGAAGCAAAGCCCTGCCAACACCTTGATTTTAGCACAGTGAAAATGATTTCAGACTTCTCACTTCCAGAACTGTAAGATAATAAATGTGTGTTGTGTTAAGCTACTTAATTTGTGGTAATTTGTTAGAGCAACAATAGGAAACTACTATACATTTCTAACTGAAATGTATTATCTCTTAATATAGGAGTATTAATAGTACATGTGACTTTATCACAAAAATAAACTACAGATATTTTTATGTCATATTACAGTTCTTAAAAGTATCTAGAACTATTGTTTATGGCCATGATTGCTTCAAAACTCCAGTAGTTATCAAGTCCAGCACTAGGGCAAATCAGTGCTAAACTTTATGTAATACATTACTGAAAAAACGTATGTTTACTGTACCATAAATTTCTTAATGTATTGAATATTTTAAGAGCAACACTTCCATATAGTTGAGTTCCTTCGGAAGCTTAAAATATTTTGCATTTGGAAACATTAATTTGAAGAAGGGTCCATAGGCTTAACTAGACTTCAGAAGGTACCCTTGGCACAAAAAGTTTACAATTCCTACTATAGGGCTTCATAGGCTACTATAAAGACTTGGACTTTTACCTGGAGGGAAGAGGGACCTATGACAGAAGAGTAACATGGTTTCACATAACTTTTTAAAAGGATCACTTTGGCTACCATGTTGAGGAAGTACCACGGAGGCAACTATCTAGGCAAGAGATAATGGTGTTCAGACTAGTATGAATGGTGTAGGTGTAAGGAAAGGTCAGATTCTGATTATATTTTGAACTTTGAGCCAATGGGATTTCCTGATGGCATGTATGTATAGCCAACAAAAATAGATTTCTATTTGTTGTTGTCTGTGTGTATGTTTGTTTACCTGTTTGATGATTTTATTTATTACTTTTTGGTGGTGATCCAGTAGAGATCTTCATGATGTAGGGAAGTGAGGAAAGAATTGCTAGAGGAAGTTCTTGAGTATGTAATAGGGATGAGCTATGATATATAACAAGAAGCCTGGTTTTCCATAGTAGCATGGATAATCCTCTCTATGTCTAGAAATTAAACTGGAGTAACTTATTTTGCAGCTCCAGTTCTCTAACTTCCAATTCTCAGTTCTTGAACTCCCAATTTTCCAAACTAATTTATAAACTTCCAAAGATACAAGGCAGAGATAAATGTATTACTCAGTAATAATAGTAGAAAATAATGGAGACAAGGAAAGTCATGGAAAATGTTGTTATAAAAATATTTTTCAGTTGTGCAAATAAAAGCTCAAAATTCCTTTTTAATAAAAGCAAACAAACCCAGTTTCAGCACCTCGTTTATGCAAAACATTGTGCTATATGCTGCGAATAAGATGGGGTCTTTGCTTCCAAGAACCTGTATTATTTGAGAGAAAATTATATATACTTGTGATATTAAATACTAATAAAACATCTGTAAAACCAGTGATAGAAGTAAATGAGGGATTGACATAAGAAAGGTTACAATAAATTTCAGTCTTAAGTGCTGTAGGAGCTCTGAGGAAGAAGTCACTTTATACAACAAAAATGAATAAATTGTTAGATCTTCTGCTAATGTCTCCCAATCAAGATACTTAGAGAGAAAGGTGGAATAAAGCCCTGCAGATAATCCCTGGACATATAAACTTATGAAGTTACTAAATACCTTGTTTACATACACACACACACACACACACACAAAATGAGAAACTGTTTTCCTATGTGCCAATTGTCACTATATACAACATCATTAGTTACCAATATAGACATGAACTTCAGAAGGAGCCAATGAATTTTCTTCTTTTCTACAACACATGAATGTGACAGTTTTGACTGCCAAATTGTTGTTGTTGCTGCTCAGTTTGGTCAATGTTATGTCACTTTTGATGTTAAAAAAAAGAATAGTGTTAACATCTTAAAGATTTTCAATTTTGTGGATGACTATTTTACAGTTGAAAAAATTTACCCTGTAAAGATGCAAACTCGTATTAATTTTCTAATGATGCTATAACAAATTACCACAAACTCGACAGCTTAGAACAGCAGAAATTTATTTTCTGATATTTCTGGAGGCCAGAAGTTCAAACTTAAGTTGTTGACATGGTCAGGGAGAACCTACTCCACAAGTCTCTCCTAGCTTCTGGTGACTGCTGGCAATTCTTAGCATTTCTTGGCTTGTAGCCACATAACTACACTTTCTGCTTCTGTCTTCATATCACCTCCCCTCCTCTGTGTGTACAAGAGTTCAAACTTTGCCACAGCCTTTCCAACAATTGTTGTCATTTTCTTATTTTAATAGCACTCATCCTAACTGGCATGCGGTGGTATATGACTGTGGTCTTGATTTACATTTCCTTGATGATTAGTGCTGTTGAGCATCTTTTCACATACTTGTTGGCCATTGTAGGTCTACTTTGAGAAACGTTTATTCAAACGTTATTCTGATTCATTTAAAAATCAGATTATTATCACTATTTTGCTATTGAGTTGTAGGAGTTCCTTATATATTTTGTAAATGATCCTCTTATCAAATATATTATTTGCAGATATTTTCTTCCATTCTGTAGATTACCTTTTCACTTTTTTCTTTGTTTCCTTTGCAGTGTAGAAGTTTTTTAGTTTTGTATAGTCCCACTTGTCTATTTTTGCTTTTGCTGCCTGTGCTTTGGGTTTAATATCTATGGAATCATTGCCAAGACTAAGGTCATGGAGTTTTCCCCTACTATTTTCTTCTAGGAGTTGTACAGTTTCAGATTTTATGATCTATAAGTTTAAGCCTTATGGTGTTTAATCCATTTGAGTTGATTTTTGTGTATGGTGAAAGATAAGGTTCCAATTTCATTCTTTTGCATGTGGATCTCCATATTTCCGAGCAGTGTTTGTTAAAGATTCTATCCTTTCCCCATTGTGTATTCTTGGTACCTTATCCAAGATTAGTTGACCATATATGTGTGGATTTATTGTGCTCCATTGGTACATATAGCTAGTTTTATGCCAATACCACACTGTTTTAATTACTATAGCTTTGTAATGTATTTTATAATCAAGAAGTATGTACCTCAAGTTTAGTTCTTTTTCAAGATACTTTTAGTTATTCAAGGTCCTTTCTGGTTCCATATGCATTTTAAAATTGTTTTTTTCTATTTCCATAAAAAATGCAATTGGGATTTTGATAGAGATTACATTGAATCTGTACACCAGTTTTGGGTAGTATGGACGTCTTAACAATATTAAGTCTTCCAGCCAATGAACACAAAGTATCCTTCCATTTGTTTATGTTTTCTTTAATTTTTTTCTTTTTTTTTTCGTGGCAGAGGTTTTATTTATTTATTTATTTATTTTTAACATCTTTATTGGAGTATAATTGATTTACAATGGTGTGTTAGTTTCTGCTTTACAACAAAATGAATCAGTTATATATATACCTATGTTCCCATATCTCTTGCTTCTTGCGTCTCCCTCCCTCCCACCCTCCCTATCCCACCCCTCCAGGTGGTCACAAAGCACTGAGCTGATCTCCCTGTGCTATGCAGCTGCTTCCCACTACCTATCTACCCTACGTTTGGTAGTGTATATATGTCCAGGCCTCTCTCTCGCTTTGTCACAGCTTACCCTTCCCCCTCCCCATATCCTCAAGTCCATTCTCTAGTAGGTCTGTGTCTTTATTCCTGTCTTACCCCTAGGTTCTTCATGATATATATATTTTTAATTCAATATATATGTGTTAGCATATGGTATTTGTCTCTCTCTTTCTGACTTACTTCACTCTGTATGACAGACTCTACGTCTATCCACCTCATTACAAATAGCTCAATTTCGTTCCTTTTTATGGCTGAGTAATATCCCATTGTATATATGTGCCACATCTTCTTTATCCATTCATCCCATGATGGACATTTAGGTTGTTTCCATCTCCGGGCTATTGTAAATAGAGCTGCAATGAACATTTTGGTACATGACTCTTTTTGAATTATGTTTTTCTCAGGGTATATGCCCAGTAGTGGGATTGCTGGGTCATATGGTAGTTCTATTTGTAGTTTTTTAAGGAACCTCCATACTGTTCTCCACAGTGGCTGTATCAATTTACATTCCCACCAACAGTGCAAGAGGGTTCCCTTTTCTCCACACCCTCTCCAGCATTTATTGTTTGTAGATTTTTTGATGATGGCCATTCTGACTGGTGTGAGATGATATCTCATTTTAGTTTTGATTTGCATTTCTCTAATGATTAGTGATGTTGAGCATTCTTTCATGTGTTTGTTGGCAGTCTGTGTATCTTTGGAGAAATGTCTATTTAGGTCTTCTGCCCATTTTTGGATGGGTTGTTTGTTTTTTTGTTATTAAGCTGCATGAGCTGCTTATAAATTTTGGAGATTAATCCTTTGTCAATTGCTTCATTTGCAAATATTTTCTCCCATTCTGAGGGTTGTCTTTTGGTCTTGTTTATGGTTGCCTTTGCTGTGCAAAAGCTTTGAAGTTTCATTAGTTCCCATTTGTTTATTTTTGTTTTTATTTCCATTTCTCTAGGAGGTGGGTCAAAAAGGATCTTGCTGTGATTTATGTCATAGAGTATCCTGCCTATACTTTCCTCTAAGAGTTTGATAGTTTCTGGCCTTACATTTAGGTCTTTAATCCATTTTGAGTTTATTTTTGTGTATCGTGTTAGGGAGTGATCTAACCTCATACTTTTACATGTACCTGTCTAGTTTTCCCAGCACCACTTATTGAAGAGACTGTCCTTTCTCCACTGTACATTCCTGCCTCATTTATCAAAGAAAAGGTGACCATATGTGCGTGGGTTTATCTCTGGTCTTTCTATCCTGTTCCATTGATCTATACTGTTTTTGTGCCAGTACCATACTGTCTTGATTACTGTAGCTTTGTAGTATAGTCTGAAGTCAGGGAGCCTGATTCCTCCAGCTCCGTTTTTCATTCTCAAGATTGCTTTGGCTCTTCGGGGTCTTTTGTGTTTCCATACAAATTGTGAAAGTTTGGTTCTAGTTCTGTGAAAAATGCCAGTGGTAGTTTGATAGGGACTGCATTTAATCTGTAGATTGCTTTGGGTAGTAGAGTCATTTTCACAATGTTGATTCTTCCAATCCAAGAACATGGTATATGTCTCCATCTGTTGGTGTCATCTTTTATTTCTTTCATCAGTGTCTTATAATTTTCTGCATACAGGTCTTTTGTCTCCTTAGGTAGGTTTATTCCTAGATATTTTATTCTTTTAACTGGAATGGTAAATGGGAGTGTTTTCTTGATTTCACTTTCAGATTTTTCATCATTAGTGTATAGGAACGCCAGAGATTTCTGTGAATTAATTTTGTATCCTGCTACTTTACCAAATTCATTGATTAGCTCTAGTAGTTTTCTGGTAGCATCTTTACAATTCTCTATGTATAGTATCATGTCATCTGCAAACAGTGACATCTTTACTACTTCTTTTCTTATTTGGATTCCTTTTATTTCTTTTTCTTCTCTGATTGCTGTGGCTAAAACTTCCAAAACTAAGTTGAATAAGAGTGGTGAGAGTGGGCAACCTTGTCTTGTTCCTGATCTTAGTGGAAATGGATTCAGTTTTTTACCATTGAGGATGATGTTGGCTGTGGGTTTGTCATATATGGCCTTTATTATGTTGAAGAAAGTTCCCTCTATGCCTACTTTCTGCAGGGTGTTGAATTTTGTCAAAAACTTTCTCTGCATCTATTGAGATGATCATATGGTTTTTCTCCTTCATTTGTTAATATGGTGTATCACGTTGATTGATTTGTGTATATTGAAGAATCCTTGCATTCCTGGAATAAACCCTACTTGATCATGGTGTATTATCCGTTTAATGTGCTGTTGGATTCTGTTTGCTAGTATTTTGTTGAGGATTTTTGCATCTATGTTCATCAGTGATATTGGCCTGTAGTTTTCCTTCTTTGTGACATCCTTGTTTGGTTTTGGTATCAGGGTGATGGTGGCCTCGTAGAAGGAGTTTGGAAGTGTTCCTCCCTCTGCTATATTTTGGGAGAGCTTGAGAAGGATAGGTGTTAGCTCTTCTCTAAATGTTTGATAGAATTCGCCTGTGAAGCCATCTGGTCCTGAGCTTTTGTTTGTTGGAAGATTTTTAATCACAGTTTCAATTTCAGTGCTTGTGATTGGTATGCTCGTATTTTCTATTTCTTCCTGATTCAGTCTTGGCAGGCTGTGCATTTCTAAGAATTTGTCCATTTCTTCCAGGTTGTCCATTTTATTGGCATAGAGTTTCTTGTAGTAATCTCTCACGATCTTTTGTATTTCTGCAGTGTCAGTTGTTACTTCTCCTTTTTCATTTCTAATTCTATTGATTTGAGTCTTCTCCCTTTTTCTCTTGATGAGTCTGGCTAATGGTTTATCAATTTTGTTTATCTTCTCAAAGAACCAGCTTTTAGTTTTATTGATCTTTGCTATCACTTCCTTCATTTTTTTTCCATTTATTTCTGATCTGATCTTTATGATTTCTTTCCTTCTGCTAACTTTGGGGGTTTTTTGTTCGTCTTTCTCTAATTGCTTTAAGTGCAAGGTTAGGTTGTTTATTCGAGATGTTTCCTGTTTCTTAAGGTAGGACTGTATTGCTATAAACTCTCCTCTTAGAACTGCTTTTCTGCACCCCATAGATTTTGGGTTGTTGTGTCTCCATTGTCATTTGTTTCTAGGTAATTTTTGATTTCCTCTTTGATTTCTTCAGTGATCACTTCATTATTAAGTAGTGTATTGTTTAGCCTCCATGTGTTTGTATTTTTTACAGATCTTTTCCTGTAATTGATATCTAGTCTTACAGCATTGTGGTTGGAAAAGATACTTGATACAATTTCAATTTTCTTAAATTTACGAAGGCTTGATTTGTGACCCAAGATATGATGTATTCTGGAGAATGTTCCATGAGCACTTGAGAAAAATGTGTATTCTGTTGTTTTTGGATGGAATGTCCTATAAATATCAATTAAGTCCATCTTGTTTAATGTGTCATTTAAAGCTTGTGTTTCCTTATTTATTTTCATTTTGGATGATCTGTCCATTGGTGAAAGTGGGGTGTTTAAGACCCCTATTATGAACGTGTTACTGTCTATTTCCCCTTTTATGGCTGTTAGTGTTTGCCTTATGTATTGAGGTGCTCCTATGTTGGGTGCATAAATATTTACAATTGTTATATCTTCTTGGATCGATCCCTTGATCATTATGTAGTGTCCTTCTTTGTCTCTTCTAATAGTCTTTATTTTAAAGTGTATTTTGTCTGATATGAGAATTGCTACTCCAGCTTTCTTCTGGTTTCCATTTGCATGAAATATATTTTTCCAGCCCCTCACTTTCAGTCTTTATGTGTCTCTAGGTCTGAAGTGGGTCTCTTGTAGACAGCAAATATATGGGTCTTGTTTTTGTATCCATTCAGCCAATCTGTGTCTTTTGGTGGGAGCATTTAGTCCATTTACATTTAAGGTAATTATCAATATGTATGTTCCTATTCCCATTTTCTTAATTGTTTTGGGTTTGTTATTGTAGGTCTTTTCCTTCTCTTGTGTTTCTTGCCTGGAGAAGTTCCTTTAGCAGTTGTTGTAGAACTGGTTTCGTGGTGCTGAACTCTCTCAGCTTTTGCTTGTCTGTAAAGGTTTTAATTTCTCCATCAAATCTGAATGAGATTCTTGCTGGGTAATCTTGGTTGCAGGTTTTTCTCCTTCATCACTTTAAATATGTCCTGCCACTCCCTTCTGGCTTGCAGAGTTTCTGCTGAAAGATCAGCTGTTAACCTTATGGGGATTCCCTTGTGTGTTATTTTTTCCTTGCTGCTTTTAATATGTTTTCTTTGTATTTAATTTTTGACAGTTTGATTAATATGTGTCTTGGCGTATTTCTCCTTGGATTTATCCTGTATGGGACTCTCTATGCTTCCTGGACTTGATTAACTATTTCCTTTCCCATATTAGGGAAGTTTTCAACTATAATCTCTTCAAATATTTTCTCAGTCCCTTTCTTTTCCTCTTCTTCTTCTGGAATCCCTATAATTCGAATGTTGGTGCATTTAATGTTGTCCCAGAGGTCTCTGAGACTGTCCTCAGTTCTTTTCATTCTGTTCTTCTGCCTCAGTTATTCTGCTATTGATCCCATCCAGAGTATTTTTAATTTCATTTATTGTGTTGTTCATCATTGTTTGTTTCATCTTTAGTTCTTCTAGGTCCTTGTTAAATGTTTCTTGCATTTTGTCTATTTCGAAGATTTTGGATCATCTTTGTTTTCTGGTTTTTTTTGCGGTACGCGGGCCTCTCACTGTTGTGGCCTCTCCCATTGCGGAGCACAGGCTCCGGACACGCAGGTTCAGTGGCCATGGCTCACGGGCCCAGCCGCTCCATGGCATGTGGGATCTTCCTGGACCAGGGCACGAACCCGTGTCCCCTGCATCGGCAGGCGGACTCTCAACCACTGCGCCACCAGGGAAGCCCTTGGATCATCTTTACTATCATTATTCTGAATTCTTTTTCAGGTAGACTGCCTATTTCCTCTTCATTTTTTAGGTCTGGTGGGTTTTTATCTTGCTCCTTCACCTGTTGTGTGTTTTTCTGTCTTCTCATTTTGCTTATCTTACTGTGTTTGGGGTCTCCTTTTTGCAGGCTGCAGGTTCGTAGTTCCCGCTGTTTTTGGTGTCTGTCCCCAGTGGCTAAGGTTGGTTCAGTGGCTTGTGTAGGCTTCCTGGTGGAGGGGTCTAGTGCCTGTGTTCTGGTGGATGAGGCTGGATCTTGTCTTTCTGGTGGGCAGGTCCACGTCTGGTGCTGTGTTTTGGGGTGTCTGTGAACTTATTACGATTTTAGGCAGCCTTTCTGCTAATGGGTGGGGTTGTGTTCCTGTCTTGCTAGTTGTTTGGCATAGGATGTCCAGCACTGTAGCTTGCTGGTCGTTGAGTGAAGTTGGGTGCTGGTGTTGACATGGAGATCTGTGGGAGATTTTCGCCGTTTGATATTATGTGGAGCTGGGAGGTCTCTTGTGGACTAGTGTCCTGAAGTTGGCTCTCCCACCTCAGAGGCACAGCACTGACTCCTGGCTGCAGCACCAAGAGCCTTTCATCCACAGGGCTCCTTAATTTGTGATGATTCGTCCTCTATTCATGTATTCCACAGATGCAGGCTATATCAAGTTGATTGTGGAGCTTTAATCTGCTGCTTCTGAGGCTGCTCGGAGAGATTTCCCTTTCTCTTCTTTGTTCTCACAGCTCCCAGGGTCTCAGTTTTGGATTTGGCTCCGCCTCTGCGTGTAGGTCGCCAGAGGGCGTCTGTTCTTCGCCCAGACAGGACGGGGTTAAAGGAGCCGCTGATTCGGGGCCTCTGGCTCACTCAGGCCTGGGGGAGGGAGGGAGACGGAGTGCAGGGCGAGCCTGCGGTGGCAGAGGCCTGCGTGACGTTGCAGCAGCCTGAGGCACGCCGTGTGTTCTCCCGGGTGAGTTTTCCCTGGATCCCGGGACCCTGGCAGTGGCGGGCTGCAGAGGCTCCCCGGAAGCGGGGTGTGGATAGTGACCTGTGCTCGCACACAGGCTTCTTGGTGGCGGTAAGAAGCCGCCATGTCTGTCTCTGGGGTCCGCGCTTTTAGCCGCGGCTCGCACCCGTCTCTGGAGCTCCTTTAAGCAGCGTTCTTAATCCCCTCTCCTCGCGCACCAGGAAACAAAGAGGTAAGAAAAAGTCTCTTTCCTCTTCGGCAGCTCGAGACCTTTTCCCAGACTCCCTCCAGGCTAGCTGTGGTGCACTAACCCCTTCAGGCTGTATTCACGCCAACCCCCGTCCTCTCCCTGCGCTCTGACCAAAGCCGGAGCCTCAGCTCGCAGGCACCGCCCGCCCCGGCAGGTGAGCAGACAAGCCTCTTGGGCTGGTGAGTGCCGTTCGGCCCTGATCCTCTGTGCAGGAATCTCTCTGCTTTGCCTCCCGCACCCCTGTTGCTGTGCTCTCCGAAGCTTTCCCCCTCCGCCACCCGCAGTCTCCGCCCGCGAAGGGGCTTCCTAGTGTGTGGAAACGTTTCCTCCTTCACAGCTCCCTCCCACTGGTGCATGTCCTGTCCCTATCCTTTTTTCTCTGTTTATTCTTTTTTGTTTTGCCCTACCCAGGTACGTGGGGGGTTTCTTGCCCTTTGGGAGGTCTGAGGTCTTCTGCCGGCGTTCAGTAGGTGTTCTGTAGGAGTTGTTCCACTTGTAGATGTATTTCTGGTGTATCTGTGGGGAGGAAAGTGATCTCCGTGTCTTACTCTTCCGCCATCTTCCCGGAAGCCTCACTGCCTTTAATTTTTTTCATCATTGTTTTATAGTTTTCAGTGTACAAGTCCTTCACTTCCTTAGTTTATTCCTAAGTATTTTATTCTTTTTGATACTATCATAAATGGGATTGTTGTTCCAGTTTCCTTTTCGGATAGTTTGTTATTAGTACATATGTTATTGTATTATTATACATATGTTTATATATTATATAGTATATATTATAAATAATAGTGTGTATATATATTATATATACTGAATATATATTATATACCATATATAATATATGGTACATACATATTATACCTACTGTATATATACACACATATATACAGTGCGTGTGTGTGTGTGTGTGTGTGTGTGTGTGTATATTAGTGTTTGTGTGTATTAGTCTAGCCCCCCAGAGACTAGTATATGCTGGGCCCCATTAGCTCTATGAGACAGGTGAAATAGAATCCAGTACCTCAGGTAGTACTCAGACAAATAGGAGCATTAGATGTGCCGTTCAACATCTTTTTTGTTCAGAGAGAAGCTGGGAGCTGAGGGTTTCCTCCCAATCATATGGCACTATGCCAGGGTGTGGATTTGGTGAACAAGTGTCTCCATTTTGCCTACTCTTTTCATTGTTGCTGGTTTCACATTCTCCTGGAGTATAGGAGCCTCTTGGTTAGTTTCTGCATATCTCGCCAAGGGAACTGATCTGTGTGTTGCTTTTGAATTGGTGTGTCGGGGATGTTGGGGGGAGGGGAGAGTCCAGGCTTTCCTATTCCAGCATACTGGTAAAGTCACTCCTCTGCAGTTTTAAATAATATGGTCAGGGCAGATCCCACCAAGGTGACCTTTGAGTAAACACCTGAAAGAGGTATTCAAATATACAAATAAAATAGCATTCTGTTCAAAATATGATGTCAGGTATTACATATTAAATGTATGTGAGAAAACATGTGGTTTGCTCCCAAAACACCATTTTTATCTAAATACAATTGTTACAAATATGTTAGTTTCCTACAGTTGGTAAATACAGTTAGGGAATGTATTTTTCAATGATATTATGATTTAAGTACAACAGCTATTTATTTGCTGTTCAGGGAATGATCACTTAATATATAGAACCATTCTTTAGACTGTACATGCCATGACCTACTCAGGGATTTAAGTGCACTCTTGAAAACTGTAAACTATGATTCAGTGAATAACTCTGGTGCCCAGCTAAAACCACTTTAATTTCAGTGATGGACTTTCTTGAACTTTCTTTCCCCAACTACCTTTGCAAGAATGGAAAGGTTATAAAGTTAAAATCAGTCAGTGCTGGAATGGACTATTTAACTCTTCTATATTCCTTCAAATAATGTTTTTCAAACACCTGGGCAGCATTTCATGCTTAAAATCATAGTGATTCAATAAGGACAAAAGCAAATATTAATTCATTTAAAAAAAAGAGGTGTTGCATTTTAGATGTGATGCAAACATTGCCCAACACGTTTATTTTCTGTGTAGTATGGTTTGATTTCCATCAATATCTAAAAACATTTTTATGTGGGTCTTTTTTAGATAAAGATACAATAATTCCCTCTAAGGGGAAGGGAAGGAAATTAGAAAGTAAAAGAAGACAAAAAACCTTCAGTTACAGTGTTCTGCTCCATATAGAGAGCAATGTCTTTAATTACCAATCAGTATTTTTGAATTAAATCTTATCAAGTGAAACTAAATCTAAACTACATCTCATCGGAAATTAGTACAGTCTTAATGAGAAGTGCAATTTAATAATTACAATTTAACCAATCGTGGAAGTTAATTGCAAAAATGCTATCTAATTGAGATCCTAAGAACTTAAAATAGTATATAGTGTAATTCTAAGGGTCTTATGTGCTGATACTCATGGTAAAATTTTTAATAGATTAGGTTCAATGGTGAGATGAAATGTAATAGTTGTATACAACCTTATATAATACTTGTATATAATAGCCTTTTGCTGACCAAAAAAAATCCATACATCTTTCCTTTTCTCTGTTTTTGTATATTAATTGTTAATCTTGTACATTACCAAGATTTGAACGGATTTTATTGAAATATCATTAAGTTCTTAATGATATAGTGAAAAATTAGTTCCTTTGCAAGTTAACCTTCCAGTAATCTATTACTTGAGATACCATTTGTGTCATTTTATTGGCAAATAAACTTATCCCTGCTTCCAGAAGTGAAAATAGGTTCTACAGTACCTAACTAGAAAGAACATAAAAATCGAAATATATGTATTATAAACTTTACCAAGTTGTTCAGCATCCAGCAGAATATCAGCTTAGAGCAATTACCCATTAAATACTTGCTGATCATTTGATTCTACATGTTCAGAGAGCCTCAGAGATATGGTAAAGAGATATAAACTACTGTATCTTGAACCAAATGGATGAAAGCTGATATATAATTCTCTGATACTGTTATGATTGCATCCTTCACAGTAGCTTTCTATGGTATTAAAATAATTATTCTATGCAGATATAGACATGAAATATAGATACCTAAATACTTGTATCACATTATTCTAGTGTTAAAACATTCAATCGCTGTAAGTATTTACAAAGTCAGAAAAAATACAAATATAGATCTGACAAGTTTTAGTTTCTAGATCCTTGAGAATGCTACAGCTAGATTTCAAGAACTCAATTCTAATATCTCCCTCCTGCTTTCCCTTTGCTTGATTTTCTCCAATATGTCTTCATCTTAAGAAGCATAATGGTCCATGTCATATCTGAAGATATAAATAGTATCTAGAGGCAGGTATACCTTGCTAGGCATTTGAGAGCAAGAAAATACAGCATCCCTTCTTTTTTGGTGCTCAGAAACTTCATGATGTAACGCATCACATTGGTTATTTGGCAAGTCAGAAAACAAGTACAATACAACATGGATACCAAAAGGTTAGTATTTTAGCCATTTTAAATAGAACTATTTTAATATAAATGTTTCAACCATGTTAAATTCTCTGAATATAATTTAACTAAGATTTACTCACATAACATAGTCTCTGTGAACATTGGTTGTGTTTAATATGATGACATTCCTTAATTATGAAGACATACTTTTGTTTTGAAACATTCATTATAAATTTCTGCTCCATAGTCCTGAAGCTTTCAAGGAAGCACCGTACAATGAACCTCTTAGGAAGTGCTGAAATAAACAGTGACTTTTAATCAAATTATCACAAAATCTGTATGCCACTGTTTTTACAGTGCCTGTCTTATGTTAATGCACATATAAATCAGCTGGGATCTTGTTAAATGCTGTTAAATGATTCTGGTTTAGGAAATATGAGCTATGGACTGGGATTCTGCATTTCAAACTTTTAGTTGATGTTACACCACTGGTACAGGACCACAATTTATGCAGCGAGATTTTACCAAAACACGGTACACCCATTACAACAATTAAAACATGTGATCCTTGCAGAATTAGATGTAATATTTCTACTACTGAAAAGAAAGGAGCCTTCCCATGGACTAGACCTCACGTAAGGTATCAAAATTATCATATGTTGTGAATATGATTCATTATTTCTGCTCCAGATAAAGTCATAAGAATAGGCTTCTACCCCTTTGAAGTGGCCTTCTGGTTGTGGCCTTCTGTCTGTCACAAGCTGTCACTCCTAATGAATGTTCTAGATCTGTTCAGGTTTTTCTAAAAAATGATCTCACCAACTATGGTCTCAATATAAGTACTACTTAAAGGCTAGTTAATATAATTACCCTGAAAATACATAGGGAATATAAAACACTTTGGCTCTTGGTGTTATAAACTTCTGCTTTGATTAATTGGGACCTGTACTCTCCCCTGATGTTAACAAGGTCCCCCAAAATACCTGTTCAATAAATACCCAGACTGTCATGTTCTGGCATCTCCCCACTCGAAGCAGTATTTCTTTTTTACTGTTTCTTCTAATTTTTCAGCTGCCAAGTCTTACAACTGTCAATTTGCCTGCTTCTTACAAAATTATCCCCTTCTAATTTGTTGTTGTGGCTTAAGAAACCAAATGAACAGTCTCATTAGATTCATGTCTAAAATAAGAAAAAATAGACTGTGAATAAGGAGGAACTTTAGGGTGTTTTATGAATAACATGTAAAGGCTTTTAGTGATTTCATTTCCTACTTCCTTTCTAGTTCATGAGAGACTTTTCTTATCTCTGGGTTTTCATCTAAATTCCAGATATTTAATGATAGATAAGTGATATCTAGAAAAATTGTCTTACTGGCTTTAAAGCAATAATAATTAGCATAACTTGGCAAGAAATCCAAGTTAATTAAAATAACAGAAGTGTATTTTATTCCTGGATCTAATGATTGATAGTTTAGAGAGGAAAGAAACCTCACAGTTTCCCTTCTTTACTCAGCATACAAACTTTTACAAGCAATTCCATCTTACATTGTTGGAAAACTAAAAAAGAGTTTTAAAGTCTTCAGATAAAAAGCAGTTGGGGATTCCAGAGCTCATCTGTATTTTAATTTTTCTTTTGGATCAAATAGCCTTTCACTGAATTGTGGTTAGTCTATTCACAGAGATCTATATCTATAGTCATGTCAATATAAATGAAGCCAAAACATAATGAAAAATAAATTTCCATCAATTTGTTTTATTGTTTGGCTAAGATCTAGAAACACTATTTCCTTTGTTGTTATAGCATTCTTATTCCAGGCAAATTAAATCAACCTCATCTCATGTTCATGTTAACAATTCACCCGCAGTGTATAAATTCAAAGTGTAATTTGGCTCAATACAAGGATAATGGTGGACATATAATCTAAAAAATAATATTCTTGTAGACTGAGGATGTGTGGACGCCTCTCCAGCACTAGCCAGATCTCTCCCCCTATAGCACTGATGAAAAGAACTCGCAGTGGCTTGGCAGACCCAACACTTGTGGGAAAGATTTAAACAGTCTTGGCAGGCTGATCATCCAAAGCCTTAGCATACTTACCATGATCCAGATGTTCCCACAGTTAATTCTGGGCTCTAAATGTCCGGACATTACTTGTTAAGTTTTTACCAATCTACATAGCCCTTTGTTCTCTGTTTGTTTGTTTACTGTTTTGATTCTTTCCTTCCTTTCTACCTACCTGCTCTCCAGCTATGTCATATATTATGCAAGGCACTGGTGATATTGTGATATTTGTGCCTTTTACATGTCCTCAAAAAATCCAAAATCTTAATGCCAAGGTCATTTGAGAAATACGATCATAGATTTATTACTAGACTCCTGTGTAGTCTTTCTCAGCATATTATATTTTTAAGGTGCTATTGTCTTAAATTTTATTTTTATTAACCTTCCCCTCTCTCCTTCTCTCTCTCCCTCTCTCTCTCTCTCTCTCTCTCTCTCTCTCTCTCTCTCTCTCTCTCTGTCACTTGTGATGGGCTGCCTAGTTTGCCTTTCCTTTCCTTGTGATGGGCTGCCTAGTTTGCCTTCCTTTCTTTATTGTGCAGATTACAATACCACCTGTCTCATAGAGTTGTCATGAGGATTAAATGGGAAAAACATATAAGGTGCTTTGATCATTACCTGGCATGTAATAAGAGCTCAATACATTTAGCTAAATAATTATTAGTACTAACATCATTATAATTAGCACACCTAAATTTTCTCTGCAATTAAAAATCATAGGAGCATTGGCCATTAAAGGGAGCACACATGAGACATCACTGAGCCTGGTGTTATGCTTATAAGACACTGCATTAAATAAACACAAAGAGGTTTATTCCCCTTTTAACTCCCTTTTGAGTATTTGGATTATGTTTAGGAAATAGATAATTTGAGTCAAGCTGTCTTTGACATTGCTCTAACAGGAACTAATCTTTTCTCCAAAGAAAGATCAAACAACAGAATGAGTCTTGCCTGTGCAAGACTATCCAGCTCTATTTTAATTACAATTTTATGACTACCTTCTATTAATAAAATGTAATACTGGCTTTCATTGATGGTAGAATATTATAGTTTCCATTTATGGTAGAATATTACAGGCACATATGTAATTCAAATGAGTTAATTAAACTATTAAGTAAATAAGATAACAAAACATTTGTGGATGTCTCAATAATTATAAGGGCAGCACATGAGTAACTCAAGTTTGGGAAACACCAGTATAGTCCAACATCTTTATTTTACACAGGGGAAATCTGAGTCCTTGAAAGCAGATGTGGCTTACCTAAGATTAGGATCCGGGCCTACTTACTTTAAAAACTTACTGATGTGCATCAATATCATACCAGGTTTTATTATAGAGAATAATGTTCCATGGGTTCTCATTTTAACCCTATTAGACAATTTAGATTTGTATAGAGCAGGAATTTTTATCATTATATAGGTCTCAAGTGCCTACTTTCCAGAAAGGACCCAATAATATTTTACCTGATATCAAAAGGAAGAAGAGAAAAATGGCTAACAAGATAAAAATTTTTAAAGAGATGAATTTAAGAATTCTTAAACCTAGATTACTTTTAACCTGAGGTATGATATAGAAATGTAGTGTTCATTAACGTACTGGACTATAAAACTGATTGTTACTGATGGAGCTATTATATTTGAAACTTGTTCTATGTAGCATATACAATATACTTCAAAATATTAAAGGAAAGGGGTTTTCTGGAAATTATTTAGAGAAATGGTATGTATCTCAAACTTCACTAGTAAAAATATCATGAATATATTATCAAAACTGAAACCTGAAATTTTTGCTCACATTAAAAAAAAATCAAATTCAATATTAAATTGCCTGCTAAATTATAGCCTAGAAGCTGAGGGTCAATCTGATAACTGATGATTTGGTGTTAAGAAGGCAAAGAATTTCTTTAGAAAGAAAGAACTAAATCTTCTCAACCTTAGTAATTTTGAAGCACAGTTTTTTACAACTGTTCAAAATAAAATTGAAGGAAAATAAGAAAGTGTTGAAAAACTGATTTTCTGAAATTGTGAATAAATTTTAAAATTCTCCACAATTTTTCAATATTAAGATAGAGGATTAATTAATCAGCATTGATGTAAGAATATCTGCATGTTGTGAAACTTTGAAATATGTCTTTGTGAGGGCATCATGTATGAATTAGTTTATAATAATACCAATTTTTTTTTGACTGCTTACTTGGCAGTCACTGGGCTTAACTGTTTGAAATGTCTCATGTAATTATTGCAATATTGCAGTTATTGCAGAATGAATATTGTAATACTAATAGTATTTCTCATACAGGAGAAAACCAAGGTATAGACTGGTTAAAACTTAATCAGAATTTGAACCCAGGTTTGACTCCAAAGCCATGAATCTCAACTGCACTCATTTTTTGCTGACTTACATTTATATTCATGCTTTACATCTTATCTTTATCCTAAAGATAAATTTCTTAAATCTTTTGGCTTTAACTCAAGACTAAAACAACTTTGACATGTTTTAAAATAATATTTTATTCCTTGTAATTGGAAAAGTAGCTGTAAAATGCATTTGTCCTTTTATGATTGATTATCTTAGATTTAAAGGTAGTTATTCATACTATGTTGCCTTTTTTTTCTTCTTTTTTTTTTTTTAATCCTTGACTTGTTTTGAGTTTCTATTTTAAGCAGTTTTAGGGAGGAGACAGTCCTGTGCTCAGCACATTCAGGGGAGAAAGATCAAGATGGTGGGAGGGTACTGAAGCAGCTTTTACACTGAATGGTTAGTGAAACTGAGTTAGTTTGCCTGGAATAAAACAAAAATGGGGAGATGATAAAAGCAAAAGAGCATGACTACTGTCTTTAAAAACACTGCACTTCATAACATTCACAAAGAATCTTCATATAAATGAACTCAATCTTCAAAACAACTACAGGAGTTATAAAAGGATGGGTATTGTCATTCCAGTATTATAATTGAAGCAACTAAGGTCAAAAGAATGCTGGTCCTTTCGCAATATGACACAATTAGCAAAGTGGCAAATTCTACATTTGAACTGAGATTTTCTGACTCCAGATTCTACATGTATGTGTGTGCCTGTGTGTGTGTGTGTGTGTGTGTGTGTGTGTGTGTGTATAATACCACAGATGCCCCTATTAAAAAAATGTGGGATTGTGGGTAAAGAGGGTCTTTCTAATGATGACTGTTTCCTAAAGATAAAATGTATTTTCCCAGAAATAAAAGGTTTTTGTAATTCTAGTTGTTTAATTATAAGTTTGATAAGCCCTTGGAAGAGCTATCTTAAAAAAAGAATAAAATAACAAATGACTGTAATACTAGGTAACTAGTACCTTCTGCTCAATCGTGGAATTCAATAATTATATGAGATTTCATCATATTTCCTGTTTTTGATTATGAAATATTTAAAATATATGCAGAATGATAGAAAATAGTACAACAAATAACTACTTACCCAACAACCAAGTTAATAACTTACCATTTTATTCAGATCATTTTTTAAATTAATTTATTTATTTTTGGTTACGTTGGGTCTTCATTGCTGAGCGCAAGCTTTTTCTCCAGTTGCGGCGAGCGGGGGCTACTCGTAGTCGCAGTGTGGAGGCTTCTCATTGTGGTGACTTCTCTTGTTGCGGAGCGTGGGCTTTAGGCGTGCGGGCTTCAGTACTTGCGGCACGTGGGCTCTAGAGTGCAGGCTCAGTAGTTGTGGCGCACGGACCTAGTTGCTCTGCGGCATGTGGGATCTTCCCGGACCAGGGCTCGAACCCGTGTCCCCTGCATTAGCAGGAAGATTCTGAGCCACCAGGGAAGCCCTACTCAGATCATTTTTAAAGAGATAAAGCGTTACAGATACTATTGAAGAGCCTCACTTAAAATTTCCCTTGATCCCGTTCCCTTTCATCTCTCCTTCCCTCCCCAAAGCATTAGCATATTCTATGGATCCACTTCATTTCATATATACGTATATATGTATGTGCCTGTGTGTGTATATATATACACACATATGTATATATGTATGTGTGTGTATATATATATATACACACACAGACACACACAAACAAAATTATCAACATGGGTTGTCAAAAAACTGTGATGAGTCTGAAATATCACTCTACTTGCATGCTAACAAGTTAGCCTGCCACATTTCATGGATGCTAGTAGAAGATAAACCATCCTGGATCAAAGAAAAAGGACTTTATTATTTGAAGCAATAATAGTAGATAGAATAATAGCATTTTTATGCAGTGTTTTCCCAAATCCTGAAATTCCCAAATCCTGTAATTGAAAGAAGGCCCCTGCACTTACAGGGGATACTATTACAGGAGAGGAAACTTCAACTTAGAGATTGCAAAGATTTTATAATGGACAATATATATATATAATGCACATGTCTGCCCTTTGTTCCAGAGTGAGACTTTGCCTATATCTCTGAAGGATGTTCCCTATAAAAGGAATCCTTGAAAAGACAGTCCCGTATAGTTTGGGATGATTTATATAACAGCATTGTTTTTTGCTCTATTTTTTATCATATTGTGCATAGGAAGAAAATATTTTAAGATCTGAGACATAGGCTTGGCCATCACTTTTGAATTATCCTTTTCATGTAAGAAATTTTAAATTCTATTTGTTTTAAATTATTATATGTACCTTAGTTCCTGAATCTTGTAATGTCATATGCATGCATAGGAGGTATATTTCTGCAAGAGTTCTTCAATGTTACAGCAAGTATAGTGACTTAAGTATGTAGTAGTTAGCCTTTTTGATAGGATTTTAAATTTGCTAAGAAACAGGATGGATTATTATCTCTAAAAGAAAGTGCTGTCATAATTGCAATAAACTGAAATTTTATTATTATGCCATTCTCCTAAGTATATTCAAATACTTATTTAGTATGCTGAAGAGTGCAATTATGATTACTCATTTTTATCCTAAATTGGCATTGGACTGTGCAATATGAGCCAAAAAGGAAAAAGAGAATATTTGTAAACAATATTTAAAGTGTTACTGAATAAATGAAATGAAATGTGATATGCATATTTTCTTCCATATTGCTTGGGAAATTTGTTCCCCTTAAGAGATTAATGGTTTTACAAGTAAGAAAACACAATCATTTTGGGAACTTAGCTTGATATAATCAAAGCTGGACAAGTGTCACACTTCCTTCTGGTCTGGGAATACCCAAGATGCTGAAATTGGAATTCATGAATTAAACCACCTCTGGGGGAAGCCCCGTCTGTTCTTTTCATCTTATTTAGGAAAGTAAAGAAAAACAGCATCTTCCAGGAAGATAGTATTCAAGTATAACTCCAAACAGCCAGAAGAGAAATAACCAGACATCTGCACGTTACTAGATGATCAGAGAACATTCTGAGATAAACTCAAAATTTTATCTGACCTTAATTCAGGGAATTACTCAGAAAGAATATGTTCCTTCCTGTAAGGTTTTAATACTAGTAAGAACACATTGTACAAATCCACACACACCATAAGGATTTCCTGTGGATATTTAAAATTTTCAGTAATATATTTATATACGGTTCAAGAAGGGTGTTTAGTAAAAGTAATTGGTCATAAAAATCATTAGAAAGTCTTCATCTATAGAATTAGTATTTTGGCTCTTTGAATATAGTAATGCACAATTATATTTGTTCAATTCAAGTTGTAATAATTGTTTAAAGTAATTAAATATCTGCTAGGAGTGGCATGGTCCTAAGCACCCTACTTGTGTTGTCTCCTTTGTTTTTATTAACAGTCTCATAAATATGTACACTACTTATTTACAAAAAATTTCAATTATGGGCACTTGTATCCATCTTCTCTAACATCTTCATCATCTAAGATTTAATCGTGTTCTGCTTAGACTAGCTTATTAGGTTATTTTCTAGACCAAATGACATTCCTGGACTAATTTTGTCAAATTAAATATAAAGAAATGGACTAGGTTATTTCTAAGGTTCTTCCTTGTTTTAATTCTCTGTTGGGGAGAAACAATGTTTGAGCAGAAAGTAGAGTGGAAAAGCCAGGGGTTTGGCTCTGCCATTTATCTCTGTGTTATTGATCAAACTGCCTCTTGTCTCTCAGCCTCAGTGTCCTAATTTGCAAATAATGAATATGAATATTGTGGGGAAGGTTAAATGTGATTATGCATATACAGTATTTAGCCTACTTTCTGGCATGTGTAGTAAAGCCCAATAAATTGGTAGCTATTTTAATTAGTATCATTATTAGATAATTGATAATTATATGTGAAACACAGTAGGCAGGGGCTAGGTTTGCCAGGATATTTGGACATAATTCTTTGGGAAATGTGCAGGTTTTAACAGATTTAAGAAAGGGAGTGACATGTTCACATTTGCATTTTATAAACATCACTGGGATAATATTAGGGAGGCCAAATGAAAAAGCTACATTGGAAATTTTTTCCCTCATTAACTGTTTTGAAAAGTATCCCAGATTCTATACTTTGGCTTATGTTGATCTCATCTTTGATTACAGATTGACCAGTTATAACCAATCATCATATCCCATCCTCCTGGACTGTATTACTTTATAAGTAGGCACATGGCCCAATTCAGAGCAGCCAAATAATGGAAACTATATTCTGGGCCTTGTCCTATTTAATGTGTGTGTGTGTGTGTGTGTGTGTGTGTGTGTGTGTGTGTGTGTGTGTGTGTGTGTGTGTGTGTGTGTTTCTTTTTCTTACTGGAGTGTACTGTAGAAGTTTATAGCTTCAGAAACTCCTGACAGCCATCTTGTAACAAACAAAAAATAGTGCTAAGAATGGAATCAACACCACCCAAAATGAGGAAGGCCTGGACCCATGAAGTAGCAGTAGATATGGCTTAATGTTTTGTCATAAAGATTAGAGAACACAGTGATATGGACTTAATGGTATTTGGTTCATTTGAAGAAGATGGTTTGAAAGGAAAGAGTAGATAACTATTCCTACTTTTCTAGCTTGTGCAGCTATATGGATGACAGTAACATTTGCTGAGGTAGGGAATACTGAAGGAGCATTGGGTAACAGTTAGATATAGGTAGGTAGGTAGGTAGATTCATTTTAGAATACTCTATCCATCAGGTTTCAATTCAGGAAATAGAAAAGAAAAACAACTCCCAGTCACTCATATAAAAAGGAATTTAATTCAGAGTTAGATGCTTACCAAGTCATGGAAAGGGCTACAGAGGCCTACAGTCAAGGTATATCATATTCTGTTGATTACAAGGCCATTATCCTGTAATAGATCTAGAGATCAGGAAGCTACAACCTCTACTTCCAATCTTCACATCCATGCAGACTGTCACCATGTGCTAGTGGTATCCAGTGCTACAAACACTCACTTCTGTCTCACCTGGATTGCCAGAAAGTGTGGCAGAAGGAAGGTAGTCTTTACCTCATCTATATCTACCAAATATCAAATCAGGACCTCTCATTGGCAGAATCAAAATCAATTCTAGAAACTTATTTGCAAAAATTTTATAGTCTCTGTGTTATAGGCAGAAACATAGACTTAAGATAGATGCTTATGTGCCAAGAGATCATCTCCAGTTAAAGCACTCATGGGTCTTTAGATACAAATGATTAGTAAACAACTAGATAAACAGGTCTGAAACCTGTGTGTACAGGTCTCAGAATGCAAACAATTTGTAAGATGAATGAGAAGAGATGAACCATTGTTCTGAATTGTTAAAAACCTAACCAACCTCTTCAGACTAAGGATTTTAGGCTAAATTTCAAAGAAAAAGCCATCTCCCTGGATACAAAGCCATGTGTTTGCTTCCCACAAGGGGACAAGTTGTCCTGATGGGAGTTGGACGTTTTAATCCAAGGTCCATGTTGTGAGGTCCCATAGGGTCTTCAGGCAGTCATCAAATTGTAAGAATCATGTCTGTGCATGCACATGTGCTTTTTCTTCTGGGGAGATAATAACTTTAATCAGAATATTTAACACAGCAAAAGGTAAGAACCATTGTTTGGAATTTCTGCCAACCCAACACAAGAGATCCTGCTAATAAACTAACCTCAAATTGGGTCAGAAGAGGGCTCTTCAAGTCACTGACTATAAATAGAAAGCTCACTCTATGCAGACCAACTGTAAAGCACACTTACTTTGTCCATGAGGAAAGCAAGAGTGAGGTCAGAACTTTTGCCTCAACACAATTTCTATCAACAGGAAATTGGATCACCCTCACAAGATCGGATCTGAGAAGGGCCTCATACTAATGGAGCTTATTCTAGGAATCAAGAATGACAAGGGGGATATTATGAGTCATTGAAATCTTCAAGCCTTTATGCTACTTCTATAAAAGTTAATCCCGTTTGACTGTTTCTTAATTCAAATGCCAACTTTGTCAGTGAGAATAGAGTCTTGATTACCTCATGTTTCCCACCAAGCAATAGGAGTTTGATACCCTCAGAAAGGTAACCTAACACTGAGTACTTGTGTTTTCTCTGGGCCAAGAGCTAGGAGTTAATATAGCACAACCTACCTGATAAAGTTTCTTTATCTTGGCATCAAAAATTGGGGATTAATTATGACTGTAACTATAATCAATGTGTATATACTCACACCTAGGTCCATAAAAAATGAAAGAAAATGAAGAACATTTTAGGGTCCAAAATATTTGGTAACAAAAATATACAGTTTCCAAGATATGTAAAGCTGTATAAATATGGTGTGATTGAGTTTACTTTTTAAAATGAGTTGAATAAGACTGAGAAGGACAGAGAGAACGGAATGAGCTAAGGCAGAGAGGTGAGAAAGAGCTTGCAAAAGGAAAGAGACAAAGTTCAGTAAAAGGACATGGTTTATATTTACAATAATAATTATACCTTATTAGCAGGAATGCTTCCCAACAGAGACATGTGAAAACACATTTACTGTTCTTTATGAAGTTAGTTGCCCTGTCTCTTCTCCAAAATGCTATTGAGAAGCAGTCATCCTGAAATATAATCAATATAAAATATGATATAGTGTGGGAAGTTATGGCATGTCATAAAAGAATATTGAAATTTTAAAAAAGGAGAAGTAGTGATAAATGCTAAAAGGTGATGAAGGTCACAAAATGGAGCACTCTGTGAAACATTTCTCCAGAATTAGAATAAGTGGAAAAACAAATACACTGTCATGGTGTCTTTAATGCATGTTAGAGGAGAATACTTTTCATATTGATAAATACAAATTTTCCTCTTGTCCTGGTGAGCATGTAGAGAAGTGTGACTGAGGAAGCTACCATGCTTTCTTGCAATACATTGTAGGATCTTTTAACTCTAATAACAGATTCCCAAATGAAAAAAAAAAAAAACTTTTGATTTTTAAAGTGATTTTCAAGTTGCTTTCCCATCTGGGAAGATAATATGGTGAGCAACTAATATATGTATTCTGGCCTGCTTAACAATAACCTTTTTGTGTGAATCAATTAGTGTTCTGTCATAAACGAAATTACATGTATGCATGGGTTGCAAAACCCAGGTTTCCCAGAGTTTCATGAGCTCAGTAGAAGCTGATTATAAAAGGTGAGGGTCTTGCATATGTGGTAAACATATTAAGGTGCAGGAATTGTTTAATTTCATTGTATACACTAGAGTTACTAACTTACTATAAACAATTTTCAAGAAAATGAATCTGTCTCATTGGGACTTTAATGAAATAAATATAAGCTTTCCTTTTTTACTGTAAATAGCATAGATAAGACCATAATGCTTAAAATTAGTGGGAAAATGTTGTAGTATTTAACCAGTAAAGAAAAATAATCAGTGTCTGCAAAGTTACAGTATATTGATCTGCTTTAAATCACTCTTTATCTTAAATAGTGCAGTTTATATATACTTCACTTAACAAAAATACAAACCTGATGTAAATATCTACAGGTTAATTGAACAACTGTAGAAATTCTTTAAGCTTGTTTGAATTTGAATTTGTCATGTGTGATGTATTATTTTTGCTTACTTTAAGGTACTGGGTATACTTGGCAGGAATCAGAATGACTGATGACTCACAGTATAAAGATTTTCCTAACACAGAGTGGTTGTACAGGAACACGACTGAGAAGTAAACAGTTGAGGTGGAAATAAGTAAGCCTTCAGCTGAAAATGTGCATTATGCAATACCAATTCCATGAGCTGACTATAAACAGACACCAATATCAGGTTTCTAGTGCTTTCTGGCTTAGGGTTCATTTTCTGCAAAGAAATGAAATTCATTCTGAATTGTCCCCAGAAATTAATCTTCTGCTATGTGTTAAATCATATGTATGAACTACGCACAGGAAGCTGATGCAATAGTTTGTACCTTGAAGTCAGAAAATTTACCAATGTGCATGCTTTTTATAGTCGGTTAAACAGAGAGCAGGCCTTTGGCTCCACATAAGATATACATTAATAGCCTACCCTGAACGTTATGCATTCTTTACCTCCCTTTTAGTCTCTGTTCACAGTCATCATTTTATTCATCTAACTGTTCCCATCCCCAATATTTGTGCTACAGGTTGGGTCTCCAGGAAAGCCATCTTCGCAATCATTTGTGTGGTGATCTAATCCTCTTGCTTAGAGGGCTCACAAAACTGGATCAATAGTCCATTTCTTTTTGACATGGTCATACAGCCCTACTGCCACTTTGCTCTGTATGGGGGAAATGCTATAAGTTGTTATCATTTTTCCTCTGCAAGGTAACAACTTCAAGTTTAGTAGAGATTCTTCGTATTTCTATTTTTATAGTCTTAGTTCTAGTTTTCTTTGGGGGCTCAGGAGTGTTGAGGAAAGCGATGCTGTAGTTGTCATCCTAGCCGCTGGTCTTAAGATTTATTTTACTTCAACTTCCACAGTGTACTGTCCTCCAGTTCTGATCCACATTCTGTACAAATTTTCACTCTGTCAGTGTCTCATCTCTCATCTTTCCATTAAATATATCTGTAACTCTCTCTACACTCCTGCTGTATGTCCCTTGTCACTGCCTATGTGCAGGAGCAAATGAAATCAGTGCTTTATCACCAGAGGAGGTTGTTTGGGGTAAGGGTTTATGATCTGGAGAATCTACTAGAGAGGAATAATTTATTCTTCAAAATTTCCCCCTTCCCATTAAGAATAACTATTGGATAAATTCCTGATTTCACAGTTTTATTTCTATTTTTCATCAAAAGACTGTCAAATGGGAAGAATTACAATACTGTGAGACGGAAAGAGATATTGGCTTATAGATCATGTCAGATTAACATTCTTGGAGAGCAGCAGCTGAGTCTACTCACTACTTTTCATAGCCAAAGATAGAAAAGATTTGTAACATCTTCTCCATACACAGGCTAGATACAGGTCAAATGAAGATACCTCACTTTATTTTAGGAAAGAGGAGTATAGTAAACAGAAAATCAATAATTTTACATTTTAAAGCTCCAGTCAACAATGACCTATAATTTTTAAAGCAGTCATTATCTAAAAATAGCTCATTCCTTTCTAAAATGATCACGTGCCGCCCAAAATGGGTAGATTCTAAATGCTTTACATGTATTCATCTGTTTAGTGCTTTATAAGTATCGACAGGTAGGCTGATATTTGCTCAGCTCTCCTTACCTCACAAGGTGAGAGATCACAAATAGAACTTTAAAAAATCACTAAACGATCTCTAGACCTACTGAAACATGACTACCAAACATGTGAAAAAGAAACAACCAAGTAGAAAACTCATAAACAATCTGTTTTACTTTTTAAAACTCTTTCATTCTTTAAATTCCCCCCAAGCCTGACCTACTGCTTTTACAAGCTCATGTTTTTTCTCTAGCTTCAACGGTTAGCAAAGGCAGTGACAATGAAAAAAAATATGTATATGTTTCTATAGCATGCTATATATATAGTATACATTTTTTATGTCAGGTATTCAATTAACTATTTTAGTTATATTCTCTTCGTTATAGACTATTCATCTCCACAATAACCAAATCTGTAAAGTAGATATTATTATCCCCATTTCATAAATAAGGAAATTTAAGCTTATACCATTTAAATATCTTGTGCAAAAACACACTTTGAGTTAGGGGCCAGGTCAGAATTTCAATCCATGATTGCTTGACTCCAAAGCACTTATTCTTTTCATCATACAATCATGTCTCTTATTCCACTTGGGAGGTTTCATTATTTGAGATCTGGTTAAGAGCATTTACTAATGGTTTACAAGGCATATTTGAAACATCAGAAAAAGTATAGTCTTATTTTAAAATAATGGTTATGTTTTACATTTTTAAAAGTAAGACATGAGGATTGTAGAATTTAAAAATAATAATAATAAAACTAGAAATAATAATAATAAAAATAATTTATTATTAGGAGCACTTTACCTGGACTTGGTGATTGAGAACCAACACAGTGTATCTATTGCAGTTATTTCTTGATCACTTTTCACTGATTCTGCAGGATTTCTTCTTCAAATCCCTTGTTCAAGTGAAATCTGCTATGCAGAGTATGTGTCAAAAAGTTGGTGGTTTAGCTCTTCACTCTACTGAATTGGGTCTGAATTATCTCCTACTCTCATTGTCTGTTTCTCCGTGAGCAAGCAGCAAGATTATTCCCACAGAATAAAAATGGTCAGTAATTTTTTTTTTTTTTGCGGTACGCGGGCCTCTCACTGTTGTGGCCTCTCCCGTTGCGGAGCACAGGCTCCGGACGCGCAGGCTCAGCGGCCATGGCTCACGGGCCCAGCCGCTCCGCGGCATGTGGGATCTTCCCGGACTGGGGCACGAACCCGTGTCCCCTGCATCGGCAGGCGGACTCTCAACTGCGCCACCAGGGAAGCCCGGTCTGTAATTTTTATTTACCTGGAAATGATTTCTGAGAGGCCAGGAACTCTTGAGTGCACTGATCCCAGTACTCACCCAGCCTCTCCACTATCTATAGCAGCTCTGATATCCAAACATACTAGATCCCTTACCATCCATTGCCTTCTGTCTCAAGTCTTCTTGCAATAGGGAGTTAGAATCTTTTGATTGCATATGGCATGAAAGATGCTGAGAAGAGTGGAGGTAAATTAAATAATATTGTCTACTAAGAATTTTTTTCCCTTTGTGTATTTGATCTCAAGTATGGGCAGATAGGAGACTGAGAAGTTTTTTAATACATTGTTAGGGTCCCTACTCTCTGATAACCTGTGTCAACATTTTTCCTATCTTCTTCCTGAATGGCTGTGTAGTTCTCAGTAGATGTTAGCTAACTGTTACACTAATGATCCATGGCAATGTGAGATAATTTATCAGACTTAGCATAATTAGAAATAATTATTTGCAGAAGTTGACAAAGTATTGATTATTGTGTTCATCGTGTCTATGATCCCATCTTTCCTGATGGAAGGTAAGAAAGCCTTAGAAGGCATAACTAACTTTTACCACAATTGGGAGAACTTCCAAGGTATTTCTTTATTTTTATACATCCTTTCTTAATATATTATTGCTTCTTCACCAAAAGGAAGAATCTGTATTTTTAGTTAAATTTGTTTATATATAAAATGCGGTATCTACTGAGTTGCTAAATATTTAAATGTATCAATTATGTGCCTCAGGGCTTTTGTAAGGATTGTAATTTATAAATGTAATTAATGAAGAAGTTACTAAGACTACACTGAATTTACAAAACATACTATAGGGCATTTGTAAACCCATTTGGAATAGAATATAAATAAGTTAAACAGTAACACTTGTCAGAGTAAATGAGCAAAGTCTATTTTGATGTAATGGTCTTGTTTACTCACTAATTTGATGGAGCTACTATTTTCCCATAGATTTTCCATCAAGGAAAATGAAGGCATATCTATATATATTAGGCATATGTAAAACATATATTATAGGTTTTATTTACACCACATAATGGAAGGATGTCTCAGTAAACCGCATCTCTTCTGCAGATAAGTCACATAGCATTGAGCTAATTCATGGTCAGGGGAGGTGGCAAGCAGGGGTTATTCCAGTTTGATAATATAGATTTTTTTCAGAGTCTAGTCTAAAGCGTTATGTTTAATATTTTCACCTAATTCATTTTTATCTTCTTTGAAATACTTATAACCCAAATTGTGAAAAAAAGTAAATTTGTTAAATCAATAAAGTGATTACTTTTCTCCAAATAGTTACAAACTTAACATATCGTATTCTGTTATCATCGTCTTTCAGGGTAAAATCTGATATTTCTGGGAAACATGATGGTAAAGCCTTCCTGTGCAGATGATCTCTAGGGTAAAAGCCTTTAATTGACTGCTAACTAGCTTACTAGGATGAGAATGCTAAAGTGCCTTCTTTACACTGCCCATTTTCTTACTCCTCATGTGTAGAAAAGCTGCTTTCAGTCTCACTAGAAAAGCAAGAAAAGAAATTATGGACTCATATGTTGTACAGCAGGGTGAACTGCATGTATTCAACTTATTCCAGCCATAGAAAGGTTTCAAAGCTGCCTTCTCTTTCCAATCAGATATTTTGCTGCTTGACATCGCTGATTTTTACAACCCTCTATAAATTACTTCATTTACTAACATAGGAGGATATAAAACACCTTGGAAATCTGCCTCCAATTTTCATCAGGTTGAGATTCCTTTATACATACACAGACACACTGGCACACACACACTGGTACACACTCAGGCAGGCATACTCATGATTTTAAAATATAGTCATGATTATTTAAATTGCAAAATCAATCAATAGAAAAACTAAAAAAAAAAATCTTCTGGGAGAAGAAGGAAGGGAGGAAAGAGAATTGCTATATATGTGTAACATCCTCAGCCTCACACAGGAGAAATTCATTTGACAGCCTCTGTAAGTTTATACCTTACAACAGTGTCTGGGGCACAATAAGTGCCACCAGATGAAAACCAGGGAATACTAAAGAGTTGTCTTTTGGTCTAGGATATGAGGTTCACACTGAATAGGAATAGACTCTGCTTTCACCATCTCTGCAGTTTCTGTAAACTCTGTAATTTTCATTTTTGAATAATTTGCAAAATTTGGATCAAAGATTATTATATCCGTATTAAAATATAATTATCAAGGAATATATTTATAAACACGTTGATAGATTATGTCACCCCATCTATTGATCCACCAATATGAGTAATTTTTATAAATAACCAAAGAAAATTTAAAATAATTGTCTCGGATTTTGATGTAACTACACACAGGCATATGTAAAATTTCTGATGAATTTAATTATTATATTTATTGTTGCTTCATGACTTGAGTAAAATTTTTGGTTCTCTGGCTTAGAATATAACACCAAGAAATAATCATGTTCTCTTGCTTTTGGTAATAATAGGCATCGGTGTGAGAATTTTAGATAATAAGCAAAATTATATGAAAGATACACATTACTGAAAGGAAACAAAGTAATATGAGGTTGAAGAACTGTTTCTATCCAATATTTTATATTATCTCAAAACTATATAATTTTTATATATGAGATTAATTTTATTTCAGAGCACACACTACAAATACCGGGTACCAATACCACATATAATTGAAAAGTACATGTCTTTGTGTCCATAAATTAAGGAATTATCAAACAAATTATCTATCACTTAATGGCCTTAAATCATGTGTATGCCATCAAAAAAAAAATGAAAATTTACACATTGTTTTATATTGCATAGAACAAAATTAAACCCTAATTGTATTACACAGTTTAATTTTGTAATGTTAATTTGAAAAGTTTTCTTTATGTTTAATTTTGTAAACAGATTTTTAAAAATTATTTGATGAGGGGGCACAATATGATTCTGTCTTACCTTCTCCTTTTAACTGTTCCTCTTTTACCTATTTCTTTTCCCTAATCCTTGTTCCTCTTTTTACAAGTTTCTTTTTCATTCCTAGTAGCGGAAAATAAAATATATATGCATACACATACATACACATATATACAAATATACATATATACATGTAAATATACATATATAGAGAAAGTTAAGAGTGTTGTCATGCAAGCAAATAAAGGTTCAGGAATTAATTGAAAACATTTGATAAGAGTATTAATCTTTTAATTCTAAAGAAACCTAATCTATGACACATGTACATAGAGTTATGCATATAAAAGTAGAAAATAAATTGTGATGTGGTAGAAATGGTCAGTGTATTTTTTTTTTTGGCAAGTCGTTTTCATATTCAAACTTGGTTGAAACTAAATTAACCATGAAGATTGTTTGTTACATTTGGTAGTGGCAAATGGCACTGAGTAGCTCAGCAACATCAGAATTCTGACATATTCATCCATGAAATTTTTATAAACTAGGTTTTGATTAATGTATATTTATATCTATGATTATAAATATAATATTCAATTAATCACTGCATCTGCCCCAAATTTTACTATATAGTAAAAATTACCCTAATGATATTAATTGAGGAAAATAAATATCAGAAAAAAAAATCAAGGGAAAAGTTCCTTAACATTTACCATATATGTATATATATATGAGTATATATGTTTATATGTATATGTACATGCATATGTGTATGAATATTAATTTTCAACATAAAATAAAAACTTTAATAGTATTGGTTTGGGTTCACCTGGTCCATGACTTGCCATTTTATGGAATACATGAAATCACAAAACTCACATGGAGAATTAAAAATATTTATTATGAGACCAGACCTTTTTTATGTGAATGAATTATGAGAAATTATACATTAAACTTAGAATGAATAGAACTATTAGAAAAATAATAAGGGTAGTTTAACTGAAATACTTTTTGTTCCTTATACATTTACCAATTGAAAATTATATATTTGGCTTAAAATTCATTTTCAATATATATTGTTGTTTTAGATGATAATCTGAATGTATTTAGCTGCTTATTTGGAGAAGCCTAATAATTAAGTCATTAGGGTATTTAATGAATATTGTACTCCACCTTCAGAGATTGCCTTTCTGACCTTCTTATGTTTGAATAGAGCCATGTGACTAGTTCTGGACCAAGAGTTGTAGGTAATCGTTGTATGTGTTACTCGTAGGCCTACAGTTTAATTTGCTAGTGTAAGACACTCCAGAGAGCTCTAATTTTTCTCTGACATGATTATGGATAATATTTGAAATGTAAGCTGCCCTATCAGTTTGGTTTCCTGAACAAATATAATTATCAGAGACTTCACCAATGACTCATGATGGACATATAGGCTGAGTAAGAAATAAATACTATCATTCTAAGGTAGTGAAATTTGGGGCTTGGTTACTGGTGCAGCATAATCTAGCCTAACCACTTTATAAATCACTTTCTATTATAGATTTTGACAACATTGAGAATGAACACAATGAGGCAATGGATGGTATTATACTTAAAGAGGAAAAGTTGGATTTTAGAAAGATGATTAAACATAAAATTAGAAGAAAATTTCCTACATTTTTCCTCTCGCATTATTGCACTTACTCTGTAGGACCTCCAGGTTTACTAAGAAATGCAATTGTGGCTTTCCTTTACAGGTCAGGTTTGGCAGTAGGAAAAGTGGTCATAGAGATGGGCTCATTAGTATCCACATGAATGATCTGATCCTGGAGTAATTGAGAGTCCAGCCAAAAGCCAGTAGGCTTCAATTTACCATAATGACCTGCAAAATTGAAGGGACAGCCCATGGGGCTTGATCTACAGGGACTTGTAAAGATGGTTAATAAACTATGGTACCACTAGGGATAAGATACACAGGTAGCCAACAAGGGTGTCTATTAACATATATAGCCGGAAATTATAAGAGTGAAAAAACAGGAGATTGATGGCAATTATCATAATAAAAAGTCACAATTTCTTGCTCAGTTCCCAGATCTAAAGAGATAGCCATGTCCCAAAGAGGAAGGACTCTGTAATACTGTGGCAAGGATCTACTGTAATAATTCACACAGTTGGGTTTTTGATGTTGTTGTTGTTTGTTTGTTTTTTAATGAACTTATGCCCATTTACTCAAGTGACTGAATATTGTAGAAGGAGAAGGGTGGATACTCAGACATTACAAGGACTATTGTCCCCAGGATCTGAGTTGACGTTAATCCTTGGAGATCTAAAGCATCATCTTTATACCCCAGTTAGAGTGGCTTGCAAGGGTCAGGTGTTCAGTCAAGGGATCATATTCTACCTAAACTAAATATACTAACAACGGGCAATGAAAAGTCAAAATAACAAATATATACCTTTCCAAAACCTCCCGCCAAATGTACTGATCCTTGTGTATTATACATCTTGGCTCCTAGCACCACTATTTGCCAGTTGCCCAAACCAGGACCTCTGAGTGTCATCCTTAACTCCCCACTAACTCTTACTCTCAATCAGTCATTCACATCTTTTGATTCTACTGGTTTTATGTGCCTTAAACTGATCAAACCTGTATCATTTCCTGTTCAACCTCCTTCCAATCTCAGGTTTCCAAAATATATTCCAAAGACATAATGGATAAATTTATCTAAAATAAATTTAGACACCTCTCTTCCCTGCCAAAAATCTTTCAGTGGTTCCAATAGCACTTAGGACAAATTCCAAACTCCTTACTTTTGCATATAAAGACATTCATAGACTGGCCCCCACCTGACTTTCAAACTTCATCTCTCAACACCCTGACTCTCTCCTAAAAACTCCAGCTCCCATCTTTAAACTCATGCTCCCACCATGTTAAAATGCTTAAGTTCCTCATCTTCCTCCGGGAAGCTTTCCATAATCCTGACAGCTAGATTAACTGCAGTCATATGTACCCTCATATCATTCAAGGCTTATCCTATCTGAGCAGTCATTATGCTTAAACATTAGTATATTTATTTTTCTCTCCCATTAAACTATTTTATTTATCTAGTACCTAGTATTTTCCCAGATACCCATATGTTAAATATCCCACAGATGGTTTTTAAATGAAACTGTATTTCAGAACATTCTAAAATCCTTGAAAGAAAGACAAAGTTAACTTTCAGAGATTTATTGCCTCACATTACTTCAAATGGAGGATATATCACATGCAAATAAATCAGGATTCGTAATTTAAGTGTAATTTAACTGTAAACATGGAATTAATAGAAATAATGATCTCATTTAAAGCAGTAAGTGATTTTTCTTCCATCTTTATTGCAGACTGTAGAAATAAATGTTTAAAATATAACATCTGAATGAAGTCAAGAGTAGTAGAGTCCTTGACCAAAACAAATGTGCTGTTTGTATGTGTTTTATGTTAGGTTATCAGGCTTACACATAGTTTTCATATTAAATATCAGCACTGTATGTTAGTTTGCCAACCCATATAGAATCCACAACATTTGAGAACTGAGAGGGGCAACTCTATCCCACAAAATGCTCAGCTATTTAATTAACATGAAACTGGTCATTCTAGACTCAGAACTATGCATCCAGCGAACACTCCTGTCTTAGACATTTAGGAAACGCCCCCTCTGAGTATAATATCTTTATTCTCTCTCCTATGCCCTTCATGTATACCAAATTTTTTTTTTGGCTGCATTAGGTCTTCGTTGCTGCATGCGGGCTTTACTTTAGTTGCATCGAGCGGGGGCTACTCTTCATTGCGGTGCACGGGCTTCTCATTGCGGTGGCTTCTCTTGTTGCAGAGCACGGGCTCTAGGCACGCGGGCTTCAGTAGTTGTGGCTCGTGGGCTCTAGAGAGCAGGCTCAGTAGTTGTGGCACATGGGCTTAGTTTCTCCGGGGCATGTGGGATCTTCACCGAACAGGGCTCGAACCCCTGTCCCCTGCATTGGCAGGCGGATTCTTAACCTCTGTGCCACCAGGGATGCCCTCATGTATACCAATTTTTTTTATTCTCCTACCAAGGATATACACTTCCTCTGAGGATGCTGGGTTGTTCTTCGTGCAATTCCATCCAGTTTCACAGCTGGATGAGGCTACATGGTGAGACATTTCAATTCATGAGTGTGGAGGAGGGAGGGGAGAAAGAGACCTTGGCAATTTTGGGGGGAAAAGAATCTTTTAAAAAAATTATATCTTTCTTCATGTCATTCCTCTTAGAATCTCTTCTAAGTGTTACTTTTTTTTTTTGTTGTTGTTGTTGTACGCGGGCCTCTCACTGTTGTGGCCTCTCCCGTTGCGGAGCACAGGCTCCGGACGCGCAGGCTCAGCGGCCATGGCTCACAAGCCTAGCCACTCCGCGGCATGTGGGATCTTCCCAGACCCCGGGCATGAACCAGTGTCTCCTGCATCGGACTCTCAACCACTGCGCTGCCAGGGAAGCCCTTCTAAGTGTTACTTTAAAGAATGGAATGTATGCTGGGTGGACAGCAAGTCATGTCCACCACACTTAGTAGGCATAACTAGAAATTAGGGAGTCAGAATTCGATGCTATTTCAACTTTTTTACTCAGTAGCTGTGAGGTTTAATGTGAGTTATTTGGGTTTCTTAAGCTTCAGTTTCCTCATATGTAAAATTAGTATCAATATAATGCTACGTACACCATCATTTTTTTAATTAGAAATATATATATTATAATCTATATAATGCACTTAATTTAGTGTCTGACAGAGTAAAAGGCAAAGAATGTAACATCTGTTATGATTAATACACTTTCCTCTCTTCTAGACCCTGAAAAACTGGGCTCTAGCCAACAGTGTTTGTACTTCAGGACATCCCTCTACTAAAATACCTGCTAGTTGTCATCCATTTTGGGGTAAATTTGTAATAACAAAAGTCACAGTATGTTCTGGGTTCTGCCACTGCTATCTGTTGTAATCTAGGATACATTATTGGTGTGCGTCGCTAGTGCCATTGATGCTGCTCTTAAAGGACAGATTTAGGGCTTCCCTGGTGGCACAGTGGTTGAGAGTCCGCCTGCCGATGCGGGGGACACGGGTTCGTGCCCCGGTCCGGGAAGATCCCACATGCCGCGGAGCAGCTGGGCCCGTGAGCCATGGCCGCTGAGCCTGCGCGTCCGGAGCCTGTGCTCCACAACAGGAGAGGCCACAACAGTGAGAGGCCCGCGTACCAAAAAAAAAAAAAAAAAAAAGACAGATACAGGTAAGTGTATTACTTGGTATCACACCTGGAGGATGATTCCCTCTTTAAGTTGTATCTGTGTTGGTGAGGGCAGGGAGTTAATCTGAATGTAGAATTGGACATAAGGACCAAAAAGAGTCTCCGAAAAATAAAATACTTGAAAAGTCATGGAGAAGAGACTTGGAACAAATATCTTCTTATGCAGAAGTATTATTTGCAACACATAGAAGGAATAGTTTTAAAAATGCATGATATCACTACAGGTGATATAACAAAGTGTACTGGAAATTGTTTAGTCAACTTGATCATTATATGCAGCAAAAGTATCAGATTGAGAACCCGAAATAATTTTACTCTAATTTTTTATTCCAAATAATATAATCAATTAGATCATATTAATCCTATATTTTCAGTGATCTACTTCATTTTCATTGTTTATACATGTAGTAACATTTAACACTTTTAGGTTATTTGGGAAGGTAATGGTAGAACCACTATGATTTCATTGTTTTCTCCACAAAATAATAAATCATTTTTTAATCTTTCTTTCCTAAATTGCCTGTTCAAGTTTAGTTTATGCTGAGTTTGTGTAAAGAATGATTGTCCTAACCCTCGAGGGGCACAGGAAGCCTGGGAAGGATCTGGGTAGATGCCTGTCCAGATATTTCACTAAATTCTCCTGACACTTAAAGAGATCCAGGGCAATATTCTAAGGAGGGAAGAGTGTCCATTAGGGTTTGCCACTTGGTCAGTCACTGGTCCTGCCTTAAGTTTTATTTTAGGACTGTTCCAGTTAGAGAGGAAAAGGAAGAGGAGAACACAAAACTGTAATACTGTTGTACTCTGAAATCCTTTAAAGTGCAGAAAGATGCCTTCTAAAGATTGATGGCATTTGCATTTATCAGTGGTTAATTTGGAGAAACAGATCAAAGTTGGCTGCTGTTATTTCCAATATGACGTAAACCTTTACTAATGCCCAAAAGGTTTGGGAAGAAGCATTAAGTGCACATCAATAACATAACTCCTATAAGATGCTCATAGGACACCCAGAGTCTTATATGTAATGCAATTTTTTAGTTTTCCCATCCAGTCCGTAAGAAAATCACCTTGGATAGGTATCATTAATTTTTCTCTCTCTGAGATCTTTTAAGCTCTTGTGTTCTCCAGAAAACCCTCTGTCTTTTTCTACCCCTCCTTCCTCTCCCAGGGCCTACAGTATAGACAACATCACATCTTTAAGTCTCTATGACTTGTTGGATGAGACTTGAGGAATTCAGAATCTTCAGATTAAAACATCTATAAGCAAATATTTGTATTTTAATATCAATAAATTTTCAGAGCATAACTTTGATTAATTATTTTAACAGAATATCTGTCTTATGAAAGAGGTCTTTTCCATATATAGTAAATGAACAGAAAGGAGAAAAAAAAGAAAAGGATGGCAGGAAAAAATCTTGTATTACCTACATATATATTCTCTTCTCTTTGTGACCCTCAAAGTTAATTATTTCTCCCTAAATGCATTTGCAAAACCAATTTATTTGAGAAACCTTGATAAAAGACCTTACAAATGATATGTTCTGGTGACTGACTCTTAACTTTTCTACCCCTTACTCACAGTATTGATAATTTTGATGGATAAAAATGTGCTAGATAGAGGTCAAATTTAGGTGGCTCAAGCCTATAAAAAGAAGCCTAATTTCATTTTTGAGTAGATGGAATGGCCTGAGTGGCCTTAAAAGTCATTGCAGTTTTATATGAGGCTTGGCAATTTCCCAGTCCTCTGATAGGGACTCATGCATAGGCATAGAGTACAAAGGCCCCACGCAGGTTGAGATGATCTCAGTATTTATGTTTTGGCACCAACAGTCCATGAAAAATAAATGACTTATCCTAGCAGGTGCTTCATATTTTTAAGAAGTCATTTCCCTTTAGCTCTATTTCAGGTTAAGAGCTATTCAGTTCTTTAGTGTACTTAGATGCTTGCATTTAAGTTAATTTCTACATCGTTAATTCACTATGTCTGCCTCTTTTGTTTTAAATTACTATATATGTGGATATCAATGTTTATTTCATTAGGAGGTTAAAAAAATTTTCCCTAGAAATTATTCTCTGAGTAGGGCCACTCATTCCTCTTCTTGATTAGAGTTGGTTACACATGATAGCTTTTACAAAATTCTCAAGTCTATCAGAAGTCTGGAGTTACCAAAACCAAATATTTTTTTTTGCCTTTCTATTTTGATTTCATATAGTCAAATCCAAATTGTAAAGCTATGCCTGTCCACATGCACTGTCTATTCTGCTCTTCTTCTGTTGTTTGTCTTCCCCTCAGACACATTATACTTTTCAAACTAAATTGATTTCATTAACTTCCATCCTCCCACAAACATAAATTGCTACTCTCTCCCAAATCATACAGAGCCACACAAAACCTACAAATATGAGATAGTTGGTTGACTGTTTTGAGGCTTTCCCAGTCATTCACACTACTGAAATATCCATTCAATCTGCAAATGATATTTAGTGAGGAACTACTAAAATTGAAATACTTCTAAGAATTTAGAGGAGCAAAAAGAAAACACACAGGTACACAAGGTACACACACAAATATAAATGGCCATTTCATTCTCCTCAAGAAGCTTGCAACTAAGTAGGATGGATAAGATAAACATAAAAGATATAAAGAATAATGTGTGCAGTTTTGGGGGGGGTTTGTTTTCTTAAGGGATCATAGAAAATCTACTAAAACCCTGCTGTACTCAGTGTTGTCTTCAAACCAAGAGTGTGGGTATCCCTTGGTAACTGGTTAGAAATGAAGAATCTCAAGGTGTACCTCAAACCTAGTTAGTCAATATTTGCATTTTAACAATATCCATGGTTAAACACTATGCACATTAAGTTTGAGAAGATCTGTGCTGGAGTTATCCGGTTCTAAGAGGAGATCAAAAGCTTATGTGTGGAAATGAAAGTGTTGGAGCTGGATCTTAAACATAGCAATGAAGAGGGCAGGAGCATAATATCAAAGTCATGTCAGTTGTACAAAGAAAGGCACTGTCCAGTCTATAGCTTACTCGATTTGGATGGGTTATGCATAGGCTGTATGGAATGATACCAGAATGATAAGCTTGTCCTTAATATTTGATCAAGTCAGATAATGACATATGACTGCAGAAAGCTGTGGATAGTATTATTTTCCCCCCCCCCCAGGAAGTTGGATGCTAGAGAAGGAGTGATACTATCCCTAAATTTAGTAATGAGGTAGAGACTTAATAATTGGAAAGTCTGCAGTTATAAACAGAGACTGTCTTAGCCCATTCTGGCTATCACAAATACCATAAACTGGGTAGCTTATAAACAGCAGAAATTTACTTCCCACATTTCCGGAGGCTCGGAAGTCCAAGGTCAGGGCTCTGACATGGTCACGTTCTGGTGGGAGTCCTCTTCCTGGTTCATAGCCAGTGGCTTGTTGCTTTCGTCCACCATGTAAGGGACCTCTGTGGGGTCTGTTTTATAAAAACACTGATCCCATTCATGAGGGTTCCACCCTCATGACCTAATCACCTCCTGAAGATCTCACCTCCCAATACCATAATCTTAGGGGGATGACTTCAACATAGTAATTTCGGGAAGACACAAACGTTCAGGCTATAGCAGATAAACTCAGAAATATTAGCTAGATCCATTCTCTACTTGTGGTCCTATTAGTTCTTAGATTGGTAGGTGTGAAAATCATGAATTTTATATTTGAGAAATGGTGGCCCCTGAGTTTCTTTTCATCTGCCATTATTAAGATAGAAGAATTTTCTTCTTCCTCTGTAGTATTATATACTAAGAATCTGAATTTTTGTTAGAAGCTTTCTTTTTGGCTACTGTACCAGAGAAAATGGTGCTGTGGGAAATGAAAAGTCTTCAATTAATGTAAAAAAGGATGTCTTAGCTTCTAAACTGTGTGAGTTGATGGAGGGAGCTATGAGAATATGCTCATATCATTAATTTTATATAAAAATTTGGGTTTCTAATAAGCCACACATGTAATGCTTTCCATATTCATGTGTCAGTATAATCCTCATATATATATATATATGCGTATATATATTGAGTTGGCCAAAAAGTTCATTTGGGTTTTTCGTAAGATGTTATGGAAATACCTGAATGATTTTTTTGGCCAACCCAATATATGTATATATATTTTAAAGGAACAAAGTAAAGACCAGCTTTTGAACTGAAAAGTTTTTATTTTCAAAGTTGAAAAAACTTTACATATATCTTCAACTAATAAGTACTGATCCAGGTCCTACCTGAGGAAAATGTTATGTCACTGATACAAAGTAGTCACCAAAAGACATGCACATTTCCTTTTTGGTTTTTTTGCACAAACTTTTTTTTATTATATAAGTTTCAGATGTATGCACATTTCCTTTTTAGTCTAACAATTAGTCTAACAATTTGGATAAATAATAATGAATATGTCACTGTGTCTAGCAAGATGTATTTTGCTCATCTGTTTGATCTGGATTTTGATCTAAATACACATCTAGGAGTGAAATTAACAATCATATTTCATGGATCAAGATCCTCCCTAAGAAACTATACAAAACAAGGATGTTACTAGAAAAGCTGCTATCTCCCTCACTCAATTCTAAATTCAATCCAAAATATTTGCTAAGCACATAAATGATGTGAGTATTGGTCTAAGTAATTAAGGTGTCAAAATTAATAATACAGTGGCTCAAGAAACTATGAAAGGAAACAAGTATATTCAATAATTATTATACAAATATGGCTACTACAAATACTTTAACAGTGAAATTATGAGTTTACTTAGAGAAAACAGAAAATTCTTCACAGAGGTGCTATGTAATGAGTATTTTGAAGGTTTGGTAGGATATGAAAAGTCAGAAAAGTGTTGTTGAACCTAAGTTCATGTGCCTGATTCACAGTGAGGCCAAACAAACCAAAGGATGGCATTTGGAGCAGAGAAAGGTTTATTGAAAGGGCCAAGCAAAGAGAACAGGAAGCTCATGCTCAAAAGACCCAAACTCCCTGATGGTTTTCAGGGAAGAGCTTTTAAAGGCAAAATTTGGGGTAAGGGTTGCAGGGTGTGTGACTTTCTTCTGATTGGTTGGTGGTGTGGTAAGAGAGCAGTATTTCAGGAATCTTGTGCAAGCCATCCTTCATCTGGTGGGAACCTTAGTTCCTGTAGAAGAGCTCAGATACATAGTTTGTATATCCTTTGAGGAGGAACTAGGACTCTGCTTTATTGCTGCACTCTTGTTTCTTGACTGCTTTTCTTTTGCTTCTGCACTCCTTCACTTCCCTAATTAGTAACTATTTGAATCTGCCCTTTGGAACTCAGGGAAGGTCTAGGAGGCTGAAGCCTTTTTCCTACAATCTAGAAATAGGGCACATGGAAAGGCTTTTGTATCAAAGAGTACCCCACAGCATTCAAAAGAGGGGAAACGACTTTTCAATTCTGTTCAATAAGTTGACCATAGCCCAAGAGCTATAAGCAGTCATGACACATTCAGGAAATAGCAAAATTCTGATGCTGCTGATGAAAATGTTGTGTTAAGAGGAGTGTTGGGAAAAAAAAGGGGAGAAAAAAATGTCCTGAAAATGGGTGAATGGGTTTAGGGAGTGTGACACTGTGATTTATAATAAGAAATATATATTTGGTCTTTGTACCTGATGTAAAGCTCCTAAAAGCCTTGACAAGTCCTAAGTGATAATAGCAATAAAGGTGAAAGGATAGTCTTTTTTTATTCATAACAAGATCCTTTCAACCACACCTGAGTTTATGTTAGTGAAGTGACTTTGGAAAGCCCCAGGGATGGGAGCTTATTGCCAGGGGAAGTAACTGTGTAATTAGAGAGTTGGAACTTCCAGCCCTATCTCCTAATTCCAAGGAGGGAAGAGGGGCTAGAGGTTGAATAAATCACCAATGACAGTGATTTAATCAATCATGCCCATGTAATGAAGCCTCCATGAAAATCACTAACGAAAGGGCTTCAAAGAACTCCAGGTTGCTGAACACAGGGAAGTGCTGGGAGAGCAGCATACCTGGAGAGAGTTTGGAAGCTCAGCAGCCCTTGCCACATATTCTGCCTCATGCTTCTCTTCTATCTGGCTATTCCTGAGTTGTATCCTTTTTAAATAAACTGCTAATCTAGTAAGTAAACCATTTTCCTGAGTTCTGTGAGCTGCCCTAGGAAATTATTGAACCTAATGAGGGATTTGTAGAAACTTCTAATTTATAGCCAGTTAGTCAGAAGCACAGGTGACAACCCAGACTTGCAATTCATGTCTGAAGTGGGGAACAGTCTTAACTAACTCCAGCAGTTAGTGTCCAAATTGAGTTACATTATAGGACACCTAGTTGAGGTATTCCAAAAGTTGGAGAATTGCTTGGTGTGGAAAACGCCACCTATCTGGTTTTGTTACCCAGTAACTGGGTTCACCTTTTGGTGGGTGTCGAGCCAATAGACACAACCAAGCCACAGATCAGGAGAAGGAAGGATTTATTAATTGCAGTAAGTAAGGAGAACACCAGGAATCTCTCCCAAAGCAGTGTCTCCCCATCAACAAAATTGGGGAAGTTTTAAGCTAATGATAAATGGTTATTCATGAGGGGGCTTGAGCAGGGGAGAATTCAGCATAGAATCAAGGGTTGACAGAGTCCAGGCTTTGGTTGATTGAAGTCAGGAGGGTCAACATCATAATTCCATCCTCCACCTGGATGGGGGCCTTAGTTCCTGCAGAACTCAAAGACATATTATTATGGATATCCCTTGAGGAACCAGGACACTGCCTCAAGACTGCACTATTGTTTCCTGACTGCTCCTCCCTTGTTTCTGTATTCCCTCCCTTAAGATCAGTAATTACTGAGGCCTGTTCAAGGACAAACATTGTGGCCAAGCTTAGATCACAAAATGGCTTAGGCCAAAATGGCTTATTTTATGCCAAAAAAAAAGAGAAGCCCAGTCTAGTTCTTTTCCTCTGGGGACCCCTTACTCTGCCTACAGTTTCAGAAGTAAAGTGTCAGAAGTATTGAGTGTGCTAGTTATAGGAAGCAGAGTAGGAAATAGAGTTTTTCCTTTCAGGGAGAAAAGTCCTGCAAATAAGCAACTATGTCAAATGCTACTGTGATAGTTGAGACAAGATATCTTAAAGAACTACTTTATTTAAAGGGGTTCAATAGAGAATGGAGAAGAGAAATTAGAGACAGTGAGTTTAAACATTTTTTTTCCCAAAGAGTATAGCTGTAAAGGGAAAGAGAAAAACAGAGTGATAGTGTCACCCCGAAACTGGGGCTGCCTTTTGGTGAGTGTTGAGCCAAAAGACACTACCAAGCCAAAGATCAGGAGAAGGAAGGATTTACTACTTGCAGCAAGCAAGCAGGTGGATCATAATAGGAAGACCTGCTGGAAGTGGAAATTCTCTTAATTGCTTCAGTTTTCTCTCTGAATTAGAATAAAATAGTGTCAGTGAGGATGGGGAAGGAGACTGTAGCTTTTAGAGATGACCAGAAAATATGAAATCCTATTTCACAGAAGAGACAATGGACTAAGCATCAAAATCCTCTTTTGGTGATTAATTACTGATTTAAAATGAGACTAGTAACATGATTGTGCATTATTTTGGGGAAAAGTTTAGCTGACTGAAAAAAGAATGGGGTAAGTCATTAGATATAACTAGGTTGTGTGGCAGAAACAAATAGTGCAAAAGGATAGAGAAGCAAGGGAGTGAAGAGCATATGCAGTAGAATGTTCAAAATGATTGACAACAGAATAATGTTAGCTAAAAGGGAGTAAAGTTCATGGGGAGGGGGATGAGAGGTGAATAAAAAGTGTTTGCATTACTGGATTTAAACTTCAATTGAATTAAAGATTTGCTGTCAATGGAGTAATAGAGTGTGATTTGGGAAAGTTTTGATTTGATAATGGACTGACTGCAGTAGGATTGAGGGCAAGGTCTTTGGATGAAATTAGATCATATGACAGAAAGGATATTGCAAGTCATTTACATGGATATCAAGAATAATAACTGGAGTATTGTTGGAGAGGGAGATAGGGACTCAGTAAATAAAATATTCAAGAAGGGAGGAGGAGAGATTGAGTGAGTTGTAGATGATTACAGGGAGTAGTCAGAGAAAGTAGAATGCTTATGACTGAAATTACAACTAAAAAAAGACTACAAAGGAAATACTCACAGAAGAGTCTACAGATTAAGAAGCCTTCTGTTAGGAATCTTAAATTTAACCTAGCACAATGAAAGTTAAGGAAATGGGGAGGTGTGGCAGATAGGGTCAGAAGGAAGAGTATGTATAGGATCATATGAGGACTATAGTCCAGCAAGTAAAGTATGGCCTGTGATCCTGACTTTCTTGCAGTACAGGGCAAGGAAGAATGACAGATTAAATCCTGAGGTCCCAAGGCTGCAGATGTTGAGGGATGGCACTGTTGGAGAAGTCTTGTTAAAATGGAGGATGAGTTCTGGAGCCCCCACCTAATATTGCAGATTGAAATTTAGATTCCAATAGAATTCCAATATTCTTACTTCTAAAATCAGTTCAAAAGAACACAGTGGTTTTAGAATCAAAAGCACTTTTTTAGGTTTAAGAAAATATAGAAAAAATATCTCTACAACTTGAAAGTAGGCAAAGATTATTTAAACAGTCACAAATTATAAAATGAAAAACTGAACACATGAGTCTACCTTACTCTTCAAAGTTCAGTATTTCAACAGGCAAAATGACAGTTTGCTGACTGGGAGAAGACATTTTCAATACTTACAACCAGTGAAGGTTTCACATCTATAGTATTTAAAGAATTCCTACAAAGGTATAAGGAAATTACAAATGATCCTGTAGAAAATATAAAATAGGCAATATTATTAAGAAAGTATCTGAGAAAAAAAATGCTCAACCTCTTTGGAAAATAAAAATAAAACCACAAGGAATGAGAGACCATCTTACATCCCAAATCCTCAGTTTGAGTAAATATACGTTTCACAAAACTGAATGTTGTGAAGATTTGAACCAAGCATAAATCTTATTATGGTAAAAATAAAACTGGTACAATTACTTTCAAAATATACCTACAATATCTAGTAAAGTTAAAGGTCCTGGTTCCCATGACTCTGAAATTCTAGTCTAGATATGTCATTTTGAGAAACTTTGACTTATCCACAGAAAGAGAAGTAAAGAATGCTCATGGCAGCATTGTTTATGAGAGCAAGAGTTCTTGGAGTCCCTCCAAATTGGTTCATTTCCAGAGGGCCCTTGAATATCAGTGTTCCAAAATCTCTTCTAAAAAAAGTTTGCTTATTTCTCCTGGTATAAAGAAGAAAAACACCTTTCTCAGTCTAATCTCAATCAGGCCATCCAACAATCTCAGCCTACTCTATCTGAAGCTACTCAATATGTCAACATTCACATTCTCAACTGTTAATCCCACATTGATTCCAACCTCAAAGATGCTCCCATTTCCCTGTGTTCCCTCTCCTTATCACACTGCTCCTCCAAACATGTTCCTGTCTCCTCCGTCACCATGTCCTAACCCTCTTTGTATTTACACACCCCTCCCCAAACCTGTTCTTATTTTTCCCACTCCCGAATTTCCTAAAATTACTTAAGGCTTTGGTTTTGCTCCCCTAGTATTCAGATTCAGGGGGAGGGAAGTTAAATGACTCAGTCACCTTCTCCTCTAGTTATGTTTAAGCCTTGGTCTGTATCTGACTTACATGCCCTGACCCACAAAAAACAACAACAATAAAAAAACAAACAAAAAAGAGGATTCCCTATAAGATTGGGAGTTGAGACAACATCTTCATCAAAATGTTTCATACAAATTCTAAAATACAAACCCATAGGACAATCATCTCCTGAATGGCAAACAGTGAGACATATTTTATTTATGGCAAATGTGCCTATTAGTATCTGCCTGCTAACTGGATTGGATACTGTTATCTAGCTATTCTAATTAGTCCTTATCAAATCTTTAACTAGACTATCTTCTTTTCTCACTTTACTGTATGAACTCTGATTTAAATTTTTCAGACACTAGGTGAAGCAAAAGGTCTGTAACAAGGTTTTACAGCTACAAGCTTAGGTGTAAAATTCTAGCACTAAAAGGAGTCTATGAATGTCCTTTCTCACAGAGTACCCAAAAAATCTTAGAACAAGAAGCTAAGAAATTTGAATGAAGCTAAAATGTTTGACTCTCACAGTAGATCCTTTATGGGTAATCTTTGTGCCTGTTGCTGCTGCCATATGGACCCCAAAGGAAGTTCACTGGAACTACTGCAATTTACATGCTCTGCTCTAGGAAATAACCAGGACTCTGGACTATTTTACCAAACCAACAAACATCATCACCAGAGAACTACAGGTACTCCAGTGAAGGGTCCTCTACAATCATATAACATTGAACATGATTCTGGTTTCCCAAGGATACACTTGTGCAGTGGTCACAGTGACTGCTGTGTATATGATCCCTGAAAACTCTGTTGTCTGTGCCACCACTGAAAATATGTAGACCATAAAACAGGAAATTTGTTGAAACAGGACTACTCTCCTCATTCTACTATCTAAGGACACTTTGAGTCCAATGTTCTGAATCCCCTGAATTTATCCCCTTCAAACCTCTAATCTTGTTTTTACTCTCATAATCAGATCTTAGCACTCATTAATTTTCTTATATATTCTTTTGTATGTGAGTGTGCGTGTTGCATGATGTGCTTCAACTCCCCCGCCCCCCCCCCCCCCCCCCCTCTTTAGGTATAGTTGGCAAAGAAAACTAAGATATTCAAAATGTACAATGTGATGGCCTGGCAACCACTTTTCTACCCTCTGTTTGTTTCTATGAATTTTACTTTTTTTTTTTATATTCCACAAATAAGTGGTACCATGTGGTATTTGTCTTCCTCCATTTGACTTATTTCACTTTGCATAATGGCTTTCAAGTTCATTCTTGACCATGTTGTCACAAATAACAGGATTTACTTTTTTTTTTTTAAGGCTGAATAATGTTCCATACTGTGTGTGTGTGTGTGTGTGTGTGTGTGTATGATGATTTTTTATCCTTCCATCTATTGATGGAAACCTGGATTGGTTCCATACTGTGGCTATTGTGAATAAAGGGAGTACAGATATCTCTTCAAGATAATGATTTCATGTCTTTTGGTTATATACTTAGAAGTAGAATTGCTGGATCATCTGAGAGTTGAATTTTTAAGTTTTGAGGAACCACCATAGTATATTCCATAGTGCTACATTCCCACCAACAGTGTACAAATATTCCTTTTTCTCCACATTCTCACCAGCATTTGTTATCTCTTGTCCTTTTGATAACAGACATCCTAACAGATGTGAGGTGATAGCTCACTGTGGTTTTGATTTGCATTTCCCTGATGATTAGTGATGTTGAATACCCTTTCAAGTACCTGTTTATCATTTGTATGTTTTCTTTGGAAAAAAAATGTCTATTTAGGTCCTTTGCTCATTTTTTTATTAGGATTGTTTTTTCAGCTGTTGAGTTACATGAGTTCCTCATATATTTTGGATATCATCCCATTGTCTAGTAGTGGTTTGCAAGTATTATCTTTTATTCCATAGGGTACTTTTTCATTTTGTTGATGGTTTCCTATACTCTGCAGGAGATTTTTAGTCTGAGGTAGTCCTCGTTTATTTTTGCGTTTGTTGCCTTTGCTTTGGGTGTCAAATCCAAAATATCATTGCCAAGACCAAAGTCAAGGAGATTACCTCCTGTTTTCTTCCAGGAATTTTATGGTTTCAGGTCTTATATTTAAGTCTAATACATTTCAAGTTAATTTTTGTGATTGGTGTAAGATAGTGGTCCACTTTCATGCATTTGCATATGGGTTTCCAGTTATTCCAGTACTATTTATTGAAGAGACTCCCAATTCCTCATTGTATATTCTTGGCTCCTTTGTTGAAATTAATTGACCATGTATGTGTGAGTTTATTTCTGGACTCTTTCTCTGAAAAATACCATTGGGATTTTGATAGGGACTGCATTAAATTTGTAGATTGCTTTGGGTAATATAGACATTTTAACAGTATTAATTCCTCCAGTCAATGAACTTGGAATACCTTTCTATTTATTTGAGTCCTCCTCAGTTTCTTTCATTAATGATTCATAGTTTTCAGCATACCGATTTCTCACCTTCTTGGTTAAATTTACACCTAAGAACTTTATTCTTTTTCATATTATTGTAAATGGGATTGTTTTCCTAATTTATAATTTATTTTTTGCATAGTTTGTTGTTAGTGTATAAGAATACCACTGATATTTTTATATTGATTTTATATACAGCAACTTTACTGAAATTGTTGATTAGTCCTAACAGTTTTTTGGTGGAGATTTAAGGGTTTTCTATATATAATACTATGTTACCTGCAAACAGAGACAATTTATTCTTCCTTTCTGATTCAGTTACCTTTTATTTATTTTTCTTTCCTAATTGCTCTGGCTAGGAATTCCAGCACTATGTTGAATAAAAGTGATGAAGGTGGACATCCTTGTCTTGTTTCTGATCTTAGAGGAAAAGCTTTCAGCATTTCACCATTGACTGTGATGTTAGTTGTGGGTTTGTCACAGATGGTGTTTATTATGTTGAGGTACATTCCCTCCATGCCCAGTTTGTGTAGAGTTCTTACCACAAAAGATGTTGAATTTTGTGAAATGCTTCCTCTGCACCAATTGAAATGACCATTAGTTTTTATTATTTATTTTCTTAATGTTGTCTGTCACATTTATAATGTGTGATGTTGAATCATAATGCACCCCAGAAATAAATCCCATTTGATCAAGGTGCATGATCCTTTAATGTACTGTTGAATTCAGTTCATTAATATTTTGTTGAGAATCTTTACATCTATATCGATTAGGGATATTAACCTGAAATTTTCTTTTCTTGTTGTGTCCTTATCTGGCTTTGGTATCAGGGTAATGCTGGCCTCATAAAATGAGTTTGGAAGTATTCTTAGATCTTCTATTTTCTGGAAGCGTCTGAGAAGGATTGGTATTAATCTTCTTTAAATGTTTGGTAGAATTTATCAGTAAAACCCTCTAGTCCTGGACTTTTCTTTATTGGGAAGTTTTGGTTACTGAATCAGTCTTCTTACTCGTAATTATTCTGTTCAGATTTTGTATTTCTTCATGAGTTAGACTTGGTGGGTTTTCTGTTTCTAGGAATTTATGCATTTCTTCTATGTTTTCCATTTTGTTGATGTATAATTTTTATAGTACTCTTTTACAGTTGTAATGGTGTCAGTTGTAATGTTTCCTCTGTCATTTATGATTTTATCTATTTTAGTCTTCATTTCTTTTTTCTTAGTAAGTCTAGGTAACATTATGTCAATTTTGCTTATCTTTTCAAAAAAAATAACTCTTAGTTTCATTGATCTGTTCTCTTCTTTTAAAGTTTCTATTTCTCACTAATCTTTCTTATTTACTTCTTTCTGCTAACTTTAGACTTAATTTGCTCTTCTTTTTCTAGTGTCTTGAGGAGTAGGATAGCTGGTAGGATAGCTTGTTCTAATTACTTCTTTGGTGCTTGCTTTGGCAGCACTTATACTAAAAATTGGAATGATACAGAGAAGATCAGCATGGCCCCTGCGCAAGGATGACACTCAAATTTGTGAAGCATTCCATATTTTTTACTTACACAGTGTTATATGTCAATTATATCTCAATAAAACTGGAATAAGAAAAAAATAAAATTAAGAAAAAGAATTGCTTCTTTGTTTGCTACAGTCCTATAGGATTGGGACTGACAAATGGAAGCCCCTTTGGCTATCAGAGCCAGACATTTGGGAACCTTTCCCTTGGCAGCAGCTGTAAAACCTGCAGTGCTGAGATGTTTGTAAAAGCTCCTTCCAGGAATTTTCTTGAGCAGGTTGGAGAGAGAAGGCAGGAGTGGTCTCTATCAGCAGCCCTGGTCTCTGGGTAGACTCACAGTCAGTCCCTAGAGCCTGCCATTTTGATGTGGATATTTTCCTTTTTGTCTAATGTGTAGGAATCACTCAGCTATTTTCTGGATGTTTTTCAAAGAGAATTGCTCCATGTGTAGCTGTTCATTAAGTGTGTTCATGGCAGGAGGGGATCTCAGGAGCCTCCTAAGTGCCATCTTGCTTTGACTCTTTCTTTAGTACATTCTTAGGCATAGTTTTTGTCAAGTCTCTTAGATGTTCCATGATTTCTTAGACAGTCCTAAACTGTGCTCAACAGATAATACAACTAGTCCTTCAAGGCCAGCAAGAAAGTGAAGACCAGCCCATCCTTCAAACTATAAACCTCAAAAATGATTCTTATTCCATCTCTAATAATATTTAAAGACAGACACCATCCATCTAAAATAACAAAAAGGCTGACCAGTTGTGCAAAATTGCCTGTTACTCACTCATGTGGCCCAGCCAAAATTTAATTAGGCTTTGACCCTCCCCACAATCCTATGAACTTTAAAGACTCCCATTTTTAAGGAATTACTAAGAGGCAGTACATACTGCCTTAAAAGCTCACTCTGAAAAAAAAAAAAAAAAAGCTCATTCTGATAATTAGCTGGCCACAGTAAGAAACAATGCCTGTTAAATCACCCCAGCCATGCTGTCTGCTCATCCCCACCTGCTTGAGTGATTTCCCCTCAAAGTTCTTGCTGACCTTGTTTACTCCTTCCTATACAAGAAAAGCTTTTTTTTTTTTTTTTTTTTGCTGTTTGATTTTGAGATGCTTGCAGATCTCAAGGTCTAAGTGTTCTTCCTGTTACAATAGTCTTTTCAAATAGTTTTTCTTTAGCCAAGTTCAAATTTGACGTTATTTAACAATATATTTAAAAAATTATACAAAATAAAACAAAAAACTCTGTTATAATTATACTGTTTGTTTCATACCCACTGATTATAAATCCTGCACATATACATTTTTTGTTTTTAAGTTTTGGACCTTTATTTTTAAGGTTAAACCTTTTTTTTAACTTATTTACTTTATTTATTTATTTTTGGCTGTGTTGGGTCTTCATTGCTGCATGCAGGCTTTCTCTAGTTGCAGTGAGCGGGGGCTACTCTTCATTGCGGTGCGCGGGCTTCTTACTGTGGTGGCTTCTCTTGTTGTGGAGCACGGGCTCTAGGCACGCAGGCTCAGTGGCTGTGGCTCACAGGCTCTAGAGAGCAGGCTCAGTAGTTGTGGCACATGGGCTTAGTTGCTCCAAGGCATGTGGGATCTTCCTGGACCAGGGCTTGAACCTGTGTGCCCTGCATTGGCAGGTGGATTCTTAACCACTGCACCACCAGGGAAGCCCTATACATTTTTATTTCATGTAAAATTCCATGGAAATGATAACCACCTTATTAAGTTAGTAGACTGTATTCATAGGAGCTATGAAGAGAGCCTCAGCGTTTGGTAGCACTGCAGTTCGTAAGCTGGATTGGGGGTACATAAGTGTTAATTTAATATTTATATTGTATTGTATCTAAAATTATTCAATTCCTTTTTAAGACAGATCATAAAGAAGGGAACCATGTAACAATAGTAGAAGTGATAACAAGAGAAGAAGTAGGACTGATCTTGGCATTTAATAGTTTTACGTATTTGTTTTATTAGCAAGAGTTAAAAATAAAATGAAAACTAAGATGGTGATTTTCAAACGATTTTCAATCAAAAGCTTGGGTACTGAGTTATCTCTTGGCATAATTTTTACAAGTATAGGATTTGGAGTCAAATAGTCTAGGATTAAATTTGCTGTTGACATCTTCTATTTGTCACCTTCAGAAACTGACACAACCCTTTGAGCCTCTGATCCCTCATCTGTGAGATGTGACATAAGCACTGCCTCTTTGGGCTATTATGTGGTAAAATAGAGATAACTAGGTGCTTAAAATGTTAAAGGTTATTCTTTAAATAAAAGATTATGACAAAAAATTCATAATAATCTGTCTTCCACATGATTTCTACAGCCAGACTCAGGACCACACCAGAGCCCGAGATTGCAGATTTGAAGAAATTCAGTCTCCTGAATTTGAGGGGAAAACAGGATTTAAGAGATCTTCTTTGAAGGTAAGAGACTTGCATTATAGTTCCAGCCCTGACACTAATAAGGTATGTTACCTTTTCCTCTAAAAAACATATTGTTGAGCATATATTAGTAATATGCCACAGCAAAGTGATGAATGCTGAGGATAGGCTGTTATACATGATAAATTTCTTCCCTTTTGGAGCTTACATTTCCTCATCTATAAAAGTTAAGAGTGGTTTAAGTTAAATAATATGTTTGTTTTATTAAAGCTCCAAAAATTTCTAAATAACAAATGCCTTGCCAGAAGTGATCTTGGTTTTTTGGTTAACACTCAGCTACCATAAAGGAAGAACAGTCAACTATATGTACCTAAGGCATAAGTCTGCACCTGGGGCTAAGGCAAGGATTTTTGATAATGTATCTTGATTACCTAAAAGGAGGAAAATAAACAACGGGGGCAAAGGTTGGGTTGGGGATATGGAGGAGACTGAAGAACACTATGTATTAGCATCTCAATACTATCCACAGTAACCCTAAAATATTTTCGAAATGGGTCTACTTCTTATCATTTTTGCTTCTGCAGTCCTTGTCCCAACTTCTATTCTGTCTTGCCTGTACTACTATGAAGGCTTATTGATTTCATTGATTAATCTCTGAGCTACCATTTTGCCTTGTCAATGAAAAATTAATCACTCCATCTAAGAAATAAATGAAAGTTTTTATTCAAACCGATATAACCTTGGAAGAGCATCTCAGAAAGCTCCAAGAACTGTTTCACCCATTAGAAGTCAAGGCACAGTTGTATAAGTTTTTTGAGACAGGACTGTATATCAAATGATGTATTATTGACAGTTTACATAATCCAGATCTAAGCCATCATTGTAATGGGTCATGTGACCCCTTACAAGATCAAGAAGCAATGATACCTTTTAAGGAGTTGTTGATGCTAGGAGAATGTTGTTCTTTATGGTCCAGCAGGTAGGGAAGGTTTGGTCGATGGATAATGCAGATACACAATACACAGTGTGGGGAGAGAGGAGGTCAAAGGTCAGAGGAGAATTTTTATGTTGAAATTTTTCTTGTCTTGCCATAAAATATGAATTTTATTTCACAGCCTCAACCCCCTACAGTACATTTTATTTTATTTATTGTTTTTATAAATTTATTTATTTTATTTTTGGCTGCATTGGGTCTTTGTTGCTGCCCGCGGGCTTTCTGTAGTTGCAGCAAGCGGGGGCTACTCTTCGTTGCAGTGTGCGAAGAATGGCCAGAATAGTATTTTTAAAATAATCATATCCTGTGGTTTCCTACTTAAAATCTGGAAATGGTTTGCCAGTGCAATTATAATAAGAAACAAACCCCCATTCTGGCCTGATCAGCCTTTTATGATGTGTCCTTGGCCTGTGCATCTCACTTCTGGCCCCTTTCTCCCTTCCCTCATTTCCCTGATACCTCACCAGCACAATGTTTCTCTTTCTATTCCTAGACGCCACTGATTTCATTTCTTTCTTTGGATCTAGGAACAGTCTAGTTTGTAAAAAATTTATTATAAGCTCTTTAGCGAATTGTTAGTTGGTTGTCTCCTTTTAATGGCTTAGATAGCAGCTTAAACTTTGCTTTCCTTATGCTGCAATGTAAAGTAGCTTCTTGGTCAAGAATTCAAAACCCTATAATAGTACACTTTAGGCAAATGTTTAGTCAGGTTCTCCAGAGAAACAGAACCAACAGGATAGATGTACATGCAGATGTAAATGTAGAAATAGAGGTAGAGCTAGAGCTAGAGCTAGAGGTTAGAGATACAGATAGAGATTGTATTTATTATAGGAATTGGCTCAGACTGTTATGGAGGCCAAGAAGTCCCATGATCTGCTATGATCTCCAGTGCAAGCTGGAGAACCCGGAAAACCAGTGATGTAGGAAATTCAGTCTGTGTAGGAAGGCCTGGGGACTAGGGGCCACTGGTATAAGTCCCAGAGTCCAAAGTTCAAAGAACCCAGGGCTCCAGTGTTTGAGAGAAGGAGAAGATGGATGTCCAGGCTCAGGAAGAGAAAGATAATTTGCCCTTATTCTATTTTTTTGTTCTATTTGGGCCCTCAGTGATTGCATGGTGCCCAGCCACATTGGTGAGTGCACATCTACTTTATTCATTCAACTAATTCAAATGTTAATCTCTTTTGAAAACACCAGCTATCTGGGCATTCCTTAAGCCAGTCAGGTTAACACATAAAACTAATCATCACTTTATTTTATTTATCTATCATTTGTTCCCACTACATACACATATAATACATAATGAAAATGTAAATTCTTTATTTTATTTTAATTTTATTGGAGTATAGTTGAATTACAATGTTGTGTTAGTTTCAGGTGTACAACAAAGTGATTCAGTTATGCATATGCATATATTCATTCTTTTCCAGATTCTTTTCTCATATAGGTTATTAAAAAATATTGAGTAGAGTTCCATATCCTATACAGTAGGTCCTTGTTGGTTATCTATTTTACATATAGTTGTATGTGTATGTTCATCCCAAACTCCTGATTTATACCTCCTCCACCACGATTTCCCTTTTGTAAGCATAAGTTTGTTTTCAATACCTGTAAGTCTATTTCTGTTTTGTAAATCAGTTTATTTGTATCATTTTTTTAAAAATTAGATTCCACGTATGAGTTATATCATATATTGGTCTTTCTCTGTCTGACTTACTTCACTTAGTATGATAATCTCCAAGTCCATCCATGTTGCTGCAAAAGGCATTATTTCATTCTTTTTTATGGCTGAGTAATATTCCACTGTGTGTATGTACCACATCTTCTTTATCCATTCCTCAGTCAGTGGACATTTAAGTTGCTTCCATGTCTTGGCTATTGTAAATAGTGTTGTAATGAACATTGGGGTGCATGTGTCTTTTCAGATTATATTCTTCTCTAGATATATGCCTAGGAATGGGATTGCAGGATCATATGATAGCTCTACTTTTAGATTCTTAAGAAACCTCCATACTGTTCTCCATAGTGGTTGTACCAATTTATATTCCCACCAACAGTGTAGGAGGGTTCCCTTTTCTCCACACCCTCTCCAGCATTCATTGTTTGTTGACTTTTTGATGATGGCTATTCTGACCAGTGTGAAGTGATACCTCATTGTAGTTTTGATTTGCATTTCTCTGATAGTGATGTTGGGCAGCTTTTCATGTGCTTTTTGGCCATCAGTATGTCTTCTTTGGAGAAATGTCTATTTAGATCTTCTGCCCATTGTTTGATTGGGTTGTTTGTTTTTTTGACATAGAGCTGCATGAGCTGTTTGTGTATATTTTGGAGATTAATCCATTGTCAGTCACCTCATTTGCAAATATTTTCTCCAATTCTGTGGGCTGTCTTTTCATTTCATTTATGGTTTCCTCTTTTGTGCAGAAGATTTTAAGTCTAATTAGGTCCTGTTGTTTTTATTTTCATTACTCTAGGAGGTGGATCAAAAAAGATATAGCTGTGATTTATGTCAAAGAGTGTTCTGCCTATGTTTTCCTCTCAGTTTTATAGTATCTAGTCTTACATTTAGGTCTTTGATTGATTTTGAGTTTATTTTTGTGTATGGTGTTAGGGAATGTTCTAGTTTCATTCTTTTACATGTAGCTGTCAAGTTTTCCCAGCACCACTCATTGAAGATACTGTCTTTTCTCCAATGTATATTCTTGCCTCCTTTATCATAGATTAATTGACCATAGGTGTCTGGGTTTATTTCTGGTCTTTCTATCCTGATCCATTGATATATATGTCTGTTTTTGTGCCAGTTCCATAATGTTTTGAAGACTATAGCTTTGTAGTATAGTCTGAAGTCAGGGAGTCTGATTCCTCCAGCTCAATTTTTCTTTCTCAGAATTGCTTTGGCCATTTGGGGTCTTTGTGTTTCCATATAAACTTAAAGAGTTTTTTGTTCTAGTTCTGTGAAAAAATGCCATTGGTTATTTGATAGGGATTGCATCAGATCTGTAGATTGCCTTGGATAGTATAGTCATTTTGACAATATTGATTCTTCTAATCCAAAACGTGGTATATTTTTTCATCTGTTTGTGTCATCTTTGATTTCTTTCATCAGTGTCTTACAGTTTTCAGAGTACAGGTCTTTTGTCTCCTTAGGTAGGTTTATTCCTATGTATTTTATTCTTTTTGATGCAGTGGTAAATGGAATTCTTTCATTAATTTCTCTTTCTGATCTTTCATTGTTAGCATATAGGAATGCAAGAGATTTCTGTGTATTAATTCGTATCCTGCAACTTTACCGAATTCACTGATGAGCTCTTCTGGCAGCATCTTTCGTATTTTCTATGTATAGTATCATGTCATCTGCAAACAGTAACAGTTTTACTTCTTCTTTCCCAATTTGAATTACTCTTATTTTTTCTTCTTCTCTGATTGCTGAAAAATGTAAATTTTGTGACATCAGTGTCTCATTAGATTTATTTACTGATGTATCCCAAATGTCTAGTACCACTTCTCATAAATAGCAAGTTCTCAATGAATATTTACAGTTAAAATGTATAGAAGGGTGAGTAAAGATAAAGGGATGGAATGTAAAATCTCCATGTTACATATATATCCACATTACATATATAGTGTCACATTTTCATATTTTCAGGAGACTGAAATATATGTATTTATATATAATACAATATTGTATAACCCAGTATCACTGGAATTGTATCCATTTTTTTTAACTTGAAATACACTTTTTAATGTCCTTGGGCAAAAATAAAGAGTCCATGCCTAAAAGTAAGATGCTTTTAATCTGTAATATTAATAGATGAGCTCTGATACATATTAAAACCACAGATGACGTTATTCTTCACCAAATCACACACAGATTTTAAAGATCACTGTTAAAAAGTGATAAAGAAACCATCTAATTTGAATTTCTAAAAAGTTCAAATGAAGTGCTCCAAAAATAATACAGGAGAGATAATATTATTTTAAAGGATTTCCCTCTTTTTAATTTAATACCGTTAATCAATTTTAAAAAATACATACTTTCAAAAATAATAAAAACATCTTTGTATAATTTTCCAGTGTATTCAAGTGTCTGTTTATGAATTCAGGACCATAGGTGTGCATGAAATAATTTTTGACAAAATAGTTTTTTAAAAAAGAGAAAATCCTCAATCACCCATTATGCAAGTGAACTTTTACTATACGAAAAATGCACATACAAACACACATAAAGTGAATTTGTAAAATTTTATTTTTTATAATGTAAAATTTAATAAATCCTTATTTATATGAAAATTTTTTCTAGATTTTTTTAGATATTTGAGTTAATTTATTATAAAATATTGTTTCCTCTTGAATGAAAATTAGAAAAGACAATAAATATAAATAGTATCTCTCCACATTTATGCTTCTAAATCTTAACTATTTAACTATGTTTCACAATATTTGAGGAAACAAATGAACTATAAAACTGAAAATCAAATTGCAGTATAAATTAAGAAATTGTTATAAAATAAAGCCATATTGTTATTGAAAAAGTTTACCTTCTTCCCAACCCAAAGCAAACTGAACTAAATTTAGCAGTATAATATGATGTTGATTTTAGTTTACTTATGCTTTATGGTAAACATTTCCAATAAACCATATGGTTATACAATATTTGTTTCCTAGACAGTGCCTATTGTGCAAAACTGGTTTATCCTTTTAATTGAATTTATTCATCATTCTAATCAAATAGTATGTCAATTCAATACACAGATAAATCAATCCAAAACTGATTTAGAGAAGTATCTGGTCCATTTTATTCCAGGTGTTCTATTAAAGAAATAAACATGTTTTCATGATTTAGAGTGTAGAATTCTAGGACAAAAAGAAAATATATCTATTCTAACTACTATATTTTTTTCAAAACACTATGTGCCCAATATCTATCATAAAATGAATCTGTTTACAGTATAAATTGGTTCTCTGGTATTTGGAATGTTAATGAAAATTTAAGGCAGAAATTTTCCCAAGGCAGAACAATTCTATTTGTTTCTAGAAAAAAAATAAAGTCTTTTCTTTAGAGTTTTTATTTTATTTAGCTATATTATTTCCCTCATCTCTCCATTATTTTTTCTTAGTTTTTCTTAGAAATGGAAACAGCTGAATACAGACTCTAATAGTGTTTTCAGTACCATTAAAATTAAAACTACAATGATCCGAAGATTTTTACAGAGCAGGACCATAGACGTTTGGGAATTGGCTCATCACTCATTTCTTCTATTGGCCAGTTCCTCAGTGCTTTAAATTGACATCCTCCAGTGGTTCAGAGCCCCTGATACTGCACAGCACAGCATTGAATGAGCATAAATTGAAAACCTCACTTGACTTCACAGTTTAATAGATATAAAAGTATTATAATTGTAGCCACAGAGTTGGTTTATTACCTTGCTCAATTGTTTTGTCTACCAGAAGGCAACTGTTTTGATGAATGACAATGAGGCAGGTTCTGGTACATAAAAATTAGGTATTCATGCTCACACTTAGGTTCATTGTTAAAGACCGAATAGCCAAGTGAACTATGAATGCATAGACTATAAGTTGGAGAAGAAAATCAGTTAATAAATGGAATAGATCAGGTGTTAGAGGAGTCATTTCAACTCTTTCCAGTCAATTTGCATGTCATTAATATTCTGTTATTTTCATGCACTACATGCCTATTATATCTTAGGAAGGATCTTACTTTTTCCAAATTCATGATATTACAAATATTTAAACTTGGAGATGAAAAATTGGGACAGATGGTCATTCAATCAGTATGCAAAATAAGAAAATTTCAATGTAATAACAGCAAGAGTACCTGCCAATAACTCATATTCTTGCTTTCACTAAGTTGACTGGATACAAAGAATAATAAAATGTTAATTGCACTATAATACCAATTATACTAATTAAAACAAAATGGCAATATTAGCAACAAATAACAAAAACAACAAGGAAATATACCCTGAATCTAATATTAAGCATGCTGATAAATGTTATTTTCAAAAGGTTGTAAAATATGAAGGTATTTTGAGTGATGATGTGTGAAATGGAGGCTTGGAGGTGATGCTAGCCTTATTCCCTTTTAGAAACCTGAATGATTTTATATCTTCTGGACTGAGCTAATGCCACAATTCAGGCCAAGTGAATTTCACGAATGCCAAGTCAGTAAACAGTGTTTTCTAGGGCAACATGTTGCTCCTTATGTCCAAAGGGCATAAATATGGATTAACGTATGTCCCACCAAATAACATGAGATGGTCCTCTTGAGTAGAAGGTTGAAAACGTTTTCCAAATGTATAGATTACTCTTTTCATGAATATTATTTTATAAATATATATATTTTTTATTCCTCCTGAGGTAACACCAACATAAAAGCAGTATTAAGCACAGTAAAAGTGTAACAGGCCAAAAGAGTTAAAAATAACATTTAGCGATTTCTTTCAACAATAGATATCAAACTAATGAACAAGATTAGTTAAAGATAAGTACCTAGAAAATACCTCAAAACACGTTAATGATACATTATTATAAAGTTTGTGGGAAGTATATTTATGATTTCATCTCATTTTTAACTCTACCAAAGCATTAAGAACTTTAAAGTAGTATAGTTTATAAATGAATTAAATAAGAAAATATAAATTAAAAAGGAGAAAGAAAAATTATCTGAATAGACTATAAGACTGACTTTGGTTTTATTCTCATGTTAGTAGGAAGAGATGAATATTTGCCAACTGGACAGTAAGTTAAGTGAATCCCCAGGCCATCTAAAGGCCTTGTGAATTAAGAACCATTGAAATGTCTATAGCAATGACCATAAAATAATAACATATTTACTGTTCTATCTCAATAAAATAGTATATGGTCTAATGTTTGTGGATAATCCTATATCTATTCTTTATAGTGTCTTGATTTGAGTGGATCTATAAAAATATTTTTAAATAGTTATTAAAACAACATTGTTTTATCATAGACTCATTGCCTTACTTCAAAATTAATACAGGATACTTTTATTATTGCCCATTATCTTCACAAAGAAATACTGCAAGAGATAAATATTTAAGTTTTAGATAGACGAATTACAGCATATGAAGTAGACATTTATTCCCTTCCTTCCTCTTTTTAGTAGTATCTTAATTTTCATTCAGTTATCCTAACTTATTCTGAATGCTCTGTGTGTTCAGTGTAAGCTGATTTCATCAAGGTATCAAGAATGGGCTGGATTTATTTTTTAATTTTTTAAAACATCTTTATTGGAGTATAATTGCTTTACAATGGTGTGTTAGTTTCTGCTGTATAACATAAATGCTGGAGAGGGTGTGGATAAACCTCAGAGGGTGTGGGAACCCTCTTGCACTGTTGGTGGGAATATAAATTGATACAGCCACTATGGAGAACTGTATGGAGGTTCCTTAGAAAACTAACAATGGATTTATTTTTAAAGTAACCATTCCACCTTATTACTTTATGCAGGAACACAAGCCAAGCCAATGAATGCATGGTATACTTCTGGCCACAGTTAGATATCAAAGACAGTGACAGCAATTATACATCACAATTAAACCTCATTTAAAAAGAAGTTTGGTGATTCTGGCAGGGAAAAAAAAAATGTTTCCTTGCTTTTCAAATAAAGCTACTTGAAAAGATAGCCTAGGGACTCCCCTAGTAGTCCAGTGGTTACGACTTCGCCTTCCAGTGCAGGGGGTGTCAATGTCAATTCGATCCCTGCTCAGGGAGCTAAGATTCCACATGCCTCGTGGTCAAAAAGCCAAAACATAAAACAGATGCAATATTGTAACAAATTCAATAAAGACTTTAAAAATGATCCACATCAAAAAAAAAAAAAGAAAAAAAGAAAAAGATAGCCTAAGTTAGAAGCCCCCACCCCACTCCAGAAAATGAAGCATTAAAAATAATTGCAGAGGATAGGGAGAACCCACTTATTAAACATACCTTGAGCCAGATCTTTTTCTAGAGTTTAAGTAATAGGAGCCTAAGGAAGTACTTGTTTCTTAAGTCTTTTGGTGCTTGAAACCAATAGCATTCTAAGTGATTTTATGTGTTTATGAATTGATCCTTTTTATACTTTTGATAAGTGATTAACAGTGCTTAATCTACTTTCTTACAATTGTTCCCCACTCATAGTAGAGTTAGTTTGTATAAAATAACCTGCTTATTGGTTAAAAGACTTGACAGAATGTTGTAGTTGGAACTCTTTGCTATAATGTTAGAAGTATATAGAAATTAACTCTAACAGGGGTCACTTGATGTATATGTGGAAATAGGGCTATAAAAATAAATTTGTGGATTAAAAGTTAATTCCTGATTTGTTAAATGTTAAAACTTTAAGGAAAAGGTACTGATGGGGAAAGGAATATCACATCACATATATTTTTTTAGAACAGAAATCCACAAATTGCCATAAGACTAATCTTTGCCAACCTTCATATTCCCATCAGAACACTCTTTGGGAATATTGTAAGACCACCGAATCACTCAGGACAATTATACTACAATAACACAATTCCAAAACATCAGAGACTTACAACAAAATTTCATATTTTGCTAATGCTATATGTCCATCATGGATGGCTGTGGCTCTGCTCAGTATCATCTTGATACTGATCACAGGCTGACTTATCAGCCTATCCCCAAAATTATAGTGTTTTAGCAGAAGTAAAAGGAATCTGGACAGGCAAGGGTGACACTTAAAAGATTCTGTTAAGGAGTGGCAGTTCACTTTTGCCCACATTTCATTTCCCAAAGAAATTCATATGACTACTCCTGAGTTAAGCAGGATGGGAATATCAAATTCCATCAGTATCAAATCTTACTGCAAGAACTGGCAGCGAGGGAGGCATAAGTCACATGCCCAGGCCTAAAATCAGAGGATCACAGATGTGTGATCCTCCTACAAGAAGAATTGAATATATATATAATTAATCACAAGGTCTACCACAACCACAGCCATACTTGTAACACTTAGCCTTGCCACTTCTATCAGCCTTAGGGATATTAGAATTAATCTCATTGCCCATTTCCTCCATTTGTGCCACGATATGCAGTCTAGATACCCTCAGTTACCCACCATCCTGTGGACTCTGACTTCCACATAGCTCTGTGAATTCGGTGTGTTCCCTTTTCTGACACGATTTATCAACTTGAGAAACCCTTCCTCTGATTCCTTTCGAACTTATATTCTTTCCAAACACATTTCCTTATATTTAGAAACAAGTCTCTAAATGTCTCTTTCTATTTCTTCTTCTACTTGGAACCTGGCTCTCTCTTGAGGGTGCTGCTTCCCCTGCTGACCTTCCAACTAGTTAATATTTTTTCTCCCATATCATCTTACCTTTGGGGTTTTCAGATAGGGTACCTTTCCTCCTTGTTCTATATTTGTATATCCAGACCATTTTACTCACTTTTGTGTAAACACCTTCCTACCCCCAGTGTTGAAGTGTATAACACTGGCTACTATGTTTCAGTCATTTCCTACCCCCAGGTACTCTACTGATAGCTTGAAGATTTTAGTCCTTTCTGTACTGTCAGTGTCTCCAAAATTACTCCAGTCGTATTTAGTTTAATTTTTATATTCAGTGACATATTTCCCATACTCTATTCTCTCAGTTACTCAAACACTAGTTTAGATGCTGTTGTGAAGGGGTTTTGCAGATGTAATTAAGGTCTCAAATCAGTTGAAATTAGATAAAGTCATTATCCTAGGTGGACCTGACTTAATTAGGTGAGCCCTTAAAAGGGCCTGGGCTTTTCCTGATAAAAGAGATTTGAAATGTGAGAGGGACTTGATATGAGTGATATTCTCCATTGCTGGCTTTGAAGGTGAAGGGAGTCACATGGAACGAATGCAGTCAGCCTCTATGAGCTAAGAGCAGCCCCTAGATGACAGCAAAAATGAATATGGGGACCTCAGTCCTATAACCACACAGGAATAAATTTTGCCAACAATCCTGAATGTGCTTGTACGTGGATTCTTGCCTGGAGCTTGGCCAGCACCTTGATACCTGTCCTATGATACCCTGAGCAGAGAACCAAGTCATGCCATATTTGAACTTCTGACCTACAGAATTGTGAACTAGTAAGTGGGTGTTGCATGCCACCAAGTTTGTTGTCATTTGTTATGTAACTGTGGTATACAAAAACAATAATAATTCAGTGCCTTCACATATCACTGAGTCAAACTCAGTCTTTCTTAAGAGCCTGCAATTTCCTCCATGACCTGTCCCCTCATTCCTAAAGGTCTCATACGTAGAAGACTCACTACTTTCATCCCTCCTCATGTGCTCTCCAACCCACACTGACTTCTTGCCATTCCTTGAAGTTCCATGAACGTGCAAGTATGTTTCAAACCCGGACTTTTTCATTTGTCCTTCTCACTTCCTAGAGGGTTCTTTATGAAAGAGCTGCGTGGTTTTCTCCTTCACAAGCAGTAGGTCTTTTCTCAAATGTAACTTCTCAATGAGACCTTTACTACACTTTCGTGTGAAATTACAACTCCTTTCCCACCTGCAACACTCTGCATCCCACTTCACCACCCTACTTTTTTTATATAATAGTTATAAACTACAGTTGACCCTTGAGCAACAGAGGTTTGAACTGTGCAGGTGGGTTTTTTTTTTCTTTTCAGTAAATACCTATTACAGCACTGCATGATCTGAGTTTGGTTGAATCTATTGATAAGGAACTGAGGGTATGGAAGCCCGACTGCAAAGTTATACATGGATTTCTGACTGCCTGGAGGGCCAGCATCCCTAACTCCTATGTTGTTCAAGGGTCAACTGTATAGTGTATTATGGTGAGAACTCGTTTACCTAGTTTATTTTTAATCTTTAGGTACTATAAAAATACTTTCCTGCTTCATCAGAGAAGGGACTTTTTTTTCTATGTTAAGTGATGTGTCACTAATTCCTGTAAGAATATCTAGTGTATAGAAAGCATTCAATGCATATTTGCATTAAAAATGGAAAAAATATATCTTACCTTTTTCTATTCTGAATCTTGGTAATCTTAGGGATAGTAGAATGTTAAAGAGAGATTGTGGCTATGATAACTGGATTTGGAATCTACCTTTTAGAATTTCACTGCCAGATTTTAGACCCACTCAATGTTTGGGGTATAGTGAACCTTCAATAAGAAAGCTTATAAACAAGTTATCATCATTACTGCTAATAAATACCAGAATGAATAAAGATGCACAAATAAGTTTCAGAATTATGTAGATAAATTCTCTTTCTATGAATACCATCATAATTAGTTGTTCCATATCCTTAAAATATTTTAACTCTACTCAAGGAGCAACATAGGTTGAACAATTCCAGAGCACTGACGTTCAAATACAGTATGAAACTTGAAATTCATTACAACCAAAGTTGATCTGTGGCACAAATTCTATCTCTTTTGCATTTACTTTACTGCCTAGCTACTTAGCTTTATGGTAGATAAAAAAAAAAAAAATCTAAGGAACCATTGCATGCATAGATCAGTTTTTCATGTTTCCCACTTCTGCCAACCTCTTACACTCATATTTATATATAGTTGTTTCATATGTGTGTGTGTGTATATATATATATATATATATATACACACACACATACGTGTTTTCCTTAAACACACACACATACGTGTTTTCCTTAAAGATAAGTTAAGACTCCTTCCTTTTTTAATAATATTTTTGAGCTAACCATATTTCCCCCTTACACATAAACTGCCCTCTTTAATATGAACTATTGCATAATCCTGCTTGTGTCAGGCTTTCCTAAAAATTACCATTTTAACCAAGCTTTAAGAAAGATGCCAACTCCTAAAATTATATATATATGTATATACAATATAAATATATACAATTTAGGCATGTAACAAGAATAAACAGGAACTTATTTACCTTCAATTCATGTAATAAATATAGAGTAATGTGATTTTATTACTATGATTATTGAAACATTATTCACAGTTATTCAAAATATCTTTAAAAATTACCTTCTGCTTAAGTTGTGTTTATGCTCACATGTTTGTCTGATATGTAAAACTGGCTAAATTGACATATATTGCTCTTTTCAATTGTCCATGCTTTTAAAATCTCCTTGGATATAGCAAATCAACATTAATCTGTATCTTATTCGTTATGTATATCTCTGATTCCTTTTTTTTATGCCCTATCTCAAAAGTGTTCTCTTCAACTTGTAATATGTGCCATAGGAAAACACCTGGAATTGAAGGTACATATTCTGATCTTATCTGTGGAGCAACCAAATTTCTGCTAGTCCCAACAATTTTCAACTTGCTGGCAGAATGAATAACTGATATTCACTTCATCATGCCACAAGGTGCCATTACAAACCTGTTGTAGTTAGCTGCAAACACATACATAGAAGGCATGCTGAGACTCAGTTGGCCACAGTGTAATAGAGAAAAAAAAAGGAAGATTCATTCACATATAGCAAAACAATGACTTGAAAACTAAGATATCTCTGTTCTAGTCCTGGTTTTCCTTCATTCTCTCTATTAACTCTAGAACCATGCTTTAACGTCTCAATGAAATCAGGAGATTAGACTGTAGGAGGTTTTAAATTGGCAACTTATGTTTTTGTTTTGTTTAGTATAAAATTAAGTATTGTTTTTACAATAGTTTGGATTTATAGCTTTTTTGGAAAAACATCAGCAGGTGGTGACACATGACATATCCTGGCATGCATGACAACAGTGTTTGCTCTCAGAGGGCCACTCTCTCCAGTTGCCACCATCCTCATTCTGAGTGAAGTATAGGGCCCACTTCACTCATTTTTGTTACTTGCTTGTCTCTGTATATACTTGTGTTTGCAACACATAGACTAAATGATCTCTTTAGTCCCTTCCTGATGGGATAGTTATGATTTTTTGATGGCATTTTGTGTGTGCATGTGTGATAATCATGCAATGACCTCCTACATCAGCAGATCACAGCTGGTATATATCCCTCTCCAGGCTGAAACTTTTGTAGTCACTACTGGGCACCCCCTTAAGCAGAAGGAAATGTGTTCAGAGGATTTGGATATTTTATTGGGACTAGGCAAAAGGTAGTTTGATTCTGGTAATGAATGTGTTCTGACATGAGGTCCTCAGTTAATGGATACAGGTGCCAGAGGGGCCAAAGGGTAAAGGGGAGCATAATATTCATCCCAAACAATATCTGAATGTAGAAAATAAGATGAGGGAACATTCGAGCAAGTGCAGGAGGCATTCTACTGTGATGGAGGCTTCAGCTCTTCAGCTGAGTTCCTCAAGCCAGCCTAGCATCTGGCAGGAATGTTAAGTCATAGGGTTAAACTGTTATGTGTTGCTTGATTGAAAATGTAATGTAATGTTAGTTTTTAAAATGCTAATAAAAACTGTAATTTAGCCTCTGAGATTTATGCAAAATTACTGGCACTTTCCTTTTAGTTTGTGAAGAGGTAGGGGTTGAGGTTATCTAATTCAGTATTTGATATGTATTCAGGGTTATGTTGATGAGGAAATCCCAAAGATGATAAAAATAGGAAATAAAATAGTGCATCATCATTTTAAAATATTCTTTATCCCTTCAGTTAATGCACATATTCAAATTGGGAGGCAGAAAATATGGTAGTTCCATTTCACAGGAAGAAACCATGGCACAAAGTGTTATTTTAGTTACAAATACAAACTTTTTTCCAAATCCCTAAAATGATATTACTAATGGCATCTACCGTCATTTTCCATATAGCTATCAAACTATTTAAACACTTAATTCAGATTATATCACCTCTCTGAATAAAATCTTATTCTCAATGTGTTCAGAATTAAATCTGAAGCCCCTTATCATTAATTAAAAGCCTTTGGGTATTTTTCAGTGGGGAAAGGTATGATGGTGGTTCTGTTGCCATTTTGAGTAGAAAGGTTCTGCACTGTGAGGGGCATTCCCTTGCACTGCAGAATGGTTACCATCACAAGTCCCTGGGCATTAAATGCCAGCAGACCTCCACCCCCATACATTTCTAAATGTCACCAAAGTAGATGATACTGCACACCACTCATCATAAACTACTGAAAGGAGGGTGAGGACTAATCCCTGTCAATCTCTCTGACTGCATCTCGTTTATTCTCTGCCTTGCTGTCTGACTTCAGCTTTTTTTTTTTTTTTTTTTCATTCCTTAAACACACCAAGTGTTTCATGGGATGAGAGTTTGCATTGCTTTTGACATGGCAGGCTCATTTTCATCCTTCAAGTCTAAGCTAAAATTCCATTTTTTTCGGAGTAGTCTTCACTGATCTTCCTTTCTAAGCTTACCCAACTCATCCTCGACCCTTACGGTAAAATCACTTTATTTTTTCCACTGTCTTTTACACAATCAAAAGCACATGTCTATTTGTTTACATGCTCCCTGCATTAGTACGAAAGCTGCATGTGAGCAAGGACCTTTTTATTTCTATAACATATCACCTGGAATGCAGTAAGCTCTCTTTCTCTCCTCCTCCTTTTTTCTCTTTCCCTTTCTTTACACACACACACACACACACAAATGCACACCTCTTTATTTTTTAAAATTTATATTTGAAACAAAAGCAATGTCATCAGTGCAGAAAAATTTCCTGAATACCCTACCCCCATTTTAAAGAAATGGTGTATATTTATAGTTTACTTTATAAAGAAACAGATGCTTAAAATTAAAATTCAGGTGAGATTCATAATCTAATATACTAGAGCAGTGACTCGGGTATTAGCTGTGGGGATACCTGGCTCCTTTTTGTGTAAATAAGATTCATTCAAGTTTCATAAGACTTGTGAGGCCATATTATTATATAAAATACAGTTGTCACGTGATTTTTTGGAATAATAGTGACTACAAATACAGAGCCAGAGTCCAGTAGTTACTTCAGTGCTAGGCCTCCACGTGACAGGAATACAAATTCTTTTATACCAACATGTCCAACTTGCTCCACTGTGGTGACTTTTCCTCCTACCATCCTATGGGAATTTAGAAATTTCCATAAGTAACTCCTCAGCCATGTGATAGTTTTACATATTAAGGATGAGCCATATGTCAGTGCTTTAAAAATATAACTGTTTAGGTAATTGTGGGTTACTTCCTGGGGATCTTCTGAAGGTATATAAATTAGCTTAACCAATTCACAGCTTTCTCTAGTGCTGGCAGTTTATTTCCCTGCCCTCCTGATACGCTGTGAGGTAGGTTGAAAATCCTTAAGATACTTAAGAGCTCTTGATTCGTAAGTTATATCTACTTTTCTAATAGAGCTTAGAGAATAGAAGAACATAATTCCCCCAAAACTTCATGACCACTAATATAAATTTTAGATTTTTTTTTTTGACTTAAACGACAAAGATTTATTTTCTCACAGTTCTGGAGGCTGGGAACATCAAGGTGCTGGCAGTTTCAGCATCTGGAGAGAGCTCATTTCCTGGTTCATAGACAGATGTGTTTTCTTGGTTAAACAAGTAAGAGTGAGATTTCTGGAAATTTTAGAATTTTAACAGCAAAATTTAACTTAGTTATTAGAATCATGTTCTTAAAATGGTTGTGTTTTCAGGTAGTGGCACCAACCCACAATTCTCTATTTTAACACACGTTGCTCTTGGATAACATTTTTAAAAATTTTAATAGGGCTGTGCAGTTTATGAAACATTTCCAAATATATTGCCTCATTTAATTCTCACAACTCAAAGTACAGGTATTATTAAATGCATTTTCCCCATAGTTCTTATTAGGGCAGGATCAGAATCAGACTGGAAGCTACTTCTTTGACCTCAAGTTCCTCTTGCTTCAAGTAACCAGGACAGATGATTCTTTAAATAAAATTACATCTAAATGTTTAATCCAAGGTTAAAATTGTCAAAATCTTTTAGCTTTCCTAACAGATGAAATAAAAATGAGTAATAAGTAAGGGTGACCATTTGTCACATTTTGCCTGGGATGTTCCTGTTTATGCCTATCTGTCCTGTTGTCCCGAGGAGACCTGATTGGTATATTATCCGCCCCACCCTCTTTCACTTTCAAATGTATTCTAGCTTGGACCATATACTCTATGAAACCTACTATTATATAGTGAAATACCTGCTGAGAGAAAAAGAGGTCATTTATGAAAAGAAAATGATATAAGGTGGAATACAAGAAAGCCATAGAAGAAATGGAGACTATTTACAGATTCTATCTAAGAAAGTTCAAGTTAAACCATACTCGGAAAGCCCTAGTTTACACAACTGGTGTACATCTGGCAGATAATCCATTCAGGTAGTGATCAGAGCAGCACTGTAGGTCAATGTTTACTCAAGGCTCTATTGCTTTCAAGCAATGTGTTAGAAAGCTTACTCCCTTCAACTCCCATCCTCTTCTCTCAGCCCTTTGTTCTAAACAAACCTGCTTGTCAGAAAATTGAAGTCAAAACCATCAGGGTCAGGCAAAGGGGATTTTGCCACTGCTTAGAACTTGAGTAAGAATTCCAAAGACTGGGCTGGACTCCAGACATCTGTTGTGGGATGATCACAGAATGGGCTGTCAGATCATCTTTGTTCTCTGCTCCTAAAGCAGAATTGATGGCAGTGCTTTGCAGTTGCTTTTCAAGGATAAAAAGAAGATATGGGATAGGAAAAGAGGTAGAGACCATATGGAGATTTCCTTCCATTGTACAAGGAGCCTAGGGGTGCCCATTCTTTCTTCAGAGCATTCACACAGCTGGTAAAAATTAAGTGACGGTTTTCTAACTATCATATCCGACCCCTACCTTGGTTCACTGAAGTGAACCAAAGGGGGCATATTCCACACTGGCATATTGTTCTTTGCCAGAAGATGTAAGTGAGCAAATTAAAATGGACAACTTTCAAAAACTTCAGAGGCTAAGGAAGTAATGTAAAATAGTCCACAGATATCGAAGACCTGAGGATGGCAAGAACCACATTGTGGTTGAAAGAAACACTCATAAACCAATGTCACAGCAGCTCAAGGCTTAACAGCTTCTATCAAAATAGTCTGTGTATAAAAAGCAAAGCTCAGGGTAAATCCTAGATAACATTAGAGTGCAGGTGAAATTGTCACTCCTTTTTACTGTGTTTTCTTTCCAGGATCTATTCTTTTCTTTCCTTACCTTTATATAGTCTGTTCCTTTTTCCTGGGATGAATTTAGAACCCTTAACTCATATTTCCCACTGTCTACACCACATCTAATCACCATTAGAACCATTTCCCAAATGCAGTACCCTCTGAATCAAATAAATTCATTACCAATAAGATGGAACAATCAAGAAAAATGTGCACACTACATTCCTGATTGGGTGCTTTGTGTTTCATGCCAATTCTATTAGTTTTTCTCAAAACAACATTTAAGTATCATTATTCCCAATTTATAGATGAACTACCCATTCTCAGAGAGGTTTAATAATTTACAAAGGTCATGTGAGAACTGACTTAGCACCACCATTTAAGTTTATCTTGCCCACTGTCTTCATCAAAATAAGTTTTTCATATCTCTAGCCTTTTTTTTTTTTTGCGCCACGCGGGCCTCTCCCTGTTGTGGCCTCTCCTGTTGCGGAGCACAGGCTCCAGACGTGCAGGCTCAGTGGCCATGGCTCACGGACCCAGCCTCTCCGTGGCATGTGGGATCTTCCCGGTCCTGGGCACGAACCCGTGTCCCCTGCATCGGCAGGCGGACTCTCAACCACTGTGCCACCAGGGAAGCCCTAGCCTTTTTAATTTAGATAACTGGTAAGAAACAAATCTAAAATTCTAATTTGTTTTAAATCAGGAGTATGTGTTTAACCTAATTTGTTCTATATATTGTAATAGTTAACTCTTAAAGAAAAAAATGACCTCAAGGAAAATAAAATTCAATAAAGTTCACTCATTATATCAAAATAATAGGAGACATTTTTGGGGTAGGAAGATTTGAGGTTTCTAAAACTTTCTCGATTTCTGAGTTTCTTTCTCTATCTAAACACATTATAGGTGAGTGAAGTGTTTGAGGTTTTTTTTCTTTTTTTTTTCTTTTTTTTTTTTTTTTTTTGCGGTGCGTGGGCCTCTCACTGTTGTGGCCTCTCCCGTTGCGGAGCACAGGCTCCGGACGCGCAGGCTCAGCGGCCATGGCTCACGAGCCCAGCCGCTCCGTGGCATGTGGGATCTTCCCGGACCGGGGCACGAACCCGTGTCCCCTGCATCGGCAGGCGGACTCTCAACCACTGTGCCACCAGGGAAGCCCGTGTTTGAGGTTTTTAAAAGATGTTGATACATCATGGAATTTATTGTCCAAAAAAATTAAAAGGGGGGAAAGTTCAGCCTGATCTTGACTTTAAAGATTGAAAATATTCAAGTTAAATTCATGACTATAAAGTAATAAACTCCCTCTAAAATAGACAAAAAATATTAATTCTTTAGTGTGCAACAGTGAACTAGCATACCACAATGTAATTTTATTTTGCACCTATTATTTTAAAATGCAAAACTTTAAATAAAGAGTCTTTACCATGAAATGCTTCACACCTTGTCTGAGCTCTGAGAAAAGACTACTCCCACTGGGGAAGACATTTTTGCTGTACTTCTTTCTTTAATGCTGTCATGCATGATCAGAGATAATAAAAATGTATTTACCACATTACATGCTCTCCATTATGGTAGAACTTTTCTATTTGAAAAGTATTGAGCACCTGTGACTTTAACCACAGTCCAGAAACTGTACTTTTCAAAACCATCTTTGTTACCTGGTTGGAAAGGGTATATTCCTTGTTGTTTGCTTTTTATGTAACACTTGCACATAGTCTTTGAATTTTACTTTGAGAATTGATTTTTTTATACCAAACCATTTATATCTCTGAGATAACACTGAGAAAGGGAGAGAAAAAAAAAAAAATATATATATATATATATATTTTTTTTACCAAAACAAAGCTAATAAATGTGAAATCCTCTCTCCACACTCAAGATATCAAGGTAAGGAGGATACATTTGAAAAATTGCTCTAATATGTCAGAAAATATAAAAATCAATAAGCTATAAAAGCTAAAAAGCTTCTTCAATTTTGTCCCTTATTGCTCAGTGTAGGTGGCCAGCTCCTGGAGAACAATCCGAGGTTGCAAAAAAGCCATTATATATCTAGTTGTGTATTTCAGACAATATGTGAAGCTCTGCCAAGAAGGGACAAGTATGTATCTGCCAAAGAATAGGGAGGTCTGAATGGCCTCTAAGTTCCTGTTTGTTTGATTGAGAGCTAGAAAGTGTGCTTGAGGAATCAGGCAGTGGAAACTGTGTTTTTCTGTCACTTTTGTGTGAAAATAAAACAGGTCCGGAGAGCATTTCCCTCTTCCTTTTCTTCCTCTGTTATTTTTCAGGCGTAGGAGGGTGCTTAATGTCAGGGACATTACTATCAGACTGGGAAGGCAATGAAATGCAGCAGAATAATCTTCTTGCCAGAAAATTTTTAAACTGTATAATACTTTTCCTAGAACATGTGTAGAGCATGCACATGTGAACAGCCCCAGTCAACGAGGAATATGGCTAAAGTTGTTTTAGGCCACTGCTCTCTAAATGTTTTTCATCATGCATCACTATTACAACAGTATTTCTGAATAAATGTCATCAACATCTATTTTTAAATAAATGCATAATATGTACTAATAAATGATGCATGTTGTACATCATATTTAACAAATGTAAATGTAAAGGATTAGATAAAACATGTATACACACAAAAGTTCTTCTGTCACCACAAATCATCTTGAATACAGCCTTGGATGTTAGAAACACACCTTAGAGGTCTCTGTTCTAGTTTGCTATAAGGCTGCAGCCTTTTTACACTAATGTCCAACAAAGTCCTTTTCCTCCCTGCCTTTATTTTTTCCTTAAATGGAACTTAAGCACAGTATATAATTACAGTGTAAGATCCTTACATTCAAGAAGAATCATTCTACACTATTTTTACAAGATCTTAACAAAATCTTAAGTTTTTAAATATAATTCCAGCATTTTGGTAGAATATGGTCAACTAACTGTCAGCATCCATTCCCATCTCTGGTGTGCTTTCCTGTACTCTTGAGGTTGGAAATCTATATTCCCTAAAGTCCCTTTCAGCTAGGGTTCTGAATACAAATTAGGTTTCAACAAATAGATGTACTCCACAAGAATCACAGCAAAGAGACAAGGCAGATGCTATCTCGCTGATGATTTGGGTTATCTCCTAGCAAGTATAACTGTGAACATGTGATATTTTTTCTGCAACTGCCTTCTAGCACCCAGCCACAAGCTTCATGGGTGTTGAGAGACAGTGGCCATGGTTGTAGGGATCACTTCCTAGAGAACAGCTATAGTGGTATTTTCTTGAACTAAATTACTCTAGTGGTAGTTTCTTGCTTTCCTGTCTTTCTGACAGTGACAGAATCAGTAACTCTCCTCGTGGCTCAGTTCTGGGGCTTCTGAGAATCTTTGTCTCCTGGGGCCTAACATAAAGTTCACTCTTGTGGTCCTTCTAATGTGTCTGTATACTCTTAATTAACTCTATTAAATCACTTTCTGCTTAAAATGTTTGGTGTAATTTCAGACCCGTCCTGTCTGCATGAATAACAGACATGCTCAGGGGACCTACATGCAGAGGCAGACCCAGATCCAAAGCTGAACCCCAGGAGCTGGGCAAACAAAGAATAGAAAGGGAAATGTCTCTCAGCAGCCACAGGAGCAGTGGATTAAATCTCAGTCAAATTAATGTATCCTGCATTTATGGAAAACCTGAATAGACAATAGTTCAAGAAATTTCAGTTTCTTGAACTCAAACCTGGCAAAAATAAGCATAAGATATGCACATGACAAGTTGAAAAACACAAAGTAGCCCTGAGATGAGTTTTCTAGGTAGACCATCAGCTTCTTTGTCAACAAAAGCCTCAATTCAGGACTGATTTAAATTAGTACTTTAGTACTAATTTTACCAATTAGTAAAATTACTGATTACTATTTGTCATGTAACTTTAAGGTTGATTACGAATATTTGAAATTTGATGCTGAATGCCTAAATCCCAAGAGACTACTATAATTGTTTAGATTTAAATTTGAAATCTCTCACCATCTCAATAAAGGAAACACAATGTAATCATATAAGCACTAAGACAAACATACTCATATTAAATTTTAGTTGCTATTTTATCATGTTAAATTATATACCAAAACACAATAATATTTAATACTGGAAAAGTCACTTGGTCTGAAAATATAGGAGAATGTCAGGTAAGGAAATGCTGTGCTAAGTTGATCTCTCACCAAGGTTTACTGATTTCCATTCATTTTCAATTTCCAGCCAAGCACTCTAATCTTCACTGTGAAAAATAATCATGTACATCTTTGTAGCCTAAATTCACAAGTATAGATTACAGAATCGTATAGAATCAAATGTTAAGTACTTCTATACGTCTGGATAACTCAGTCTTTAAGGAATTTGTGTAAAATCTGTGATTTAAAAAGAAATGTAGAGTACATTGAATGGTTAGAAGTTGTACAGTTAAATTTATCTTTTGAATTTAGATAACTGAGCAGCCAAATGTATATTTTCCTCTTTTTAGCATGAAAATAAAATGTTTCCATTTTTGTTAAATTTACATATGTGTGCTTATGCCACAGTTGAAGAAAAAGGTTTAGTTAGATGCTTAAGTAAACAATAACAGTTACTTTATGTAATATATATAGTAAATAATGTTAGAGAAATCCGCTGAGTTCATAAAATATTTTGCACAGCAATGAGAGAATCAAATATTCATTTTGAAGTTATGTATGATATTTCTGCTGCCTCTAATTACTAGAAAGCTAGAAAGGAAGAAAACATAAACCTGGAGGAAAATAAGTGTGCAGTAATCTCTCATGGTTAAAAAAATATACTGAGATCAATTTATCATTACCAAACCAATAACATTAACTTTGTTTAATGAACACAAAGGGTTAAAAGAATAAGGAGTGTAAACTTTTTCAATAAATGGAAGACTTAGAAGTACATTCATTATAGAATCTGATGTATTTATATGTATATGCATAATTATAAACATAAATACATGTGATTTCTCTTAGCTTTTATATGTACTAAAGTGTCTTCATAGGTTGTTACCGTTGTTATAATTCAAATATTACATATTATCTGGGACTTGCCTAGCCATTTTTCTGCATTACTCTAGAGGCTAATATTAATATAATTATTAAAGACACAAAACACATTCATGGGCACACACACACTCACACACAAAGTCCTATCATCAAAATAGTTGAAAAGTTGGGCCAAGCTTCACTAAGTCAGGCTAGAGAGTACATCACACTGATCATAAGAAGACTTCATAAAAGAATCCTCTTTAGATATTTTACTCTTTTCTTAAAAGTTTCACACCTTTCAGAATCTCCTACATCTATTTTTTCTAACACCTTCTCTCCCACTCCTTATTTACTGCTGTTTTTGCTCACTTTTCTTAACTTTCCTTAGGCCTTGTTTAATCTATCCCCGTGTGCGCAGTTTAGCCTCTTGACTTCTCCAGTTCTTCTTCCACTACTTCCCTTAACACAGCCTCAAAAATCCAAGTCATCTCACTTGGCAAAATGGAGAGGTGATTGCAAATGCCAATGGCTTCCAATGTTTTCCTTGTCACACATAGTGGCTGCTCAATAATCTCATAGAATTAATTGGTTTTGTTAAAGACAATTCACATAGATTAATGCTATTTAAGTCATTGGAGAACAGACAAAATGAGCAGTTAAAGTGAGTATGTAATGTTTACAGCCATTTAATAGTTTCACTTTTGAAATAGGTATTTCCTCTAAGCATGAATTAGCATTATGTATTACCACTGTATGCATATCTGCTAACAGTGGGTCTGATATGGGACAATATAAGCTATGAGGAAAAATAGTCAAAAGCTTGGATAACTACAGAATTAATCTTGTGTTATACTTTTAAATTCATCAAAGGAAAAAATAGCGGAAGAGGTGGTGCTAGTATGAATGAGTAAAGTTATTCTAAAAAATTGATTAGGTACATGTAATCAGTAGCATAAAATGTAAACTTTGAGGTAAAATAGAGCAAAAATATTAATTAGGCATCATTTCGTTAAACTTGCAGAATCTTGTAGTAACATCTATTTTCCTGTTCTTCCATCAAGGTTATCAGTGATACCATTTACTACACTTTGCCTTTGTAAAAATGAATGAATGACAGAGAGATGGTGAAATCCACAGTAAAATTGTTTCCAGGACCAGAATCCTCAATACAGTAGCCACCAGTGCACTAAATTGTAAGCTCAAAAATAAGTTCTTATGCCATAATAGAAATATTTAATTAAATATTAATTACCAAAATATGCTAACAAACTTTTAAAAGACACTATTTTGACCAAGACTTAGAGAAGTTAAAATAGATGGGTAGATTCTAAAGACACCTGCACCCAGTTCTATATGTGCTTTTAAAGTTGAGGTTCTCCTTAAACTCCAACGAGCAACTCATCCTCCTTTTATTATTTTGAAGAAATTGTTATCCAATGGCTTAGCATAAAACAATGATAAATACCTCTAAACTCTCACACTCAGTTTTCTGATCCTGCTTTTTATGCAGGCCCCTCAAGGAAGATGCTGGTTCTTTTCTTAGTCAGCACAGGATCATGGAAGAGGCAATGTGGTTTTAGATCCAGTTCTACAGTGTAATAAATGACTTTAAGCAAATTATTTCTCTGAACATAAATTTCCTTATTTAAAACATGATGATAATAATGTCTTTCTTAAAGAGACTTGGGGGGATTAAAAGAAATATATGAAAAATGTGCCAAAATATCTAATGTAGGATCGATGGGTCTATATTTAATATTCTCTTCCTCTTCCTTCCATAATAAAGACAATAAAATAAATTTTAAAAATAGCTACCAGTATACATTGCTAACATATATCTGCAATTTGTTCAAGTCATCCTTTTCCAATTAAGAGGAAGTTACTATAAAATTCAGAGTTTCTATGACCTGTGATTTTAACAAAAAGAGTGGCTAGGGTAGGAGCCAACTACTTGTGCTACCACCTTTTACTGAACCCTGATAACCCATGTCCCTCTGCAAGATATCTACTGCATGTTCTCTCATGGGCTAAGTTCTCCTCCTTCTTCAAAACTAGAGCTGAAAGAAGGTATTGTAGTGCTGTTTCTCCATAAAATACAACATAAAGACTTGACTGATTATAGTTATTGTTCAGACATGGTTATTTCTGGTGCTAGGCCTCAGCCTTATTTCAAACATTCGTATTCAGTTTGTCACGTCTGTTATTGCTGCTTCCTCTGTCCATCTTTCAGATTTAATGCCTTATCTCCATTTCAGACTACCAGTTTAATTAACCTCACTTCTATTAACTATCTAATGATTTTATTCATTTATTCAACATATGTTTACTGAATAGTTGTGACATTCCAGAGACTGCATTGGGTTCCAGGGATTTAGGAATGAGTAAGAAAATAAGTCTAAAGGCTTAATTAACATCCCTGAAAGGATGATTGAGTCAGGAAACATAGGCCACTGCTGTGTGAGGGAGGTCAAAGCCTGCATCAGTTCTGAGAGCAATGGTTTGGAGGTTTGGTAAAGAACCACAGAGATTTCCAAGGTTGTTAGAAGAGCCTCTTAATGGAAAGGAGGCACAAATATATTTTTAAAAACAGATTGACAGATACTGTAGATGGCTCAAATAGAACTGAAAACAATGATATTGGAGTTGTATCAGTCTACCGTTCCAGGTATTTTTGCAGTTTTTCCAAAAGTCATTGCTTTCTTAGTGCCGGAAAATAGATAACAAATTGCAGTATTTAACCAATGTTGTGGGTTGGTTGATAGAGTGGAAGGATACAAGGGCTGTAATTTTGAGACTATTAATCAGATAGTAGGCCAACTCATCATCAGTCTGAGTAGGAAATTAGACTAAAATGATCACGCTTTCTCGTAGAAAATTGTGGATAAAAGCACAGCATATCTTGATGGATTATAAACTAAATAAAGGAATGATATTTGTTAACAATGAAGGTTTTGGTCACAAAGTGTGGTACTAGAGTTTAAATGTTAAAAGTAATAAATTACACCTAGGTGATAATAAAGTTGAGAATGTGGCTATGTGTTGGGACTCATGATTTGTGGTGGCACTTTCTGATCTTCTTCACTAATAACTGCATCATAACTTGATTACATTTCTACTTTTCCATGAACATTCCACTCCTTAATGTTAGATCCTGACCATATAAGTATGATATTATTTTACATATGCTGATTTTACATATGCTGGCACTTTCTGGTTAGTGTAATTACCTATGCCTTCCTCTTCAATTATGTATTTAATCAACCAACACTTAGTATCACTGTGATAGTCACTTGCAGAAGAAAGATGAATACATAAAATCAACCTGCAATGAGTTCATGACCTAGTGTGGAATGGAATTAGTTACTAGGCTCTCTGAGTCTCAATTACTTTATTTGTAAAATCAACATTATAGGACTGTTGTAAGGAGCTGTATAAATGAGCTGTTGTAAATGAGCTGATCAATAAAAAGCACTTGGCATAATGCTTGGTATATTGTACACATGTAATAGTAGTTAAAGTTAGCATTGCTGGCATGAGACTGGCAGGGGCCAATGTGCAGAAGCAGCTGAGTAGATGATGCGTTCAGAGCATGGCAGAAAGCCTGATGTTGCTACAGCATAAGACAAACTTATTATATAAACTCATTTTAATATCAGTGTAACAAAAGTAACTGGTAAAATAAATATGCTTTGATGAATTTTACTAAGCATTCCAAAGCTAAACCAAAATTACTTTTAGATGTTGACTTCTTTAGTCATGGTTCCTTTCCAATAATTTAGGTAAATAAGAGCTGATCATGTGTATACACCTGGGGTGTGCATATGTGTGTGTATGTGTGAAAAAAAGAGAAAAAAATTATAAAACAATTAAATCACAGGGAAGAAAGAATAGCTACTTGAAGATAATTTCTTTTCCTTTTTTGGTACACACATAAACTTATGTTGGAGAATCTGTCCACTTGCTGCTCTAGAAGTCAATTTCCCCAAACAAAGCCCCCTACTAGAGTCTATCACTGTCATCCCTCTGATCAGAATGATGAGGAATCCTTATTCCTTAAAGGAAAAGATCCAACTTTTGAAACGGACTTTTCAAACTCTTCTTAGTCTAGATGCAATTTACCTGCCACCATGCCCCCAAAAGACAGTCATTTCCTGTGAGACTCACATGCCCTGTTGAATCCTGAGTTTTTAGATTTACTTCTGTGCTGCACTTTCTGGAATGCTTGCCACTGTACTTTTTTTTTTTTTTTTTTTTTTGTGGTACGCGGGCCTCTCACTGTTGTGGCCTCTCCTGTTGCGGAGCACAGGCTCCGGACCCACAGGCCCAGCGGCCATGGCTCATGGGCCCAGCTGCTCCGCGGCACGTGGGATCCTCCCGGACCAGGGCACGAACCCGTGTCTCCTGCATCGGCAGGCGAACTCTCAACCACTGCGCCACCAGGGAAGCCCGCCACTGTACTTTTTATCCATCAAGTCCTTCTTTTTTTTTTCTTAATTTATTTTTTTAATTGAAGTATAGTTGATTTACAATGTGTTATTTTCAAATGTACAGCAAATTGATTCAGTTATATATATATATGTGTATATATATACATATATACATAATCTGAAAAAGAATATATATGCATAAAGTACATACACATTCTTTTTCAGATTCTTTCCCCCTTTCCCCCTTTTTTCTTAAAAATTCAATTTAACTCTTGAATTTTATATAAACCTTTTCTTAAACACCCAAGCCTTCTATATTATCATTAAAAAAATGATTATCCTTTCAATCATCATACTGTCCACAGCACTCTACCATTTAATATTTTTGTAAACATCTTATATCCCCAGTCAAGACCATAAATTCCTCTAAGTCAAATATTCCATTTTATATAATTTACACTTTCAACATTTCTGGTATCTGCTAGATACTCAATAACTACTTAGTAAATTTAAAGGTCATTTTTAGGCAAAACTGTTATGAGTGCAAGTATAGAATTTTGTTTTATTTATGAGGAGCAAATAACTGAGAAACACAATCTTAACTCCGTCCTTTCTCTGAATCTTCAAATGGTTTATGCAGGATGTGGGAATACATCATGGCACAATTTATAAAAACAGATCACAATTTACAGCTATGCAGAGCCTCATTCCTGTAACTGGCTTTTGGAGAATATGAACACTGTCAGTAAATGGCTAAGAAAACTAGATTAAAAGAGTTATATAATTTAAATGACTATGTTACATCCTGGCTATTATTTTTGAAAGGGTTAGGCCTTTCATTGAATATTACCATTGAACTTTGTATTGCTTTTCCTTATTTGTGGAAATGAGGTAAGTATAAAAGCAATATGTATATTTACTCTAAAATTGTCTCTTGACATGAGAACTCGATACTTCATGGCAATTCAAGCTATTAGTTCACCAGTACTACAAGCCAAATTTCTCCTATTAATATATGTGATAGGTGCATAAAGGGTAATTCATTTGTTAGAAAGCTGCAGCAAATTTCATCCTTTTCTATTGGTATATTGCAAATACTACAAGCATAAAATCAGATAGCTTTTGTCTGACCTCAGATATTTGTCATGCCATATACCCAGAAATGTTAATTTTCAAAGAAAATTTGAAATTGTATTATTTGTTGTTACTTTATACCTCTATTTAAAAAATAATTTAATTGATTAAGTATAATTTATAATGAGTTCTACACACACACATTCACAGTTTATTCTGAATTATCTGCATTGATGGAAAAGAGCCATGTCTGAATATCTAAAAATAATTTATATTTGGCTTCGGAATATGCTCTAAGTTTAACGGAGAAGATTTCACTTACTAATTATGGTATACTAACACTAATATTAAAATAAGTTTATATTCCCTAGATGCACATTCATGGAACATATTGTATGTCAAAATACATGACTCACACTGTGAAAACAGAAATAAAATCAGTTTAGTGGCAATTCAGATTTTTTTCCCTCACATGTAGATATACATGTCCGTAAAATAATGTATGCTAGGACATTTAACAAATGCACAAAACATGATTTCTTGTCTAGTTAAATAATAATGACAGTTAACTTTTTTTGTTGTTTTTAGAATTAACTATATATAAGTAACTTAAGCTTTTGTTGATAGATTACCTATTACAGAGAAACCAGAAAATAGAGACACTGATGTAAGTGACCAACAAATATTGGATAAAGTATTTTGAGATTCTAAGAAAAAATAAACATATGCTAATTTTATGGGTTTTATACATTTTTTTCAGAGAGATTCAGATGCTTTTCCCTATTCTTTTTTTTTTTTAAGATTTATTCATTATTTATTTTATTTTATTTTTGGCTGTGTTGGGTCTTAGTTGCGGCACACAGGATCTTTGTTGAGGCACGCAGGACCTTTCATTGCAGCACACAAGCTTCTCTCTAGTTGTGGTGTGTGGGTTTTCTCTTCTCTAGTTGTGGCACGCAGGCTCCAGGGTGCGTGGGCTCTGTTGTTGTGGCACGCGGGCTCTAGTTGAGGAACGTGAGCTCAGTAGTTGTGGCACGTGGGCTTAGCTGCCCCGTGGCATGTGGGATCTTATTTCCCTGATGAGGGATTGAACCCCCGTCCCCTGCATTGTAAGGTGGATTCTTTTCCACCGGACCACCAGGGAAGTCCCTCCTTATTCTTAATGTAAAGAAGGAGTGAAATTTCTTACTTTTTTTGAGGGCGAAAAATTTGGTATGATATGCTTCAGGTAAAGTTAGAAATTCTGCAAGATAGATTATTCTCTAAAAAACATATGCTTTTCTTTTCCAGTATATGTAGCTGAAAGCCCTAATCCAGTAGTGGTCCTGGCAAGAGTGCCTTATAATATTTATAATTATTTAATGAGGCAGGGGCAGAATACCTGGGTTTGCTGTAGTAATCCTTTTCTTTCTCAGATTGTTATTTGAGACAGCAATGATTTTTCTTAGTTGAGCAAAATCTATACATAAAATATTAATAGGATTGGCATTTTTTAATAGGCAATCATTTTTAAAGATGTTTCCACATATACTCTTTGTCCAATATCAAATATAACATCCATACACTGTTTCACATATTTCTTTGAGGCCATGTGGGGGTTAATAATATCCAAAGAAAACTACCACCATGTGAAAGTGATTACATAGTTAATTCAGATATAAGCATTAATTAAATTTCTGTTTAAAAGATCATGCCTTCCTACAAATTAAATTTATAAGTTCAGTCAAATATTCAATTACCTTTTAAAATATGTTTCAGAATTAAGTAATGTAGCTGGATTTTTTCACTTCTTAAACAGCTATGTTTATATCATGTAGCTATATCTCTGAGTTCTTGCTCAGAATGATGGAAACAAGCCAGACTTGAGTTGAATCGTTCTGATGTAAATGATGCTCAGGGTGACCTGAAGGTGCACTGTAGAGCTGAGCAGCCAAATGCCTACTCATATCCAATTTTTCATATACCTGCTTGCAATTTCAGAGTCTCAATAGCATATTTAAAATAGAAATTTAGAACTGAAATGCCTTTCCAAAAAAAGAAACCTTGCCATTAGCAACTCTTTACAATCTTTCCTGTTTCTCATTTCCATGTAAAAAAAGGATGGAACAAAGGAAGAACTAACAATAATAACAAAAGCATGATGGAAAAAAACAGTATTTTGAGTATTCCTCAACTGTTTTAAATACTTGGATATAAAGGTTTTGAATGAAATAGATCCACTCAGAGTATGTCTCCATTGAAGCCATGACCTCCAGGCAAGAGACCCTGTTAGTCAAGATGGCAGGAAGATTACATTGAGTCTAAAAGACATTCTTTGTAGTATATAAATACAGGCATATTAAAAACAATAGTTGTCCCATCACTGAAATATTGGTGTTAAACACGTTTTTTCTGAAGATAATTCCTTTTCCTTTTGTTTAGAGCAAATATGTTCATTAACAGCTAAATGGACCCAAAGACTAGTCTTTGTTCCAGTTGTAACTGACTTTTTAAAAGTACTCAACTCATTTTTGTCATAAGGCGATGAACTACAGGTAGGAGTAGCTGCCAACTTAGAAACATTTCACAGTGATCTTCATACGTAGCCAGGTGAACAAAACTAAAACTCTGCATTTAAAATAAATCCTAAATTTAGTCTTCAATTATTGCAATTTGCTCCAAAATTTTAACAAACAAAATACACAATGTATTCTTGTCTCTCACTTTACTCAGACTCTGACAGTTGAGTTCAACTGGCATTATGTATAATAAAAATTTGGATGAGAACAAAACAAAGAAAACAAAAAGAAATGAAATTAAGAGATAAATTATTCCAGATCTGTAAGCATGAGTATTTATCAAATGAAAGTCATTGCATCCAAATAAGAACACACATCTGAGCTCCAGCACCATCACAGCACGTATGGAAGGTACTGGATTTCTCTGGGAAATAAATTTTAAAGTAACCATGAATTAACTTTAAATTTTCTAGTGAACAAACAAAGAAACTATATTAAACAGTGTGATGATCATGCATAATCTGGTTTGTAAGAAAATTCTGTGGAAATGTTTTAAGTGTTGTCATAATTTTGTAGCATCATTGGGAGATTTTGTTAAATCAATAATATTCTGGCTTTGTAATACATAGTAACAGTATTTTAAATCTAATTTCTCTCTTTTAACATCAATAATATAGTAGGAAAATATGAGAGTGCACGTCAATTGGTAAAGAAAAAATCATGAAAATCAAAGATTTAAAGACAACTCTTAGATAACTTGTCAAATTTTATTTTATGTATTTATTATTATGCATACCATACTTTCCTATGCAAACAAAGCAAAGTTGAGGTACCATATGATTCAGCAATCCCACTCCTGGGCATATATCCAGAAAAGACAAAAACTCTAATTGGAAGAGATATATGCACCACAATGTTCATAGCAGCACTATTTACAATACCAAGAAATGGAGACAACCTAAATGTCCATTGACAGATGAATGGATAAAGAATATGTGGTATATATATATGTATGTGTGTGTGTATACACACACACACACACACACACACACACAATTTACAGAACAGAAATAGACCACAGACTTAGAAAACAAACTTATGGTTACCAAAGGGGAACGTGGGGGGAGGGATAAATTAGGAATTTGAGATTAACAGATACATACTACTGTATATAAAATAGATAAACAACAGGGACCTACTATATAGATATAAAGCACAGGGAACTATATTCAATAATTTTTAATATCCTATAATGGAAAAGAATCTGAAATAGAGTATATATATATATATAAAACATAGAGTATATATATATATATATATATATATATAAAAACATAAACAATTAAAAAAAAACAATAACTGGGACCTCTGATACTTTCTCCAAAAGATTATCCAACAAAGCTTTCACCTCAGAGTATTGCTGTGAGATATCCATAACATATTGTCTTGCATAGAATCCATCAATAATATTTTTAAGTTAAATTTAACTCTAAGTTTATTTTATTATTTCTAGGAATACTTTAGTTTCCCAATTATTATTTTTGTTGATAATTTTATACAGGTGAATGTTTCTCTTACTAAATAAATAACCCTATCTCTCCCCAGATTCACTTTTCTGATTCTCTTGAACTTTACATAAATTATATAAAGGCAACAAATTATTTTTCAAAAAAGATGAAACTTCTTGCTCTATAGAAATCTATGGGACTCAAATTACTAGATGTTAAACCTGGCTAAAATTTCACCAAGAGAATTGTTATTACAATTTACTAGAAGAAGGCAAATGGAAATGAGACCCAAAATCCAAGTATTTCACAATCCTTCCAGGACAATGACCTTGGATTTATACTTAACTCAAAGCCCAAATATCTAGTAAATGCTCTTCAGTACTGTTATCATGGGTTCAGCAAAGAGCAGTACCTCATTCTTTCTCATCTTCTATGATCTGAGCTTCTTCAAGCTCCCTCCCATTTCCTAATTTTCTAAAAGTAGAAAAGTCTTCACAATTCACTGCTTTTCTTCTCTACCATACACAGCTTTGAGAAGGCAATATTCATATTTACATTTTTAGAACATAGTCATTTTAGAGTGTATTTTTAAACCAGTTAAATACAGTATTTTAAAACCAATTAGAAGAATAAGGAGAAGTAAATCTGCATTTATAGTGTCTATTATAATTACATAATTTCTTTTACTGGAGATCTTTGTTTTTCTCATGGATTTGAATTAATATCTGGTGTCGCTTCCTTTATGCTTGAATAATTTGCTTTAGTATTTCTTGTGAGGCAGGCAGATTTCATGCCAATGGAATATCTCAGTCATGTTTATATAGGAATGTTTAGTTGTTTGTTTGAAAGATAGCTTTGCTGAATATAGGATTCTTGGTAAATCATTTTATTTCTTTCAGTATTTTGAATATGTCATCCCATGGATTTCTTGGCCTCCTTTGTTTCAGATAAAAAGTTATTTGTTAATTTTTTCATGGTTCCCTTGTATGTGTTGAGTCATTTTTCTCTTGCTGCCTTCAAATTTTTCTCTTATCTTTGGCTTTCAACATTTTGAGTATGATGTATTTGTGTTTAGATCTCTTTGTGTTTATATGCTTCTTGAGTTTTATTGAACTTCTCAGATGTGTAAATTAATGCTTTTCATCAAATTTAGGGCATTTTCAACCATATATCTTCAAATATTTTCCTACTCCTTTCTCTCCTCCCTCTTTCTGATATTCCCATTACATGCATGTTGATATGTTTAGTGGTATTCCACATTTCTCTGAAACTGTTCATTTTGACTTTTTCTTGCTTAGAATACACTATCTCTACTGATCTACTTTTAAATCAAATCTGTTCTGCAACTCAAATATACTGCTGAACTCCTTTAATGAACTTTTAATTTTGGTCATTGTAGTTTTCACTTCCTGAATTGCCTTAAAAAACAAAACAAACAAAAAAAAGGTCTGTCCCTTTATTTGTAGTCCCTTTTTATGAGCCATTATTATTATACCTCCCTTTAATTTTAAAAAAATGGTTTATTTTAGTTCTTTGAAGTATTTTTCTGCCAGGTCCAACATCTGGGCAAAAACTAACCCCTCAAAGATAGTTTCTATTGCCTTTAAAATTTTTCTTGTGTACAGGTCACCTTTTTTGGTTTAGTTGCATATCTCCTGTTTTTTTGTTGAAAATTTGACATTTTAGATAATATATTGTAGCATTTTTGGATACTGAAATACCCCTCCCCCCTTTTCTTGGGACCTGTCTTTGTTTTTGTTTACTGGTCTCTATTTAATGACTTGGTTAAACAAATTCTTTGCAGTCTTTTTCCCCCACATTATGCAACCTCTAATGGCCCTGCTCAGAATTTATTTCCTTATTTTTATCCTAACCTGGCTTCCCAGTGTCCATATTTCAACATCTGTGCTTAAGCCACCTTAGGCAGTTATGTGTTCACCCTTAACTGCTGGATGTATGTGTAGCTTGTAGAATGTTTCCACAGTTCATGGAGTTTACATTTTTTTCTCCCAGGTTTAGCCAGAGACAAGTAGCTCAGTGATTGTCTCTTCAGGCACTCATACAAGTATGCCCAAGAAAATGTAACTCTTAGGCATGTAAACAGTCTTTCAGACCACCCGTAATTAGTGTGATTTTATTTTTTAAGTCTGGATTCCTAGCATTTATCCTGGGTCAGAGTAACTTAGTGTTCACATAGTATTTGGTGAGAGGCTAGTGAGTGCCTAAGCCCACTGAGCTCCTTGTGTTTTGTTGTTGGATCTGTGAGTGGCTTGGGGAAATACTTTCCTGTCTTCTTATTGTGGGAACTCTGATTGCTCCTGAAGGGGTGCAGTATCGATTATAAACACCATTTTCCAGACCCACCAGGGAATAGTATGATACCAGAAAGGCTCTTTTTGGCTGCCTGTTTTCCTGGCTCTCTCTAGCTAGTCTGCCATTTTGCTTGTTTCTACATTAACAATAACACTACCAGTCCCTCTTAATTGCTCACCATTTTTTTTTTTTTAAACACCATTAGGCATGGACTTCTTTCAGGCTCTATTCCAAATAGTCAGTTTTCTCAAACAAAGTTATAGATCTTTCTATCCATTATGTCCTGCCTCTTCCCCTGAGCAGAACTTCTACTCTACTCCATTGAATCTGTTAGTAGGGGAGGGTAGTGGCCCGCTTTTCCTTGAGTGACACCACTGCTCTAAGAATGGGCACTGAGGTGGTGGGCTCAGGGGAAGCAACATAGGATAATCTCTGGTCTTCTTGGCTTGCCCCTCCTGGCATGGATCCTCCATTCTACCAGCAAGCTGTTTTGGGTGTGATCAGGGCCCCAGTGTTCTTGGATCCCTTATCCTAGGAATAGGAGCTAGGTCGGGGAAGAGGGCCCCAGTGTTTTCAGTTATGCCTGCCCATAATAGCACTTCTACAACACAGGACTGGGGAAGACAAAAGACACTGGTGGCCTACCCCTCCTATGATACAAGATGTAGCCCTAGACTAGGAGCTGGCAGGAGAGGGATTCCTGTCTTCATGGTCAAATCTGCCTGGAGAAGAGCACCGAGAATAGAATGTCTGTCATTTAGTTGGGGAGGGCATGCTGTGGGAGAAGGTCATGACTCAAATGATGTAGACTGTTGCCATTCTTAATGAAATTTAGTCAGTTTTCTTGAATAAATGTCCATTTGCTGTATGTCCTTAGGAAAATTTCCAGTTTTTTTTTTTTAATGATTTTCACCAGATAAATGATTGTTTTGCTGGAAAGAGTATCCATCAATTTGCTCACACCACTATTCTAGAATATTTACAACATCCATTTGAGGTCATACTGTTGTAATTCCAAGTTTCAGGTGAAAAACTTAGGCTTGGAGAGAATACATAATTTGCTCATTGTTTAATTTCCTTAGTACAATTCTCTGGCCTATAGTATTGGATTTAACATTAACTTCAGAAAACAGTGGATGAATGAAAAAATATATCTGGGCATTCTCCTGGAATTAGAAGCTTTAAGTAATTAGAATCTAATATTCTTAAGTGTTTTATAGAAAAACTAGATCAAATACATGTAAATGTCATGAGTTGAGTCACACTACCATAATAATAAGCCTGAGATTAGTGAACAGTTTGGGTCTTGTTGGTCCTATCTTTTAGAATACAGAGTCTTTCACTCAAGAAGTTGAAAGTGAATCATCATGAGGTTTATTGAAATTATTACTACAACGTCCTTGTAAGAACCCTCCTTTGTGTAACAAAACTAGGAGAGACACATATTGAGAGATAATTGCATTGACTGCTAAACCTTTATGTGATACACATCCTTCATGCATGAGTACATTGAGTGACCTGGGATTTAAGTGGAATTCAGTGTCTGGGGCAGATGTGCTTCTCAGAGCTGAGCATCTCTCTTGACTCTGAACTTTGCCAGATGACCTCTGCTTTGGGAATAAGGTAAAGTGCTGACGGGCTCTGTATGCAAAAAACCACTGCCATTGATCAATGATTGGTTGCTTTCTCCAAGATATATGTTATCAGTCATGTTGCTTCTATGGGATCATTCGGGAAGACATTCATGTTGTGGGAAAATCAAAATTGTACAGAAATTCAGTAACACTAACTTAAATGAGTTGTTATATCAGGCCTCATGTACTTAAACTTTAAGAAGAATGACTTTATAATGTACTTAAAAGGAAAATTTCCTAGTGGAAATCCTAGGAGGTGGATTTTGTTTGGCTTTTAACAATTTGGACTTGCAGACTTTCTGATTGAAATTTGCAATATATTTCCTCTCCTTCTTTCCTTTCCTTATGTAACTATAGCTTAAACAAGTTACAATGTTTTGAAGAACAAAAGTAATAAAATTGGAAATATTGAGTTGGTTCATTTGGACAATCTTAAAAAGCTATAAGCCAAAGTACTGTTTTGTTGTGATTGTCAGTTTTAATTGATACAGTGATTTAACCCTTCATCATGGGCTATGCTAGAAAGAGTATTGGACATCTGGGTTTGCTTTCTACTTCTGCCACTTAAAAGATCTATGATGCTGAACACCTAATTTGCAATCTCTGATTAGCAGGTTTTTCATTAAAACTTCCTTAATAATGTCTACTCCATGAGATTTTTGTAAACATTGACTAAGATGACTATGTAAAAATATTCCTTTGTTCACAGTAGTGCTAAATGAATACAGCATACACACACATATACACATATACAAATATTTTCTGTCTTACTTTTCATGTAATGGAGTAGAGATTTGATTAAGTGAACATACTAAGTTTGTTGATTCTTAAATGAAACTATATATAACTGTAAATACAACTATATAAAATATACAATTTACATATATAATTTATCAATATGTTTTATATATGTATGTGTGTAGATATATAAAATGTCATATATATAAACACGTGTGTCAGTTGTTCAAGAAAAAACATTAGAGAAAGGACTGTTCAGTGGTCTGGGGCCACTGAATATCCATATACAAAAAAAAAAATCTTTGATCTATACTTCACATCATATACAAAAATAAACTCAAAATGATTTATAATACTAAAAGTAAAACCTAAACTGTAAAACTTCTAGAAGAAAACCTTTGTAATCTAGTAGTAGGCATCAATTTCTTACATATGACATCAGAAGCACAATCCATAAAAGAAGTTTACAAATTGGTTTTCATCTAAATAAAGTGTATGTTGTCCCCCCACCCACACACAAAAAAACCATATAATTTATTATAATCAATATATTTTTATAATATATTATAATCAATATACTATAATCAATATAATATACATATTTTTAAAACAAAAGTTCACATGTTTCATAATATCATTGCAGAATGCAATTATTTTCCCTTATCCAGTAACATGTATAATGTAATATAATTTACCTTTATGATAAATATTGTGTTTTTAACCCCACCACAGAAAAGTAAATCTGTTATGTGGCTTTTATGAGTTTCTTGGAATGTGTAGAAATGTATTTTTCTCCCCTCCTTTTTAATACTTCCCTTATAAAGTGATATACTGATTTCACTGTGGGACTTGAAAGGTACCTCCACTCCCCTCTCTCTAAGAAAATGATGAGTGATGGAATTAGAAGTTAATTGGAGAGGCTATGCAGAAATCAGAAAGTGGTCTTTGTATGTTTGAGATCTGGGTTGCATAGAGGTAGCTTAAATCTACAACTGAGAGAGTTAATGAGCTCAGCCATGCAGGTCATAAGTTTAGAAGTAACAGAGAAGTGTGTGGAGCTGGGCTCATGATATAACAAAAATCTGAAGCCAGAAGAATGCCCGTTGCACAGTCTGACAGTGACCCTGGAGGAGGCAAATCCAATGAAGTGGAAAAAGGATGACTTTGAGGAGACCCCTCAAATGGAGCTTGCCAGAAAGGATCTATCTCAGTAGTGCATTTGACGAACAGCCAGCAAGTCAGGTGGATTATCAGTGCTCCTGTGTTAATCCTTCAGTTACAGTATGAAATAGTTCATCTGCATTTTTTAGAAGCTGTCTTCCAATTAAGATATGATTTAGAAAAACAACGCCCTGTATACTCTTAAGTCCAAATTACTCTGAGAAAAAAATAGTAAAAAAAAAAAAAAAAAAAAAAAAGCAAGGAATACTGGCTACAACAAGTTACTTTCACCAGGAGAAAGAGCTTAAGTACCAATACTATGGAGATGGTCTAAAACAAATTAATGCAGCCTCAGCTGTATAAAGAGCAGAGGAAGCCCTCTGTTAAATATAAGTTAAATTCCAAGAATAATACATTTCACAAGAAAGAGAAAGCAATGAAAGCATCTCAAGCTAAAAAAGAGCTTTTTGTTTGTTTGAAGAAAAAGTAAAACAAATCACATTCGTTTATTTTAACAAGACACAAAGAATTATTAACCTTGGTATTTTGTTTTAGAGACTACTCATTGTAATGATAGACATTTAACAACTAAACTTACATGACTTTGTGTTAGACTTTATGAATTCACAAAGTAATAATAGCTAACTGTTCTCAACAAACTTATCATAGAGGTTTGGAGGGGTGAAAGAAAGATCACTAGCAAATAAAATAAATAGCAATAGGTATTAAAGAGATACATGCATACTGTTATATCACTTTAATTTTTTAGAATGTTAATAATTTTAAAAATCATAGAAATATGTGCTGCTTATGATGGATAATAGAAACTTCACAAATTTCAATTGTTTTACAAGCCCTCTATGTAATTTCCTTCTGATTCTCTGATCCTACCAACTATACTCATCAAAAGTCCTTATGTGAAACACTGGGACAGGTCTTATCACTAATCAAGGTCAGTGTAAGGAATACTAGGTACATAACTTTATGACAAACCTTAACATAAACATGATTTTTTAAAAATTTATTAATTTCTCAAAACATTTACCTTGTGCCTACTGTGAGTTTAAGAACAATATTGGAAATAGAGATAAAACAGTGAAAAGATATAAATCTTTGCCATGGAAAGCTGATACTTTAGTGAAGAAGACATAATAAACAAATAAATTTATAAACAAGTAAACTTATACTATTATATGACACAGTAACAAATTAGGTGAAGCAAAGTTAAGCTTCTTATGCTCAAAATTAAGAGTAAGAGGTAAAGATTGAGGGAGGAAGGGGTATTTTGGATAGGTGACCAAAGAAGATCTCTCCAAAGAGTCTTCATTAAATAGAGACCAGAAAGGATTGAAGGATTGAGGAGCATATTGGGTGGAAGCGTACCACTAATAATGCTGTCTAATTTGAGAGCATGCTTGAAACATTTGAAGAAAAAAAGGCCAGAAAAGCTAAAACAGTGAGAATAAAAGGAAATGAGTTTTCTAGGAAATCAAAAAATGTGGAGTTCTAGGCCATGGAAAAGACCCTGAGTGATATTTTAAAAGTAATTAGATAACTGTTGTACACAGGTATAACATGATGTAATTCATTATTATTACTTCTTAAGTACTATAGCTCTGGTGTAGAGAATACCATGCAGAGGCAGAAGCAAGAATGGAAGCAGAGAAAGCAGTTAGTAGGCAATTGCAGTAGTCCAGATGAAAGATGATTGAGGTAAAAGTGAGGAAACATGATTAGATCTGAAAGTAATCAATAGAATTTGTAAATGTTGGAGATGTGGTATATGAAGGAAGGCGAGGGGGATTAAAAGATAACTCCAAGGTTCTTGACCAATAAAATAAAATAAATGTTGGAGATATTTACTAAGATGGAGACCAATAGGAACATGGGTTTTGGGTGTTTGGTAATGTCTGAAACTCCTATATTTGTATACAGGAAATAAGCAATTAAATCGGTATTAGATAATGTGAGCTAGGTTTCTCACAGTTGGGGTGGGAAGCTAATATAATCCATGTGTTAATGGATTAGAGTTGGATAAATCTTTGTCTTAATACAGACATAAAGGGTTATAAAAATGTTTATAGATATTTAGCTTAATACAGATATAGATGGTTATGTAGAAATATTTGTAGATAATGTATATATACACTGGTTAGGATATGGCATGTATATTTTCTTGCTCTGGCAGCTGCTATAACAAAATAATAGACTGAGTAGCTTATACACAGCAGATGTTTATTTCTCAAAGTTCTGGAGGCTGGGAAGCCAGGATTGGGGAGCTTGTAGATTCAGTGTTTGGTTCGTGTCTGCTTCCTAGATGGCAGTCTTTTCGCTGTAACCTCACATGGTGGAAGGAAGGGACAAGGGAGTTTTCTCAAGCCACTTTTTTTTTTTTTTTTTTTCCCGGTACGCGGGCCTCTCTGTTGTGGCCTCTCCCGTTGTGGAACACAGGCTCTGGAAGCGGAGGCTCAGCAGCCTTGGCTAACGGGCCCAGCCACTCCGCGGCATGTGGGATCTTCCCAGACTGGGACACGAACCCGTGTCCCCTGCATCGGCAGGCAGACTCTCAACCACTGCGCCACCAGGGAAGCCCTCAAGCCACTTTTATAAGAACACTACTTCCATTCATGAGGGTTCCACTCTCATGTTCTAAGCACCTCTCAAAGGCTTCAAATCCCAGTACCATTACATTGAACATTAGGTTTCAACATATGAATTTTGGGGGGACACAGACATTCAGTCCATAGTAGGCAATAACAACTGAGTTGAGAGAACAAAACCAAGTTTGGTTTTCGACACTCCACATGCAGTGGTCACTCGGTATCTGTGGGGAATTTGTTCTAGGACCCCTGCAGATACCAAAATCTGAGGATGCTCAAGTCCCATATATAAAGTGACATAGTATTTATGTATAGCCTATTCAAATCCTCCCATATACTTTAAATCAACTTTAGATTACTTATAATACCTAATACAATGTAAATGCTATGTAAACATTTGTCAACATGCAGCAACTTCAAGTTTTGCTTTTTGGAACTTTCTGGAATTTTTAAAAAATATTTTCAAATCTGCGGTTGGTTGAATCCTCAGATGCCAAACCTGGGAATACAGGGGGCATACAGGTCTGTGTGTGGGAATGGTTTCTATTCACCACTGTTTTATTTTTGCGGTACGCGGGCCTCTCACTGGTGTGGCCACTCCCGTTGCGGAGCACAGGCTCCGGACGCACAGGGTCAGCGGCCATGGCTCACGGGCCCAGCTGCTCCGCGGCATGTGGGATATTCCCGGACCGGGGCACGAACCCGTGTCCCCTGCATCGACAGGCGGACTCTCAACCACTGTACCACCAGGGAAGCCCTCACCATTGTTTTTAAGAGCTTCCCCCAAGGGAGGCTATAATGTGCAAGAAGACAATTTGCAACTGTTGCGAATGTATTTCTCCAATCCATTGTGAACAAGGACTAAGTTCTTTTCTCTCCTATGTGTTAGTTTTAAAGAATGTGACCCTTCTCCCCATGAACCCAAACATAAGATAAGGGGGAGGCACTGATGTAACTGATCTAAGTAACATGAAAATCTCAATCAACTGTTGATGTATTTTATTTTGCTTGAGTCCAGATATTAATACAGATGTATTACTTTCATATTATACTTGATGAAATTATACTCACCTGATCTTATGACTATTTCCAATAACAACTACGTCATAATGGGAAATTCAAGTCACATAGTCACTTGGTGTTCCATAGTGAGGAGCTAACTCTCTACTAAAGCCCTAGGGCCAGTAGCATGCCAGGAGTACCACTCCCTCCTGCCCCAAGTGGAAAATGGTTTCAGCTACAAAGACATTACTGCTCCACAATAGTAAGGGCTTTGTCTGAATATTACAACATCCTTATCAACCAGATATAGCTCCAGCACCACTGATGTGCTGGGTTCAACAGGCCAAACAGTCAAGCAGAATGCTCTGTATCATGAACATTTTAGAGCCTTTTCCAGCTCTGAGGTGTGAGTTGTATGCCCAAGTGTTGTGCATACTACATATACCTCTTGCTTTGTGTTGTGAGATGCAGGGCGGTGTGAGATTTGCTTTGTGGTATGAGATTGCTCTTTACCTTAGAGAAGTTGTCCTTGGGGTTTATTTTTGACATATGTCCTCTGATAGACATGTGGTATTTTAAGGCAGTTAGAGTACTTGTCACTTCACTGCATTCACTTTATTCTCCTAGTTTTATGGTTGAAGCTCTTAGATATTCTTCAAACCCGTTTTTTGGTAATATACCATAAAGTATGATGTTAGCTGTAATTTTTTTGTTAATGATCTTTATCAAGAAAGGAAATTGTTCCCATTTTACTATGTTTTTATCCCAGTGCTTGTTAGATTTTCACTAATGCATTTTTTGGCATCTGTTTAAATAATCATGCTTTTATCCTGTGTTCTTTAAATATAGTAGGCTAGGGTAGAATTTCTAATTTTTACCTACTCTTGATTCCTAAAATAAATCAAATTCAATCCTTGTTGATTATGCTAAACTTGATGTATTCAATTTGCTAAAAAAATTTTTTTAGTCTATGTTCATTAGAAAGATTGGCCGTATTATTTTTTTCTGAATATTATTCTGGCTTCATGAATTGAATGGGAAAATCTTTTTTATACCATTGTAATTTATGAAGAAATATTAATAACATTGATGATCTTTCTTCTTTAATGTTGAGAACAATGCACTAATGGAGCCAACCGAGACAGATTTCTTAATGAGAAATTTTAAAAATAATTATGCAAATTATTTCTTGATTAGATACATGATTAATCTGATTTTATTATCTATTATTTTGGATTTAATTTTGGTAAGTCTATTTTTCTAAGAATCCATCTATTTCACCTCAATTTTTAAATTATTGTCATAAAGTGATTCCGAGATCTTGAGTCTTTTTAATTTCTGAAAGATTTATAGTGGTGTCTTTTTTTATAATTTCTAATGTTGTTGAGATTTACCTTCTGTCTCCCTATTTTACATCATTCTTCTATTATGTAGTTGCTTTCTATTCTAATTTTTATTATTTCTTTTGCTTTAAATTTTTCCTTTTGCTCTTAATACACATTTTCTTTTCTGACTTGTCAAGAAGGATGCATAAATCATTGATTTGACCTTTTTCTTAATTTCCAATATGAACTACAATTTTTATTTTATTTTCCAGATTTATTGATGTGTAACTGACAAATAGAAATTGTATATATTTAAAGTGTACAATTTGATGTTTTCATATATGTATACAGTGCAAGAATTACCACAATCAAGCTAATGAACATATCTATCACCTTACATAGTTACCATCTTGTGTGTGTGGTGAGAACACAATATTTATTCTCCTAGTACAAAAAAATCACCTCAAAATGGATTAAAGACCTATGTATAAGATCTGAAACTAAAATTCCTAGAATAAAACATAGGGATAAAGCTTTTTGACATTGGAATAAGCAATTACTTTTTGGGTATGACTTCAAAAGTAAAGGCACTAAAGAAAAAATAGACAAATGGTATATATCAAACTAAAAAGCTCCCACACAGCAAAGGAAACAATCAACAGTATGAAAGGTAACTTATAAAATAGGAGAAAATATTTGCAAATCATATAAGGGGTTAATATCCAAAATACATAAGGAATTCAGACAGCTCAACAAAAAAAGAATAAATACTTGATTAAAAAATGGACAAAGAGATAGACATTTTTTCCAGAGAAGACATGCAAATGGCCAAAGAGTCTATGAAAAGATGCTCAACATCACAAATTATCAAGGAAATGCAACTCAAAATCACAATGAGGTATCACCTCACATCTGTTAGAATGGCTACTATCAAAAAGACAAAAGATAGCAAGTGTTGGTGAGGATGTGGAGAAAAGGGAACCCCTGTACATTATTGGTGGAAATGTCAACTTGTACACTCACTGTGGAAAACAGTATGGAGGCTCCTCAAAAAATTAAAAATAGAACTACCATATGATCCAGAAATTCCACTTCTGGGTATATATCCAAAGGAAGTGAAATTAGTATTTCTAACGGAGATCTATGCTTCCATGTTCACAGCAGCATTATTCACAGTGGCCAAGATATAAAAACAGCCCAAGTGTCTGTTGAGAGCTGAATGATAAAGTAAGTATGTTACATATTTTTAAGGCAATATTATTCAGCCTTAAAAAAGAAAGAGATCCTGTCATTTGTGACAACATGGATGAAACTGGAGGACACTATGCTAAGTGAAATAAGCCAGGCACAAAAAACAAATACTGCACCATCTCACTTATATGGGGAATCTGAAAAAGTCAAACTCATAAATGCAGACAGAAGACTGATGGATGCCAGAGCCTGAGAGGTGGGAAAAATGGGGGAGGTATTGGTCAAAAGTTACAAAATTTCAGTTATGCAGGGACGAAGGTCTTCTTCTCTCCCACCATCCCCTTGCCTGAGCCTTTTCTTCGTGCTGATATTTTCTCTATTTAGAACACTTTCCTCCTTATTTTCTTATTACTGACTCTTCATATTATTGAGATCCCAGCATATATCACCTGAATGGCTTTCCCTATCATTTTTATTTAAAATATCTCTTTCCTCCACTTGCCAACCTGTCACCTTCATCCCTTTACTTGACTCTACATTATTTTCTTCATAGTTTATGCCACTATTGGAAAATTATTAAATGTATGTGTTTTGACTGTGTGTGTGTATATGTGTGTATGTGTCTATGTGTGGATATGTGTGTGTCTGTGTTTTAACTTCTTACTACGTTTCTCCCCTACTACAATGTAAGATGCATAATGGCAAGAATTTTGCGTGTCTTTTTTACTTCTTTATTACCAGAGCCAAGAAAAGAGCCTGGACATATAAAGACAGTAAAAGCTGTGGCACTATATACAAATGAGATATACAGAGTTTAATTATTATCATTGAAATAGCTATGAGTCATATGCCACCATATGCCAATAATAAAGTAATTCAGAATCAATTAGTAGATAGAGTCATTAAATCAAAGAAATTTGATTAAATTTGATTCATTAAATCAAAGTCAATTTGTCTGGGATGGGTTGAGTTTACAAACATGAATGAGATCTAACAATCAAGTAATAGTTAACTTTAATTTATGGATGTGGGTTAAGAGACCAAAACCTTTGTTAAATAAAATCTCCATTTTAGTGACTATAAGACAGCCTCAAGCAATCTCTACCCAAATTCACCTTTCCAGCCCAGATCTCTGGTTGATATGCAACTCAGCCGGGGGAAAGTATAACAACAATTTTTTTGAGATGTTATCATCAAGTGTTGGGATTATGTAATTATTTGCTAATGACTAAGGAAAGTTTAGAATTAAATAGATGAAATAAATGCATAAACCCTTGGCATTCATATTTAAAGTTTATCATTACATTTTGTATATTTATTATTTTTGGACTCAATTGTTCAATTTATCAGGGAAAATTTTTATTTCATTTTAAAATATGTAAATAAGTAATTGCCTTAGTCTTTGAGTTTAAGTAATTTTACTTTAAATTCACAAAAACAATTACAGTTCACTATATTTAAGCTTGATTCATTAGCATCTATGAATTTGGGCATATACCCAGAGAAACCCATAATTCAAAAAGACACGTGCACCCCAGTGTTCATTGCAGCACTATTTACAATAGCCAGGTCATGGAAGCAACCTAAATGCCCATCCACAGACGAATGGATAAAGAAGATGTAGTACATATATACAATGGAATATTACTAAGCCATAAAAACGAATGAAATTGGGTCATTTGTAGAGACATGGATGGACCTAGAGACTGTCATACAGAGTGAAGTAAGTCAGAAAGAGAAAAATATCATATATTAATGCATATATGTGGAATCTAGAAAAATGGTACAGATGAATCTGTTTGCAAGGCAGAAATAGAGACACAGATGTTGAGAACAAATGTATGAACACCAAGGGGGGAAAGTGGGGGTGGGGTGGTGTTGGGATGAATAGGGAGATTGGGATTGACAAATATACATTAATAGGTATAAAATAGATAACTAATAAGAACCTGCTGTATAAAAATAAATAAATTAATCAAATTTTTAAAAAGAATCTATGAATTACTTAAGTGCTTGAGAGAGTTCATTTGGTTATTCAGACAATTTAAGGACTTAAAAAGAATATAAATTATTAAAACTATAAATGCTGATAGCATGTAAACATGTAAGTCACAATAGTATAAAAGCCTTTTTAACAATGATAAATAAATTGTGCTAAATTGCTAGAGATATTAATAAGATTTGTTGATTGAATTTAAATGTTCAATCTGTTTTTCATATATTGAATCAACAAATTGAACATCGATTTTAAAAATTAGGTTGCTGCAAATCAGTTTCTCTGTTTACAAAAAGCATCATCAAAATACACCATAGAACTTACCTTGAAAATGTATATTTATTTCTCAAGAAATATTTGTTGAATAAATTGAGAATGAATAGTTGGTGTTTTAGTTCTTTTAGGATAGTTCCTTTACTTAATCTGCAGAATCATCCACGATATGTGTTAAATACAGATTTTTCAGAGGTTCCCTCATCTGGAGCTACTGATCTTGGTTGAGTCCAGAAATCTGTTTTTCACAATGCCTCTTTTGATTCTCACAGTAGGCAAATTTGTGATACACTGTCCTAAGGCATGCTCCTAATTTGCTTCCTAGACAGTTTAGGTCTAAAGTCTTTTGACTAATTCCCATGTCCTATGCCACCAAACTTCATGACACAAACCATTCCTCTGCATAAATATGTATAATGCTATTTGATACTCTGCCTTGCTAGCTGGGACTTTCTACATCTACAGAGGTGTGTCATCTCTCTATGTTCCAAGTCACCCTAAGTTAAATTCACTCACATATTTGTCCTTATTTTTACTTGGTTTTTCATAAATTAAAAGCAGAATTCAGTCATTTTTACACTAAAAATAAGAATAACTTTTGTTATTCATGTCATCTCCTGCTTGAGGACAGAAAGATCAAGAAAGCAGTGTCTTGTAGGATCACTGTAGCTGCAAATTTGCAGCACCGTAATTATCCAGCATATGCTAACAAACTGTTCAGCTCATCCAGGCACAGTCAGTCAGCAAGTAAGGAAGCAAAGAGGAGGAAGATAATCAATGGTAATCATTTCTGTATTTTTTTTCCCCTTCCCTTCAAATGCCATTGTCATCTCACTTATGGAAGAAAAACAAAGAGCAATTTAGAAAGTTATCAAAATAAAAAGGAGAAAAGTATTATTTAGAGACAAGAAATATTCATGTGAGTTGAAGGGAAGGTTTGCTTTCTTCAAAATTGAATGAGTACACTTTTGCAACAAGAAAGGATAACAGCATGTTGTTATAATGACAGTGGTCATTGCAACGGAAATCCAAATGTATTGTACAATGAATTGAATTATGCTGTATGTATCAGCAGGAGATAAGCAGACAAACTGGATTAGAGATTATAGTGATAGACAGTCTGGTCCACACTATTTTAGATTTTGAATATAACCAGTTAAAAATGAATACTCCAGTATTCTAAATATGTTATTAACTGGTAATAATTTCTATACTAATATGGCTGATCATAATACACATTAACTATCTAGTATACTTTTCTAGTGTACAGTTTTGTAGGTGTCATTGTTTATAGCAAGGCTAAAATGAACTCAAAGTCACTTCATTTCATATTCATTTGCATATATATGTATATTTTCAGGCATGAGCTTAATTTGAATAAAAACATGTATTCAAAGTAATTTAAAGTTGACATCCTAATCAAAATACCTCAAACATATATTCAAACTGCAAAATTTAATTTTGTAATATCCTTATGTCTCCTAGGAATAATAAGGTGAATTCAAATGGATGCCCTTAGATACTTGGATATTTTGAAATTTGGGGGTTAAATAGAATTGTCTTAGCTAAAATATTTGAGAAAAAGGTGACTATTTTCTTCAGAGTTTTTTTTTTTTTTCAGGTGTTTTTGCTCATAATTCATGGTGAACATCAGATCTTATAATATTTACATTTGGGGAGGTTATCAAATCTTAGTTTATTCATATTAATATTTACTTTATCATGATAAACTTAGAATCACTCTGCTGTCATCATATTTCTAATTTCTACTTTAATGGCAGGAGTCATGGAAGTAGGCAGCAGTACAACCAAAGAAAATCTGACCCAACTTTCGGGCATAACCTTGGTGTTTAGATCTCACTTGCTTTCTTTTATTTACTTTACCAAGTTATTTGACTCCTCAGATAAGCATCATACTAAAGTATATCGATCTGGATAATGTTCTGTATACAGTTTTCCAGATGCCCTGGTCATATATAGTTACCTCCAGGCCTAATGGGTAACTAGTTCTCTAAAGTGATAAGTACTTTTCAGCAAGCATTTCATGACTGATCACAACTCAGGACTGATCACAATTCAGCATGTTTACCTCTTAGAGAGTCCTCAGCAAGGTATGAGCCAGTCAGACAGTAATTTCTTTTACACTGTTAAAATGATCACATGTGGTCTATTCTCTCTCCCTGTAGGTGAAACTCTGCAGATAAGAGTCTGCAATTTTCTTCCTTAAAGCTATAAGAGTGCCTATGTGTTGGACTTTTCTGTAATTTTGTCCAAAACACCTGTATTATTTCCTTATATGCCCCTGCTCCTATTGAAGTGTGCATACAAGTATTCCACCCTTATAATTATCTATTTCTGTCCCTAACGTCTTGTACTTATGAGCCCTGGATTCCTTGGAGACATGAGTTTTATTTTTATTTTTAATAAAAGGTTTATTCTAGATTAGCTTTAGATTTAGATAAAAGTTGTTAAGGCAGTAACATACGCTCCACATGCCCCATATACCCCATACCCAGTTTCTCCTTTACTAACATTTTATGTTACTATGGTATATTTCTCACAATTAATAAACAAATATTGAAACATTATTAACAAAAGTTCATAATTTATCCAGATTTCTCTGCTTTTTATCTAATGTCCTTTTTCTGTTCCAGAATCCCATCCAGAGAACATTACATTTACTCCTCGTGACTCATTAGGTTCCTCTTAATATAACAGTTTCTTAGACTTCCCTTGTTTTCAGTGACCTTGACAATTTTGCAGCATACTGTTCAGTTAATTTGTAGAATGTCCTTTAATTGGGATTTGTCTAATATTCTCAAGATTAGACTCTGATTATGGGTTTTTTTAAAGGAAGAACACTGGTAAAATGGTATTGTTACATCATGGCAAGGGTGCATAATAACAGCATGACTTACTGCTGTTGGTATTAACCTTGCTCATTTGGCTGAGGTAGCGTTTGTCATGATTCTCCACTGTAAGTTATTCTTGTTTTGCTTTTTTTCCACACTGTACTCTTTGGAGGGAAGTGACTATGTGCAGCTCACTTAAAGTGTGAGGACTTATGCTCCATCTTCTTGAAGGATGTGTGGAAATTAAACAACACGCTTGTAAATAACCCATAGGTCAAAAAAGAAATCTCGAAAAGTTAAGAAATATAGTACTTGAACTAAATAAAAATGAAAACACAGCTTATATCAAAATTTGAGAGCTGCATCAAAAGCAGTATATAGCATTGAATATATATAAGAAAAGAAGAAAGATCTAAAATCAATAATCAAAGTTTCCACCACAGAGAACTAGAAAAAGAAGCAAACTAAATCCCAAGTAATCAGATGAAAATAAATAAAAAGAATTAGAACAGAAATGAATATAAATAAAAATAATTAGAAATGAAATTGAAATCAGGAACAAAATAGAGAAAATCCATGAAGCTAAAAGCTGTTTAAAAAAAAGAAAGATCAATCAAATTGATAAGCCTTAGCCAGCCTAAGAAAAAGACAGAAAGGTCACAAATTATTAATATAAGAAATGAAAGGGGTCCATCACTACAGATCCTATGGGCATATAAAGGAATATTATGAACAACTCTGTGTCCACAAATTTAAGAACCTAGGTGAAATGGACCAATTCCTTGAAAGCCAAAAGCTCCCAAAACTCACATAAGAAGAAAGAGACAATCTGAATAGGCCTATGTCTATTAAAGAAACTGGATAACCTTGGGCATAGTGATGAATTTTTAGATACAACATCAAAGGCACAATCCGTGAAAGAAACAGTTGATAAGCTGAACTTCATTAATATGAAAAACTTTTCCTCTGCAGAAGATTCTAACAAAAGAATGAGAAGATAAGCCACAGACTGGGAGAAAATATTTGCAAAAGACACATCTGATAAAGGACTTTTATGAAAATATACAAAGAACTCTTAAAATTCAACAATAAGAAAATAAACAAAGTGATTAATAAATGGCCAAGAACCTGAAAAGACATTTCACCAAAGAAGATACACAGATGGCAAATAAACATATGAAAAGATGTTCAGCATCATAAGTCATCAGAGAAATGCAAATTAAAACAACAATAAGATACAGCTATATACTTATCAGAATGGCCAAAATCCAGAACACTGACATCAAATTCTAGCAAGGATGTGGCAAGGATATGGAGTAACAGGAACTCTCATTCATTGCTGGTGGGAATGAAGAAGGTACAGCCACTTTGGAAGGCAATTTGGCTGTTCTTAATCTTAAATCTAAACATACTCTTATCATGTGGTCCAGCAATCATGCTTCTTGGTATTTATCAAAAGAGTTGAAAACTTACGTCAACATAAAACCTGCATGTGGATGTATAGAAGATTTATATATAATTGGCCAAACTTGGAAGCAATGAAGATATTCTTCAGTAGGTGAGGAGATAAATAAACTGTTTATTTATAAAATATTCCAGACAATGGAATATTATTCAGTGCTAAAAATAAATGAACTATCAAGCCATGAAAAGACAGGGAGGGAACCTAAATGCATGTTGCTCCGTGAAAGAAACCAATCTGTAAAGACTACATACTATGTGATTCCAACTATATGACATTCCAGAAAAGGCAAAATTATGGAGATAGTAAAATATCAATAGGGTGGAGATGATTAGGGTGTAGTGCAGAGGATTTTTCGGGCATTGAAAATACCATGTATGATACTGTAATGGTGGATTCATGTCATTATAGATTTGTCCAAACCCATAGAATGTACAACACCAAGAGTGAACCCTGATGTAAACTTTGGATGATTATGATGTGTCAGTTAGGTTTATCAATTATAACAAATGTACCATTCTGGCAGGGGATGTTGATAATGAAGGAGGCTATCCATGGGTGTGGGCAGGGGTATATGGGAAATTCAGGATCTTCCTCTCAATTTTGCTGTGAACCTGATAGTGCTTTAAAAAAAAGTCTTAAAATATCTATTTGGTTCTTTTAAACTCTTTGCTGAGACTTTTTATCTTCCCATTTGTTTCAAATGAGCTTGTAATTGCTTGTTGCAGCATTTTATGATGGTGATTTAAAATCCTCATCAGATAATTCTAATACCTGTAGCATTCAATGTTGGCACCTTTTTTTTCTTTTTTCATTCAACTTCAGATTTTCCTGATTTTTGCAGCAGGGGAAAGGAATAGACACCAATTATTTGCTACCAAGTAGAATTAAGTCCTGCTTTCCCATTCAGCCTGTGTTGACACCTAGTGGGGAAGATTCTTCTGGTTTCTCAGGGGAAGGATGGAAATCAAGGCTACCCAATATGACTTCCATTTGTACTGCATTGGCTGGGAGGGCAACTCCTTCTTGGCCTCCATGGTCATAGCCTCCTTGGTCATATGATAAGGCAGAGTACTGACTCCACCATATCTCTTCTGAAACTTTCTCCACATAGAGGGGAAGGAAGCTATTTTACCTCCACGTAGAGGTAGAAATTCAGACTCCCTTTGAGGTCACTGACAGGGGCCAGTGGGATATGGCTCAGTACTGCTGGGCAGTGATGAAAGCCCCTGTTCCACATTGTGCCTTGTTAGATACTACATCAGCAGGGGTCAGTGTGGGATCAGGTCTCCTCACTACAACCTTATGCCCTTGGAAGTCTGGGCAGCTGTCAATGGTGGAGGTTGGACAGCACTTTTTCTGTAGAGTAGAGTGGTCATTGTCTAAATGATTTCTATATTGCTAGCTGTCCCTTTTGGGGTTTGTTGTTTTGAGAGAGTAGTTTTTGAGTTCTTTGAGTTTTTAAGTGGTTCTATGATTATAAAGACTTTTCTTTACTTACCAGACTCTAGTTCATATTTTAATATATAAAAAAAGAATCACAATCTAAAACATGGGACATTTTAAGGAGAAAATGTGCTTTAACCAACTGCAAGAAGGTGCATAGTAGACCAGAATAACATATTTATAGTAGCTACATTACTAGCTAAATTCAGGGTCACTTATGAATTACTGGAGAGTCAGGTGATATAATAAGAAAAATTGGAAATTTCATAACCCTATGTTTGAACTCTAGAAAACATGAGACAAAAAAATCAGATTCTAGTGATAATGATTCTCCAAATGAATGCTTAAATGGTAAAAATATTACTTTTCTCTTTTTGTTCAAAAGAAAAAGAAAAGAATCAGGTAAGACAGCTGAAATTTTGAAAGGAAATAGTTAAATAGTGACAAGTAAACACGTGAATTTTATATGTACATATATTGAGGATATATATAAATAAATATGTATATACATACATACACACATATATATACACATACACGCATGCACACACGAGATTTTAGAATCTCAGAAGCTTGTATCTTAATCATTGAAAATATGTTTGTAATGCTGTTTTTGATAAAAAAAAAAAACAATAGCAATGGTTTCACCTCTGGAAAAAAATACCTTCTTTAGTAAACCTGAACTTAAAACAATTTCAATGAATATGAAATCTCCATATATTTACAATTTGATGATATTGGGTGTATTAACCAAAATCCAACTCCAATGTTCAGCATTGAAACCACACACACAAGCACACATACACATGTACAGAATGTGTATACAGCACTTTTTTTGCTGGTTAAAAACAAAAAGAAAAACACATTTGGTTTATCAATAGTAAAATTTGGGGGTTTTATTCAGCTAGTATTTACTAAATGTCTACTATGTGGCAGGTGCTGTTTAGGATCTCTCAAGACATACAGTGTACAAAATAAATAAAAACTCTTTCCCTTACAGAGATCACATCCCAGTGGATGAAAACACAGCATAAATAAATACATAGGAAAATATAAACTATGTCAATGGTGACAAATGCTAGGGAGTGACAGTGCTCCGTAAAAGGGGTGGCTATTGCCATAGACTAAAAATTTGTGTACCCCAAATTTCATATGTTGAGACCTATTCCCCAATGTGATGGTATTTGAAGGTGGAGCCTTTGGAAAATGATTAGGTCATAAAGACAGGGCTCTGAATGGGATTAGTGCTCTTATAAAATAGACCCCAGGGAAGGAGCACCCTCTCTCCTTCCAACAACTAAGGACACAGCAAGAAGATGACCATATATCAACCAGGAAGTGGACCCTCACCAGATACTGAATCTGCCAGCCCCTTGATCTTACACTTTTCAGCCTCCAGAACTGTAAGGAACAAATGTCTATCATTTATAAACCACCCAGTCTATGGTATTCTATTATAGCAGCCTGAACATACTAAGACAGCTATGTATACTGGGGAAGCAAGAAACTTTATGAATCATCACTGGAATAGTTCAAGAAGAAAGCTTGGTAATATTCATGTTCATTAAACCTGAATGTTGTGAGACATAACATGGATCTTGGTGTCCTGCAATGATTATTAGGATATATTTGTTAATCTATTAGTTACTAATATTCAGTAATTTTTATAAACAACCAAATATTTATGGATCAACTAATGTGATCTTTTTTGATTTTCAACCCACTTTAGAGGACTTCAACTTTTGCATAAGGAGAAATTTGAGAGATTAGATATTTAAGACATGAGATTACTTCAGTTGGAAATGAGGAATATCAAATAATATATTATTAATCAAATATAACTAAGTGAATTCCCATATAGGAAATATTAATATCACCTTATAGCAATTATAGGAAAAGAGTTTAAGGAAATTGGAAAACTCCAGCTAAGAAGTAACTTGCAGTTTCTTAAAGACAGTTTTGTCAAAAAAGGTTGGAGTTTACTCTCCACATGTCAGGATGCTCCTTAGGTCAATATGCATTGACCTAAGGATCCTCTCAGATGGTTTCAACCTGAATGGAAAGAAACACAGTAATTATCTGCATTTAATGTAATATAATGAAGTGGAAACCTCAAGTCCTACACATAATGATGTTGCAGAAGGAGAACCTTAGGTACATCATGGTTTAGAAATTTGCTAGAGTTCATCTTAAGTTAAATGTAAAAGTAAACCTCTAAGTTTCAAGGGTAAAGGATTGATTTGCTGTAGTTGACATTATTTATGTGTCAAAACATCTTAAATTTTAGAATTTAAGAATGCTGCATTTTTATTAAATTTGAATTTAAAACAATTTCAATAATAAGAAATCTCAAAACTATGTATTCAATATTGCTGATGAAAATTCATAACCTGACTTTTATTATATATTCAGCACTTAAATTTTGACAAGTTCCTTCAGGTTCTAAATGGATTTATAAAGCTTTATGTCAAAATTTTAATTGTAAAAGTCATATAAACCCAACTGATTGTTTAAAGATGCTTTCCTCTCATAAAATTTGTAATTTTGTCCTGATAAGAAAGGTAATAATCATGATGAGAAGGATGATAAAATGATATTGAATTTTTAAATTAAATTTTTATTTTCTATTAGAGTATAGTGGATTTACAATGTTGTGTTAGTTTTAGGGGTACAGCAAAGTGATTGTTATACATGTGCATATATCTATTCTTTTTCAGATTCTTTTCCCATGTAGGTTATTACAGGTTGAGTAGTTCCCTGTGCTATACAATAGGTACTTATTGATTATGTATTTTATATATAGTACTGTGTGTATGTTAATCCCAAACTCCTAATTTATCCCTCCCCCCACCTTTCCCCTTTGGTAACCATAAGTTTTCAAAGTCTGTGAGTCTGTTTCTGCTTTGTAAATAACTTAATTTGTATAATTTTTTAAGATTCTTCATATAAGCAGTGTCATATTTGTCTTCTCTGTCTGACTTTACTTCATTTAGTATGGTAATCTCTCGGTCCATCCATGTTACTCCAAATGGCATTAATTCAATATTTTTTTATGGTAATATTCCATTGTATATATGCACCACATCTTCTTTATCCGTTCCTCTGTCAATGGACATTTTAGGTTATTTCCGTGTCTTGGCTATTGTAAATAGTGCTGCAATGAATGGGGTGCATGTATCTTTTCAAATTATGGTTTCATCCAGATATATGCCCAGGAGTGGGATTGCTGGATCATATGGTAGTTCTATAGTTCTATTTTTAGTCTTTTAAGAAACCTCCATACTGTTCTCCGTAATAGTTATACCAATTTACGTTCCCACCAATAGCATAGGAGGGTTACCTTTTCTCCACACCCTCTCCAGTATTTATTGTTTGTAGACTTTTTGATGATGGCCATTCTGACTGGTGTGAGGTGGTATTTCATTGTCGTTTTATTTCTCTTATGTCGTTTTGTATTTCTCTAATAATTAGTGACGTTAAGAATCTTTTCATGTGCTTTTTGGCCTTCTGTACTTCTTTGCAGAAATGTCTATTTAGATCTTCTGCTCATTTTTTTGATTGGGTTGTTTCCTTTTTCAATATTGGGTGGCATGAGCTGTTTGTATATTTGGGAGATTAATCCCTTGTCAGTTGCTTCGTTTGCAAATATTTTCTCCCATTCTGTGGGTTGTCTTTCGTTTTGTTTATGGTTTCCATTGCTGTGCAAAAGCGTTTAAGTTTAATTAGGTCCCACTTGTTGATTTTTGTTTTTTTCATTACTCAAAGAGGTGGATCCAAAAAAGATACTGCTGCGATTTTTGTCAGTGTGTTCTGCCTATGTTTTCCTCTCAGAGTTTTATAGTATCTGGTCTTACATTTAAGACTTTAATCCATTTTTAGTTTATTTTTGTGTATGGCATTAGAGAATGTTCTAGGTTCATTCTTTTACATGTAGCTGTCAAGTTTTCTCAGCATCACTTATTGAAGAGACTGTCTTTTCTCCATTTTATAGTCTTGCCTCCTTTGTCATAAATTAATTGACCACAGGTGTGTTGGTTTATTTCTGGGCTTTCTCTCCTGTTCCATTGATCTATATGTCTGTTTTTGTGCCAGTATCATACTGTTTTGATGACTGTAGCTTTGTTCTATAGCCTGAAGCCAGGGAACATGATTCCTCCAGCCTCATTTTTCTTTCTCAGGATTGCTTTGGCTATTCGTAGTCTTTTGTTTCCATACATATTTTAAGATTTTTTGTTCTAGTTCTATGAAAAATGCCATTGGTAACTTGATAGGGATTGCATTGAATCTGTAGATTGCCTTGGGTAGTATAGTCATTTTGACAACATCAATTCTTCCAATCCAAGAACATGGTATATTTTTCCATCTGTTTGTATCCTCTTCAATTTCTTTCATCAGTGTCTTATACTTTTCAGAGTACAGGTTCTTTGTCTCCTTAGGTAGGTTTATTCCTAGGTATTTTATTCTTTTTGAGGTGATGATAAATAGAATTGTTTCCTTAATTTCTCTTTCTGATCTTTCATTGTTAGTGAATAGAAATGCAAGAGATTTCTATGTATTAATTTTGTATCCTGCAACCTTACTGAATTCATTGATGAGCTCTAGTAGTTTTCTGGTAGCATCTTTAGGATTTTCTATGTATAGTATGTCATCTGCAAACAGTGACAGTTTTACTCCTTTTCAAATTTGGATTTCTATTATTTCTTTTTCTTCGCTGATTGCCATGCTTAGGAATTCCAAACTATGTTGGATAAAAGTGGCGAGAGTGGACATCCTTGTTTTGTTCTTGATCATAGAGGAAATGCTTTCAGCTTTTCACCATTGAGTATGAGGTTAGCTGTAGGTTTATCATATATGGCCTTTATTATGTTGCTGTATGTTCCCTCTATGCCCACTTTCTGGAGAGTTTTTATCAAAATGATAATTTTTAATATTTAATGACAATGCTAAAACAGGCACTGTACTAAATGCTTTGTGGATAATCTCAATTACAGTTTACAGATTCATCTGGGTGGTTGCTCAGGATCACACCTAGTAATGGATAGGAGCAATACTCTAACTCTAGACTAGCCCTGAAGTGGGTGTACTTAATCCCTATTACCCTATCTTGAATCAGGGTCTGATTATTTTTTTAAATCATCGTGGTTATGGATAGAATAAACAAAATATGTTCCCCAAAATCATAGAATAATTGTACCATGTGATGTTTTTAACATCTAGAAGAGGTAAAATTACTATAAACATAAGAAAAGAATCATTTAGCTTACTGTTGAAAAAAATAACACTTTGGCTAATAGTTTGACAAAGTGGTTGGGGGAAATTTACAAATACCTTAACCATAATATATTTACTAAAATTAGTTAGGATCTCTATAGATTTTGCTATACCTGTGGAGAACATCAATTACTATCTTATTTTTATCATCCCTTCAAGCCACTCACAGAAATTAGATTCTAAAAAATTGAAAGACTGTGCCTAATACTTACAACATGATAATTTTTATTCTTAAAACTAGTATTTAGCCCATAGTAGGTTTTTAATTCTTAATTTTTATCACTTGTGTAATAACTCTAGGGAAGTATGCAGGCTTCACATCTCGCCATATACATTAATACTGTCCGGTTCAGCCTCTGCATTCATGCATAGCACCTGCAACTTTGCCCAGTTGACTTTCAACTGTGGCTCCAGGAACACATGTATAAGATTTATCTTAGATTGAGCGTGTTTACTAATAGGAAGTGAAATGATGAAGCTTTTTCTACAAGGGAAAATAAAGCAAGTTGTATTTTTTTAGTTGTCCTCATATATAATCTCGAATCCTGTACCTGTAGCTGACTTCAAGATCAATTAAAATTCTAAATGTCAAAGGAAGAACAAAAGATAATATATTTTATATTTTGAAAAATAAGTTCTGGAAAGGAACTTTGCATCAGCTTTCAAATTTTTATTTAAGAATTATTTGAGTAGCACTGTACCTAATCATTGCCAAGACACCATCATGGACAGAGTTGTCTGTAGACCATCAAGCTGGTGAGGGTTACCAGGTTCTGGGTGGGATAGGCTCTTGCAGGTACAGTGCACACTCATGCATATGGAGTTCAGGTAGGTCACCAGCTGCTCCATCAACTACAATGTGAAAGGCCCTGTATGGAGGGCGATGTGATCATACTGTTGGAATCAGAGCAAGAGGCTCAGAGACCACGTTGATCCTGCTGAGCCCTGGATGTCTGCGTCAAGCACTTAGCCCACGTTTAGGATCTCCAAGAGTTACAAAGTATCTAGAATTAATGTTAAAAGATAAAAATAAAAAACAGGGCTTCCCTGATGGCGCAGTGGTTGAGAGTCCGCCTGCAGATGCAGGGGACACGGGTTCGTGCCCCGGTCCGGGAAGATCCCACATGCCGTGGAGCAGCTGGGCCCATGAGCCATGGCCGCTGGGCCTGTGCATCCAGAGCCTGTGCTCTGCAGCGGGAGGGGCCACAGCGGTGAGAGGCCCGTGTACCGCAAAAAATTTTTAAAAAAAACAAAGAAGTATTTGAATAAAATAAACACTTATATTTTGAAATAAACCATTTCCCAGAATGGATAGCATATTTTTAAGGATAATTTTATGTCCATTCACATCCTAATGGGCAGTCAATAGATTGACAAAGAGAAAGAGGCTAACTATAACTTATTCAGCTAGTCCCAAAATGAAAAATAATATTGACAAATAATACTTATAACTGTATAAAGTTTAGTTCTTTGCAAAGTCATTCACCTCACATAGAAAAATGCACACATGCATGTACACACACACACACACACACACACACACCCCTAGACTGCTATACTTGCAATAGTATCTGAACTAATGCTGAGAACAAATACTTTCTACATACTATACTTCTGATGATTCTGATAGCAGACAAGGAAAACAAATGTTTCATCTAAAAATCCATCTGGCTCTAAGTCAGTGATGTACCTTCCAGTTTCTCCCCTTACCTCTAATACCTTACCACATCCAAAGAGTGAAAGATGGGGGGTTATCAGTACTCTAATCTATTAGTTTTAAGTGGGTAATATCAAACTCTTAAAATCAGAAAAATTGAACATTATAAATGTGGGCTTCCAGCTTCTTCTCTGAAGATTTATTTTATCCTATATAGTTAACTCTATATGATATTGAGCATAAAGCTAGCTGCTAAATTTACTGAATGTGTAATGATATTAAATAGACATCATGGTCCAATTTCTATTCAGATTTCAGGATAAATTTAGCTTATTCCATCATAAAGACAGCAAACGTCCATTTTCATAAATAGAATACATGGATGGCGCCAATTAAAGCAAAATGCTAATTACAGTTAAAGAAATGGAAACTATAGTATCACAAAGTCACAGCCAATAACTGAGCATTTTAGATGGAATCAAAGTCAATACAAAAATGAATTGATCAAGTCTGCATAATTAAAGATTTTTCTTTGCACCAATGAATAAACAATGACTAAGCTTTAGAAATGATAGTCCTGAAGCAAGAAGCATATATCTCTGCGCAATTTCTCATTGTACAGTATGGAATTCATTAAAAAGAGACTAAAAGAACCATGATTGTTCATGATTGTATTTAGATAGTTGGATTCAGTGAATTATTTTAAATCATTACCTAGACATCTGTATTTGGAGAAATCAAGATAATAGTGTTGATTAAGGATATATTTCTCAAATAGATTCTTTGGTAAGCAGAATTCTAGATGGTTCCCAAGGTTCACACACACTGGGATACATATCTTCTACAATCTCTCTCCTCAATTGTGGGAAGGGCCTTTGAATATGATGAGATAAATTCTAGTCATTATGTTATATGACAAAAATTTTTTTCAGATGTAATTAAAGCTACTAATCAGTTGTCTTTGACTTAATTAAATGGGAGATTTCCCTGTGAGGGCTTGACCTAATCAAGTGCACTCTGTAAAAGAAAGACTGTGACCTACATGTAGGTCAGATATGTTCTCTGGCTGGCCTTGACAATATAAGCTGCCGAGTGACAGTGTTTATGCAGAGGCCAAAGGGCAAGGACCTCATGGGCACCTTTAGAGCTAAGAGTAGTCTCCAACTAGCAGCTGGTAAGAAAATGGAACCTCAGTCATACAGCCACAAGGAAATGAATTCTGCTAACAACCCCTTGGGTTTGGAAGAGGGCCCTGAGCATCAAAAAAGAATGCTGCATGACAACCACTTTCATTGTAATTTTTTGAGACCCTGAGAAAAGGACCCAATGAAGCTATGCCCAGATTCCTACCCCACAGAAACTGTGAGGCAATACATGTATATTGCTTTATACTGTTTAGTTTTGGGTAATTTTTGTAGTCATAAAAAACTAATACAGGCTCTAACCCTAAGAGTAATCTCCAGCTCCTACCTATAGAAACAGCCTAAGCATTCCCCATTATTTTTATGATAATAAACAAATTTTTAATTTTTTATAATAGTCATATTAATCAATTTCTTCTCTATTATTTTATGATTTTCTTAATCATGTTTCTTAATTTCTTATTTTTCAAAAATATACATTTTTTGTCAAGAATATAATTAATCAAGAATCCCCTACATATTCCTATCTGAGGGAAAAATATTCTCTATTCATTCAGACACAGGTATAATTTGAATAAATCCCTACTTTTTACTTTCAAACAGGCCCACTCTATTGATATTTCACTCATTAATGCATATCTAGTTGTGAAAACTTAACACCCAGAGTTGAAAAAGTAAATGTTTTATAGTGCATGTAGCAGCCAAATTTACAAAGTACATTAATGCAATACACAAAGAGTTGTAGAAACATGCAAGTCATGTACAAGCATAACTACTTGAGGAAGGAAATCATTGCTGAGATGAGTTTTAGTTTGCTGTGTTTGTAAATGAGACACAATAAAAATAACATTTTTTAGGAAAAGCAAAACATATTGTTATCTCTGATATTCATCACATTTGCTTATAAAGGTTACTTGTCCAACATTTATGAATGTGCTAACCAGGGAGTTATTGATATTACTTGTAAAACACTCTTAAATATACTCTCAGGGATACCTAGATTGTTAACTCCTCACAAAGGGCTTAAGTCTCTTTGTAGACTGTAGTTATTGTTTTCCCTCCTCAGAAATAATTAACTCTTGATTCAAAATGTTTATCCATAAGGATAGATAATTAGAATAAGACTATAACATTTTATTTATTTATTTATTTTTATATTTTTCACATTGTGGGAAATCATAACACTTCAAACTAAATAATCATTCTTCATATGCTTGCACTCTGTATGACTAGAAAGGGGTTTGATTTCCTGCCCCTGACTCCCTGCTGATAAATCTTCCTAAACAACTTTTACAATTTATTAAGCTTCCACAATGGGTAAGCCCATTGTTCACGTTTATCTTGTATTTCTTACAGTAACTCTAAAGATAGGTTTCAACCCCAAATCTAAAGGCTAAAGTTTAGCAACGTACCCTGAGGTCATAGCCATTGAAGCAGAGAAGAGACGCTAACCATCTATCTGACTCTGAAGCCGTTTTTCTTTCCCAATTCAATGCCACTCCATCTTGTCTATGTCTATTTTTTCAGTAGCAGCTAAATAAATTGGTTTCCCCTCTTTGATTTCCTCAGAGTTCATCCTAAGGCTCATGGCCCCTAATCACCCAATTCTGAAGCCACAGTTAATGAGAAGAAAAAACAGGATGGAGAAAAATAAAGAACCATGTTCTTCCTTTTATAGGCTTTCATTGTGAAGCTGGTAAAAAGACTGACTAGGGAGGCATGCTTAGAGATTTTATTCTTCTATGGGACTGGGCAATCTTATTACTGAATCACTGAGACTAAAAGTGATTTGTGGACTGTTTATGATATATAATGTCAAGTAAAATTATGATCCTGTTAGAATTTTCGTCTGGATCAGGGAAGTTTACACTCAATCAACAAAGCTTAGGAGGACAGTAGAAGATGATAAGTTGGTCTTGCTCCAAACTAAAATTTGAACATCTTCTTACCTATGTCTGTTTGCTTTCCATGCTGCTCTATAATCTTGCTCAAATAGATTTAGCCTCTATAATTAACTATTTTGGTGACAGAAAAATCAGTGCAAACTGGCTTAAGCAACCCAGGGAATATATTGACTCAATAAGCACAAATGAAAATGATGGCATTGGTTCCTGGTTTATTTCTACCTTCTTCAGTGTGTTCACTTAATTCTGTGGCTGCACATAAGAGCAAGGTATGTGTGTACAACAGATATCCCCCTGTTAAAGTTCCGTGGAAGGAGATATTGTCTTGAGGTGGTTTGAAAAAGCCTTGAGAGTCACTTTTATCAGATTAGCTTAGCTTGTGTTCACCCCTAAATGCATTATGTGGCCAGGAAATCTTGTTCGGGGGTGGACCTGGTTTACATATTCCAAGTTGCTAGAGGTAGAACCTCAGTTTCAGGCCATGTAGACTGAGAATGGGGGAAGGATGGAAGACCAAATGAAAAGCAGGGGCCATCTCAGGAAGAAAAAGGAATAGATGGTGGGAAAGCAAATAACTGTCCAATGAGAACAGTTTTTATGGAAGTTCTGTTCTAGCAGGATTTATTTCTGAACTTTCCAATAATTATACCAGATTTTAAGAACCATATTCTTTCTGCTGTGTAACTCCAGTCTTCATACTTCTTTTCATATTAGCTTTTTACATCTTTCACTGTTATCTACCAACTGCAGGTGTTCAGCCCTGGGTTATAATAAGCCTTGTTCAGTGACTTTTCCAGAAGCTTGATGACAGTCTTTCTCCCTTGGCCCATTGTCAAAGGTGGATTCAAGCATTGCTTATAAATGTTTCAAGAAGTTAGATGAAATGTCTAAATCAGCCAAATTAACGGTTAAATATGATTTGCAGTCTGTATAGACTTTGTTTGATGCTACATTACTGAGATTTTCTCAGAAAGACTCCAGAACTACAATTTTTCTAGAATTTCTTTGTTTTCACAAAGAAAACACTGAGTTTAAAAAGCTGAACTGCAGTGATGAAGCCATATAATGACCTTCAATTCCATAGCCATTTGCTTCCACTTGTTCATTTAAATTTGTGGTAGAAATCTAAGTGTTTAGCTTAATTGCCCTACTATGAAATACAGAGAGTTATGAAAAGATGTTAACAGCCTGTCCCCATGCCATCATTGAAAAGGCTCACTGGGTATTCAATAATAGGAAAGAAAAAAAGCATAAGTATAAAGAGGCAAAAATTATTTAGATTAACATGGCAAAGGTTTCTAGGGTACAAAGGAAAATTAAATCAAACAGTGGGTTTCTTTTCAATTGAGTCCTTTAAGGAAGCAGGCAAGATGTTATGTTCTTTATTTGTCAGACAAGTGACAAGGTTAATCAGTGCTAATTGCCCAAGATTGGCCTCTCAGTTACATCAGTTAACTAAAGTACACTCTCATATATACTGACCGAACCCTTCTCTGTGGTGGATAGGCAGAGAAAAGAAAGGCATATATAGTAAGACCCTCTTCTAGTTGGAAAAAGAAATCAATACTGATTTAGTTGTAGCAGAATTGAGCCATTTCGTCTGCAGTCTTTTTATCTGCAAGGCCCCCTGGCCAACAGTGTGGGAAAACATTCATGGAACGAATGCATTTAGCAAGAGTAATCATCATCATCGTGAAGTGCTTATCAGAAATGAAGACAAAATGCAATTAGGCTAGATTTACAGTTGGACCAATAATTACCACTCAGATGTTTCAGCTGAATGGAAAATACATGATTCCAAACCATGACATTTGTGTTCGATTGCTTTCTCCTCCTTTCTCTTGTGATCTCTAACCCTCCTCCATTTTCTTTTCTTTTTTTTTATTTATAAAATATGTCAGTCATGATGTAGCACAGCTGAATAATTGTCATAGAGTCAAATGCTTGCAGATGGTTAATGGAAACAGAAAATTAAATGAACAGCAGTAAAGAAACTCATACAAAATTAAAGAACTCTATTGCAAATTTAAAGGGTCATTTGGTTTCATCAGAAATCAAATAATATGAATATGTTATCCTCTGCATGAAAGAGACTATGTTAAATTGTTTTGAGAGCTGAAAACTGAGCAATCAATGGTGTGCTAATGAAATTTGTGAAAAAATCATGCACTATTGAAATATGCTGTAAATTGTCATTTATTCCCTACAGAAGAAGGTCTACTTTGGGGGATCAATTTTTTTGAGCTATTGTTTACTTAAATTATTGAACTGATGATGGGACTTGAAACAAGTTAAGACTGTTACTAGAAAGAAATGAGAGTAGGATTAAACTTAAGCAGACGTCTCTGAGTTGCAAAAAAAAAAAAAAAAAAAAAAATACAACCCACCAAACTAGTTACTCTTTCAAAAGTGTCTTGTCTGAGATTTTTTCCTCATATGACAGAAACCCAGCAATTCATAACACATTCATGATATGTCCAAAGAACAGAATCAATGGCCCCATTGACCTGCCAGGACTTAAAACGGTTTAGGCCAACTAAGCTGTCATCTGCCTGGCATTTTTCAAATATATAACTGATAAAACTTTTGTGAAAAGAAAAGCTGTCTTTCTGGTGAAGCATTAGATATAATGTTGTATGGTGTCGTTCAGAAGTGGATTTCAGTTACAGATTCTTTAAGAATAGATTTCAAGATTACAAAGAATTACATTCTTTATTCACTCCTTTTTATTTTTCATTATCCTCTCCATTTTCTGGGAAACCTAGAAGTCAATATGAAATGTCTTTTGTCCATGATAGAAATGATTTTCGTGTTTGATGGTTGTTCATATCAAAGGGAAAGAAAAATAAAGACATATAATTGAGTCTTCATTGAAAATAACTCAGGCATTTGTGACATTGCCTTGAATGGCTATCTAATAGCTGAATATTTTTAATGATTAACAAAGTCTTAGAGGGTGTTTGAAAGTGAGTCAGTTTTTCACACACACAAAAAACAGGTCTACAAAATAAATATTCCTAAAAGAACAGCTTTAAAAAGGTTAAAATAAAATATGTTAAAAAAATAAATCCCTTAAGATGCTTCATAGTCTTTTCAAGTGCAAAACAAAATGTATCTTACCTTGCACTAATGAGAAAGAAATATTATAAATATATATATTTTTTTCTTTTCAATTATACTTCATGCTTTAAACCATTAAAACTATCTTTGATCTTTTTTTTTCTGCTCTCACACTTCTGAGTTGTCAGTAGCTTGTATAAAATTGATTGTATCAATATAAAATTGATACAGAGATGAAAATATTGATTCAACTTTTCATTTAAGTACAAAATACCTTATTTTAAATCATACCTGACAAAGGTAACATTTAGTTGCTTCTTATTTCATGTTAAAGTAAGGTGAGAACAAAAATAGCTCAACAATTTGAATAGTTTATATGAATAAGTTATAATGAAATGTCCAATTTTATTGAGTTGAAACATTTTTCTGTACATTTTCAAATGTTACTCCAATTTAAAGGACTTTATGCCTTTTTTCTAACTAAAGTGCTTTAATACGCCTTTTTTACATAAGAGTGATATTGTTGTCATTTTAAATCCAGCCATCTAAATACCAAATGTAGAAGCATTATCTAGACAGTATACAACAACAGCACTCTTTGAAGATTCATCACTAAAAAATAATTATCTGTAGAAGAAATCTGTAGCAGAGACATTGCTATTAATCCCACTTAATATCATCATTCTTCAGTTTTTCTTATAAGTTAAAAATTTACCTTTTTTTCTTTTCAAATAAAATGTAAGAGATTTTCATGCCAGAAGAAAACATCTTTATTTTGTTGTATTAAATTGCAATTTCTCCAAATATCCCAACTCTGTTAAAGGCCTGTATTAAATACTTCTGTTCAGTACAAAGTACATTTCATACACATACAGTACCGTGCATGGGTGTGCCTGAAACATTATACATCTTGATAAATAAATTCCATTTTTGATAAGTATATTCCCTTAAATTAATACATATCACAGCTGCAAACCTGAGGAGAAAATACAAAACATTTATACTACTATTTAGAGTGCTCTTCTGGGTTCAGGATGGCACTAGAAGTTAGGGAAGATGTTTTTTAACAGTTTGAGATTCCGTGGATGAGACAAGTCTAACAACCATGAAATAAGTACAAAAATAAGTATAAGTATATTGTAATTTTAAAGAGCTGTCAAGGTCAAAAAAAGTTGCAGAAAGACGACAGTGGGAGGCATGTTACACTGCTCTGGTCCACCTTCAGAATTAGGGCACTCATTATCCCAGTTGGCGGAAGTGTTTGCCACTGACAGCTCACAGCTGAGTCCCTCCCTTAGAATTACCCTTCAGCACCTAAGGGAACTGCCTCACAAACTTGTCTGCCTTCACCTCAGGCTGCATCTGGTGATTAATGTGGGTAAAAGATGTCAGCACCCTTGTCTTGCTTCCAGGCATTGTTCAAAGGCCACCACAGTTTCAGTGTTCCCCATGAGATCAGAAAAAGCCATTGTTATTACTTCCTTAATTTGCCCAATACTACGTTCCTTATTTAGTCATTGTGGGTCACTTGAGAGTAAGCCTTAATAAACTTCTTGCACAGAGATCTTAGTCTCAGAGTCTCATAGCCAGTAACCCAATCTAAGTGTGAGACCTTAATTTGAACTTGAGTGATTGGCAGCATTTGGATGATTAGAGAAATGAAGGGAAACCATCTTAGCCTGGTGTGGCATGGAATACACAAACCAAGGTGAAAAAGTGGAAGTGGCTTGTTACGTTTGTAAGATGGTGAAGAGACTCTGGTCTGATCATCTGAGGGATTTCCAGGGAATTATTTGAAATGAGAATGTACAAGACAGATGGCAGTAGAATGTGAAAAGTATTAAAAGACATGTAAAAGATTTGGATTTTATTGAGTAGATGTTTGCAAGTCAATCTAAGACTTGAATAAAAATGTAATGTTTAAGAAAGCTTGATATGACAAGGATATGCAGTATGGAATAGAATCAGGAATAACACCACAAATTCATGTCTTAGAGAATGAAGGCCTGTGTAGGTGACAACAGAAAAGGATTTCTTCTCTCTCTCTCTCTCTCTCTCTCTTTCTCTTTCTGGTGTGTTCTGTGTTGAGAAAAAAAGGAAAAAAAACCTCACATATACATTTTTTTAAAGATTGTATTAAATCTTTGATCAGGACATCATCACATCATCTCTTGCTGAGTTAGGTTATATCCACAAGTGTATTTTCGCAAAAAATACGTCAATAATCTTGGTATATATTTTTTAAATTTTTATACAATTTTTAAAGGTTACTTCCCATTTAAAGTTATAACAAAATATTGGCTCTTCCCCGTGTTGTACAATACACCCTTGAGCCTATCTTATACACAATACTTTGCATATTTACTCCTTGCATATTTAGAATGCCCTTCTGCTGACTTTTTTTTTAAAATTGAGGTATAGCTAAAGTACAATATTGTGTAAGTTTCAATTGTACAACATAGTGATTCACAATTTTTAAAGGTTATATTCCATTTATAGTTATTATAAAATATTGGCTATATTCTCTGTGTTGTACTATATAACCTAGTAGCTTATTTATTTTATCCTTAGTAGTTTGTACCTCTTAATAACCTACCACTGTCTTTCCCCCTTCACTCTCCCCACTGGTAACAACTAGTTTGTTCTCTATATCTTTGAGTATGTTTCTTTTTTGTTATAGTCACTAGGTTGTTTTATTTTTTTAGATTCCATATATAAGCGATATCATACTGTATTTTCTTTCTCTGTCTGACTTATTTCACTTAGCATAATATGCTCCAAGTCCATCCATGTTGTTGTAAATGGCAAAATATCATTCTTTTTATGGCTAGGTAGTATTCCATTGTACATATAAACCACATCTTCTTTATCCAATCATCTGTTGATGGACACTTAGGTTGCCTCCATATCTTGGCAGTTGTAAATAATGCTGCTATTAAAATTGAGGCTCACATATTTTTTCAAATTCGTGTTTTCTTCCTTTTTTTTTTTTCTGGATAAATACCCAGGAGTGGAATTGCTGGGTCACATGATAGTTCTGTTTTTATTTTCTTGAGACACCTCCACTATTTTCCATAGTGGCTGCACCAGTTTACCTTCCCACTAACAGTGTACGAGGGTTCCCTTTTCTCCACATCTTCATCTACTTTTGTTATTTCTGGACTGTTTGATGATAGCCATTCTGACAGGTGTGAGGTGATACCTCATTGTGGTTTTAACTTACATTTCTCTGATGATTAACAATGCTGATCATCTTGTCATGTGCCTGTTGGCCATCAGTATGTCTTCTTTGGAAAAATGTCTATTGACTTCTTCCGCCCATTTTTTTAATTGTGTTGTTTGGGGTTTTTTGATGTTGATTTGTATGAGCTGTTTGTATATTCTGGATATTAACCCTTTATTGGTCATATCATGAGCAACTATTTTCTCCCATTCAGTAGGTTTTCTTTTTTGTGGATAGTCTTCTTTGCTGTGCAAAGTCATTTAAATTTAATTAGGTCCCATTTGTTTATTTTGCTTTGATTTCCTTTGCTTTAGGAGATAGCTCCAAAAAAATATTGCTACAATTGATGTCCAAGCATGTTCTCCCTATGATTTTTTCTAGGAGATTTAGGGTTTCCTGTCTTAAATTTAGGTTTTTAATTCATTTTGAGATTATTTTTGTATATGGTGTTAGAGAATGTTCTAATTTCACTCTTACATGTAGCTGTCCAGTTTTCCTAGCACCATTTATTGTTGAGACTGTCTTTTCTCCATTGTATATTCTTGGCCTCCTTTGTCATAAATTAATTGGCCATAAGTGGGTGGGCTCTCTATTCTGTTCCACTGATCTATGTGTCTATTTTTGTGCCAGTACCATATTGTTCTGATTACTATAGCTTTGTACAGCCTGAAGTCAGGAAGCATGATTCCTCTAGTTTTCTTCCTTGATATTATTTCAATTTTCGTAAATTTACCAAGGCTTATTTTGTGGCCTAGCATGTGATATCTTGGAGAATGTTCCATGTGCACTTGAAAAGAATGTGGATTCTACGCCTTTGAATGAAATGTTTTATATATATATATATGAGGTCATTTGGTATAATGTGTCATTTAACGTCAGAGTTTTATTGATTTTCTGTCTGGATGATCTGTCCATTGATGTAGATGGGGTGTTAAACTCCCCTACTATTATTGTGTCACTGTCGTTTTCTCCCTTTATGTCTGTTAACATTTGCTTTATATATTTAGATACTCCTATGTTGGGTGAATATATATTTACAATTGTTATATCTTCTTGGATTGATCCCTGGATCATTAAGTAATGTCCTTCTTTCCTCTTGTAGCAGACTTTATTTTAAAGTCTATTTTGTCTGATACAAATACTGATACCCTGGCTTTCTTTTCATTTTCATTTTCATGAAATACATTTTTCCATTCTCTGACTTTCTGTCTGTGTGTGTATTTAGATCTGAAGTGAGTCTTTTATAAGTAGAATATATAAGGGTCTTCTTTTTGTATCCATTTAGCCACACTATGTCTTTTGATAGGAGCATTTAGACCATTTACATTTAAAGTAATTATTGCAATGTATGTTCCTGTTACTATTTTGTTTATTGTTTTGGGGCTGTTTTGCAGATCTTTTTTATGCCTTTCTACTTCTTTTGTTCTCTTCTCTTGTGATTTGATGATTATCTTTAATGTTATATTTAGATTCCTTTTTCTTTTGTGTGAGTGTATCTATTATAGGTTTTTGGTTTGTGGCTACCCCTCTCTCTCTCTCTCTCTCTCTCTCTCTCTCTCTCTCTCTCTATATATATATATATATATATATATATATGTTTTATGTTGCTGATCTCTTAATTTCAAATGCATTTTAAAAACCCTGCATTTGTATTCTCCTCCCCTTATGATTACTGTTTTTGATATCATGTTTTATATCTAACTATTTTCTGTACCCCTTAACTGCTTATTGTGGATACAGATGATTTTATTACTTTTGTGTCTTAACCTTCCCACTAGCTTTGTGCATATATGATTTTCTACCTTTATATGTTTGCCTTTCCTGATGAGATTTTTCTTTCATTATTTTCATGTTTCTCATTGTGTCCTTTAAATGTGTTGTGCTACTCCTTTCTAGCCTGCAGGGTTTCTGCTGAAAAGTCAGCTGATAGCCATATGGAGTTCCTTATTGCTTTCCCCTTGCTGCTTTTAATATTCTCTCTTTATTTTTATTTTTGCATTTTAATTACAATTTGTCTTGGTGTATTCTTCTTTGGGTTAATCCTGTATGGGACTCTCTGTATTTCCTGGACTTGGATGACTGTTTTCTCTCCCAGATTAGGGAAGATTGCAGCTATTATGTCTTCATTTATATTCTCAGCCCCTTTCTCTCTATCTCTGCTCCTTTGGGATCCCTATAATGAAAAAATTAGTGTGGTTAATGTTGTTCCAGAGGCATCTAAAACTGTCCTCATTTCTTTTCAACATTTTTTCTTTTTTCTGCTCAGCATCAGTGAACTCTGTTCCATTACTCTGTTCCAGTTCACTGATATGTTCCTCTGTTATTTAGTCTATTGATTCTTATAGTGCATTTGTTTTATTTCTGTTATTGTATTCTTCATCTCAGTTTGATTGTTCTTTATGTTTTCTATCTCTTTGTTAAAAATTTCTAACTTCTCATTCTCTGCATCCATTCTTCTCCCAAGTTATTTAATATCTTTACAATCACTACCCTGAACTCTTTCAAAGTTAGATTACCTGTCTCTGTTTCACTTAGTTCTTCTTCTTGGGTTTTATCTTGTCCCTTCCTCTGTCCCCACATTTTGCCTAACTTGCTGGGGTTTTTTGTGTTTTGTTTTTTATTGAAGTGTAGTTGATTTAAAAGTTTGTTTTAATTTCTGCTGTACACCAAAGTGATTCAGTTATAAATCTATCTATCTATCATCTATCTATCTATCCTTTTTCAGATTATTTTCCACTACAGGTTACTACAAGATATTGAATATAGCTCCCTGTGCTATACAGTGGATCCTTGTTGTTTACCTGTTTTATATATAGTACTCTGTATCTGTTAATGCCAAATTACAAATTTGTCCCCCCACCCTTTACACTCTGGTAACCATAAGTTTTTCCTATGTCTGTGAGGCTATTTCTGTTTTATAAATAAGTTCATTTGTAACATTTTTTTAAGATTCCACAGATAAGTGATATCATATGATATTTCTTTGTCTGACTTGCTTCACATAGTATGATAATCTTTAGGTCCAGTCATGTTGCTGTAAATGGAAGTATTTCATTCTTTTTTATGGCTGAATAATATTCCAACATATATATCATGTCTTCTTTGTCCATTCTTCTGTCGATGGACATTTAGGTTGTTTCCATGTCTTGGCTATTGTGAATAGTACTGCTATGAACATAGGGGCACATGCACTTTTTTTTTTTTTTTTTGCGATACGCAGGCCTCTCACTGTTGTGGCCTCTCCCATTGCGGAGCACGGGCTCCGGACGCACAGGCTCAGTGGCCATGGCTCACAGGCCCAGCCGCTCCACGGCATGTGGGATCTTCCCGGACCGGGGCACGAACCCATGTCCCCTGCATCGGCAGGTGGACTCTCAACCACTGTGCCACCAGGGAAGCCCCCACATGCACTTTTTGAATTATAGTTTTGTCCAGATATATTCCCAGGAGTCAGTATACTGGAGCATATGTCAACTCTATGTTTAGTTTTTTAAGGAAGCTCCACACTGTTTTCCATAGTGGCTGCACCAATTTACATTCTCACCAAAAGTGTAGGAGGGTTCCTTTTTCTTCACACCCTCTCCAGCATTTGTTATTTGTAGATTTTTAATTATGGCCATTCTGAGCAGTATAAGGTAATACCTCATGGTAGTTTTGGTTTGCATTTCTCTAATAATTAGGGATACTGAGCATCTTTCCTTGTGCCTCTTAGCCATCTTTATGTCCTCTTTGGAGAAATGTCTATTTAGGTCTTCTGCCCATTTTTGTATTGGGTTGTTTCTTTTTTGTTGTTGAGTTGTATGAGCTGTTTGTATATTTTGAAAATTAAGCCCTTGTTGGTCACATCATTTGCAAATATTTTCTCCCAGTCTGTAGTTTATCTTTTTGTTTTGTTTATGGTTTATTTTGCTGTACTAAAGCTTGTAAGTTTGATTAGGTCCCATTTTTTAATTTTTTCTTTTATTTCTATTGCCTTGGGAGACTGACCTAGGAGAACATCGGTATGATTTATGTCAGAGAATTTTTTGCCTATGTTCTCTTCGAGGCATGTTATGGTATCTTGTCTTATATTTAAATCTTTATGCCATTTTTAGTTTATTTTTGTATATTTTGTGAGAGTGTGTTCTAACTTTATGATTTACATGTGGCTGTCCAACATTCTCAGCACCATTGCTGAAGAGATTGTCTTTTTTCCATTGTATATTCTTGCCACCTTTGTCAAAGACTAATTGACTATAGTTGTGTGGATTTATTTCTGGGCTCTCTATTCTGTTCCATTGATTCATATGGGTTTGGGGTGTGTGTGTGTGTGTGTGTGTGTGCCAATACCATGCTTTTTTAAATTACTGTAGCTTTGTAGTATTTTCTGAAGTCTGGAAGGGTTATGCCTCCTGTTTTGTTCTTTTTGCTTAAGATTGCTTTGGCAATTCTGGGTCTTTTATGGTTCCATATAAATTTTAGGATTATTTGTTCTAGTTTTGAGAAAAAAGGTCATGGGTAATTTAATAGGGATTGCATTAAATCTGTGCATTGCTTTGGGTAGTATGGCCATTTTAACAATATTAATCCTTCCAATCCAAGAGCCTGGGATATCTTTTCATTTCTTTGAATCATCTTTAATTTCCTTTATTAATGTTTTATAGTTCTCAGCATATAAGTCTTTCACCTCCTGGTCAGGTTTATTTCTAAATATCTTTTGGTTGCATTTTTAACAGGGATTGTTTTTTACATTCCCTTTCTGATATTTCATTGTTAGTGTAAAGAAATGCAACCAATTTCTGTATGTTAATCTTGTATCCTGCTACATTGCTAAATACATTTTCTATATATAGTATCATGTCATCTGCATTTAATAACAATTTTAGCTCCTCGTTCCAATTTGGATAACCCTTATTTCTTTTTATTGTCTGATTGCTCTGTCTAGGACTCCAGTACTATGCTGAAAAGAAGTGGTGAGATTGTGCATTCTTGTCTTATTCCAGATTTTAATGGGAAGGCTTTCAGCCTTTCACTGTTGCTTATTATATTGGTTGTGGTTATGATCTATTTTATGTGTTGTTGGATTCGTTTTCCTAATATTTTGTTCAGAATTTTTGCATCTATATGCATCAAAGATATTGGCCTCTAATTTTATTTTTAAAATAGTAGTGTCTTTGTCTGGTTCTGGTATCAGGGTTATGGTGGCTTCATAGAATGTCTTTGGGAATATTCCCTCCTCTTCAATCTTTTAGAAGAGTTTGAGAAGGATCAGTGTTAGTTTTCTATTGTTTTTTAAAAATATCTATTTCATTTATTTCTTCTCCATTCTTGATTATGTCCTTCCATCTGCTGACTTTAGGTTTTGTTTGTTCTTCTTTTTCTAAGTCTTTTAGGTGGTAGGTTAGGTTGTTTGAGATTTATCTCATTTTTAAGGAAGGCCTGTATTGCTATGAACATTCCTATAAGAACAGCTTTTTTGTTTAGTCTCCATGTAATCATTTTTTTCTCATTTATTTTCTTGTGGTTGATTTCTAGTTTCATGACGTTATGGTCAGAGAAGATGCTTGAAATAATATCTATACTCTAAAATAAAATTTGTTGAGGTTTGTTTTGTGCCTTAGTATGTGGTCAATCCTAGAGAATGTTCCATGTGCACTAAAAAGGAATGTTTATTCTGTTTTCTTTGGGTATAATGTCCTGAAAATATCAAACTGTTCTACTGTATCATTTATGATTTATGTTGCCTTATTGATTTTCTGTCTAGAAGATCTACTCATTGATGTGAGTAGGGTGTTAAAAGTCTCCTACTATTACTGTATTCCCAACAGTTTCTCCTTTTATGTCTGTTAGTTTTTGTTTTATGTATTTGGGTGCTCTTATATTGGGTGCACATATGTTGACGAGTGTAATATCCTCTTCTTGTATGGATCTTTTTATCATGATATAGTGTCCTTAATGATCCTTCTTTATGGCCTTTGTTTTGAAATCTATTTTGTTGGATACGAGTATTGCAATTCCTGCTTTCTTGTCATTTCCGTTTGCATGAAAAATCTTTATCCATCCCCTCACTTTCAACCTATGTGTGTCTTTTACCCTAATGTGGGCCTCTTGTAGTCATATTTTAGGCTCTTGTTTTTTTTTTTTTAAATCCAGTCTGCACTCTATGTCTTTTGATTGGAGCATTTAGTCCATTGACATTTAAGGTAATTATTGATAAATATGTATTTATTGCCACCTTAAGCCTTGTTTTCCCATTGGTTTTGTATTTCTTCTTTGTTATTTTCTTTTTGTTTTTGTGGTTTGATGGTTTCCTTTTATATTATGCTTGTGTTCTTTTGGGTTTTTGTGAATCTATGGTATGTATTTGATTACTGGTTACCCTGTTTTTCAAGTATGTTAACCCCTTCCTGTATCTACTTGCTTTAGACCGATAGTCACAGAGGCTCCAACACATTCTAAAAAACAAAAAAATCTACAATTTTCTTACTCTTCTCCCCCACATTTTATGGTTTTGATGTCCTCTTTTACATCTTCATGTTCATCCTTTTTCTGTTCCTTGTGTTTATCATCACTTTCACAAAATTTTTTTTGAGTTTTTAATCTGTATATGACTTATTTAAATGATTTACTTTCCAATTGTGATTTTCTCTTCCCTATAGATTCTTGCTTCCTTTCTATTTCGAGAAGACCTTTCAATATTTATTTTATGATAGGTTTAGACTTGCTGTTTTCTTTTAGTTTTTGCTTGTCTTAGAAATTCGTAATCTCTATATCTATTCTAAATAATAATCTTATTGTGTAGAGTATCCTAGGTTGCAGCTTTTTCTCTTTCAGGACTTTGAATATATCTTGTCACTCCCTTCTGGTCTGCAAAGTTTCTGCAGAGAAGTCATCTGCTATCCTTATGGGATTTCCATTGTAATTAACTCTTCGTCTTGCTGCCTTTAGATTCTTCTTTTTATCTTTAACTTTTGCCATTTTAATTACAATACATCTTGGTGTAGGACTGTTTGGGTTCACCTTGTTTGGGACCCTCTGTGCTTCCTGTACTTAGATATCTGTTTCCTTCTTTAGGTTTCAGAAGGTTTCTGCCATAATTTCTTCAAATATATTTTCAATCCTCTTTTCTCTTTCTGTTCCTTCTGGAATCCCTGTTATACATAGATTGGCACACTTTATATTATCTCATAGGTCTCTTATATTGCTTTTTAATGTGTGTGGTTTTCTGTCTGGTGTTTTGATTGGCTGATTTCCATTATTATATCTTCCAGATCACTTATTCATTATTCTGAATTATTCAATCTGCTGTTCATTGATTTAAGCTCAGCTTTTGTCTCAGCAAATGAGTTTCTGAACTTTTCTTGGCTCTTCTTTTTAATTTCTAGTTCCTTTTTACAGTAATCTGTATTTCTATTGATAGCCTTTCTTATTTCCTTCAGTATTTTCATTATCTCCTTTTTGCCCTCAGTATCTATTAGACTATAGAGGTCTGTTTCATGCTTTGTTCTTTCAGAGGAATTCTCTTGATCTTTTAATTGAGAGTGGTTCCTCTGCTTCTTCATTTTACTAATATTTCTCTCACTCTATGAGTTCAGGAGAAACAATTATCTACTGTGGTCTTGGAGGGCTATTTTTATGTGGGCAAAACCCTATGTATCCAGCGTGGGTTTAATATTTTTGGTGTGAAGGCTGTTTTTTTTATGGATGCTTGCTGCCTCTTTCCTTAGTATGTGCTGGCCATTGTCACCTTGATAAGGGGTGTGACTGGTGTTGTGGTGACCAGAGCCTGCACTAGAATGTTAGCAGGGCCTCCCCTTTGTTCTGTGGTTATCATAGCTGCATGAGCTGTTTGTTTGTAAATTTTGGAGATTAATCCCTTATTGGTCACATCATTTGCAAATATTTTTTCCCATTCTGTGGGTTGTCTTGTAGTTTTGTTTATGGTTTCCTCTGCTGTGCAAAAGATTTTGAGTTTAATTAGGCTCCATTTGTTTATTTATGTTTTTATTTCCATTAGGAGACAGATCAAAAAAGATATTGCTGAGATTTATGTCAAAGAGTGTTCTGCCTGTGATTTCCTCTAGGAGTATTATAGTATCCTGTCTTACTTTTAGGTCTTTAACTCATTTTGAGTTTACTTTTGTGTATGGTGTTAAAGAATGTTCTGATCTCATTTGTTTTTACATATAGCTGACCAGTTTTCCCAGCACCATTTATTGAAGAGACTATCTTCTCTCCATTGTATATTCTTGACTCCTTTCTCATACATTAGGTGACCATAGGTTTATGGGTTTATTTCTGGGATTCCTACAGATTGCATTGAATCTGTAGATTGCCTTGTGTAGTATAGTCATTTTGACAACATTGATTCTTCCAATCTAAGTACATGGTAAATCTTTCCATCTATTTGTGTCATCTTCAGTTTCTTTCATCGTGTCTTATACTTTTCAGAGTACAGGTCTTTTGCTTACTTAGGTAGGTTTATTCCTAGGTATTTAATTCTTTTTGCTGCAATAGTAAATGGGATCATTTTCTAAATTTCTCTTTCTGATCTTTTGTTAATGTATAGAAATGCAACATATTTCTGTGTATCTATTTTGTATCCTGACACTTTACCTAATTCATTGATGAGCACTAATAGTTTTCTGGTAACATCATTAGGATATTCTATGTATAGTAATATGTCATCTGCAAAGAGTGACACTTCTTTTCCAATTTTGATTCCTTTTATTTCCTTTTCTTCTCTGACTGCTGTGGCTAGGACCTCCAAAACTATGTTGAATAAAATTGGTAGAGTGGACATCCTTGTCATGTTCCTGATCTTAGAGGAAATGCTTTCAGTTTTTCACCATTGAGAATGATGTTAGCTGTATGTTTGTCCTATATGGCCTTTATTATGTTGAGGTACGTTCCCTCTTTACCCACTTTCTGGAGAGTTTTTATCATAAGTGGGGGTTGAATGTTGTCAATAGCTTTTTCTGCATCTATTGAGATGATCATATGATTTTTATTCTTCAGTTTGTTGATGTGGTGTATCACACTGATTGATTTGCAGATATTGAAGTATCCTTGCATCCCTGGGATAAATCCCACTTGATCATGGTGTATGATCCTTTTAATGTATTTTTGGATTCGGATTGCTAGTATTTTGTTGAGGATTTTTGCATCTATATTCATCAGTGATATTGGCCTGTAATTTTCTTTTTTTGTGGTATTTTTGTCTGGTTTTGGTATCATGGTAATGGTGGCCTCATAGAATGAGCTTGGGAATGTTCCTTCCTCTGCAAATTTTTGGAATGTTTTCCAAAGGATAGGTGTTAACTCTTCTCTAAATGTTTGATAGAATTCACCTGTGAAGCAAGCTGGTCATGAACTTTTCTTTGTTGGGAGTTTTTAATCACAGTTTCCATTTCAGTACTTGTGATTGGTTGGTTGATATTTTCTATTTCTTCAAGGTTCAGTCTTGGAAGATTGTACCTTTCTAAGAATTTGTCCATTTCTTCTAGGTTGTCCATTTCATTGGCGTATAGTTGCTTGTAGTAGTCTCTTATGATCCTTTGTATTTCTGTGGTGTCAGTTGCAACTTTTTTTTCATTTTAATTTTATGGATATGAGCCCTCCCCCTTTTTTTCTTGATGAATCTGGCTAAAGCTTTATCAATTTTGTTTACCTTTTCGAAGAACCAGCTTTTATTTTCCTTGATCTTTTCTATTGTTTTCTTCATCTCTATTTCATTTACTTCTGCTCTGATCTTTATGTTTTCTTTCCTTCTACTAACTTTGGGTTTTGTTTGTTCTTCTTTCTCTAGTTGCTTTAGGTGTGAGGTTAAGTTGTTTTATTTGAGACTTTTCTTGTTTCCTGATGTAAGATTGATTGTATTGCCATAAATTTCCCTCTTAGAACTGCTTTTGCTGTGTCCCATAGGTTTTGAAGTGTCATGCTTTCGTTTTCATTTGTCTCTAGGTATTTTTTGATTTCCTATTTGATTTCTTCAGTGATCCATTGTTTGTTTAGCCTCCAAGTGTTTGTGCTTTTTACTTTTTTCTTGTACTTGATTTCTAATCTCATAGCATTGTGCTTGGAAAGGATGCTTGATATGATTTAAATTTTCTTAAATTTACTGAGCCTTGCTGTGTGATCAGTCTTGGGGAATGTTCCATGTGCACTTGAGAAGAATGTGTATTGTGCTGCTTTTGGATGGAATGCTCTGTAAATAACAATTAAGTCCATCTGGTGTAATGTGTCATTTAAGGCCTTTGTTTCCTTATTGATTTTCTATCTGGATGATCTATCCATTGACGAAAGTGGGGTGTTAAAGTCTCCCACTATTATTGTGTTCCTGTTGATTTCTCCTTTTATGGCTGCTAGCATTTGCCTTATGTATTGAGGTGCTCCTATATTGGGTGCATGTATATTACAAGTGTTACATATTCTTCTTGGATTGATCCCTTGATCATTATGTAGTGTCCTTCTTTGTCTCTTGTAACATTCTTTATTTCAAAGTCTATTTTGTCTGATATGAGTATCGCTACTCCAGCTTTCTTTTGATTTCCATTTGCATGGAATACCTTGATCCATCCCCTTGCTTTCAGTCTGTATGTGTCCTTAGATCTGAAGTGGGTCTCCTTTAGACAGCATATATATGGGTTTTGTTTCTGTATTGATTCAGCCAGTCTATGTCTTTTGTCTTCCTTTTTGTGTGTGTATCTATTGTAGATTTTTGGTTACCATGAGATTTTGATATAGCAGTTCATAGATAAACAAGATTGTTTTAAGTTGCTGGTCTTTTAACTTTCAATATCCTGAATTTGTGCTCTCCTCTTCTCACAATTGCTGGTTTTGATATCATATTTGTGTGCAGATGATTTCCTACCTTTACTGTATGTTTGCCTTTACCAGTGAGCTTTTCTATTTGTAATTTTTTTGTTTCTAGTGTGGCCTTTTCTTTTCTGCCTAGAGAAGTTCCTTTTGCATTTGTTGCAATGCTGGTCTGGTGGTGAATTCTCTTAGATTTTGCTGGACTGTAAAGCTTTCGATTTCTCTGTCAAACCTGAATGAGAGCCTTCCTGGTTAGAGTATTCTTGGTTGTAGTTTTTTCCCTTTCATCACTTTAAATATATCCTGCCATTTCCTTCTGGCCTGCAGAATTTCTGCTGAAAAATCATCTGATAACCTTATGGGAGTTCCCTTGTACATTATTTGTTGCTTTTTCCTTGATGCTTTTAATATTTTTTCTTTGTTTTTAATTTTTGTCAACTTGATTACTATGTCTGTCAGAGTAGTCATCCTTGGGCTTATCCTGCCTGGGACTCTCTGAGCCTCCTGGACTTGGATGCCTGTTTCCTTTCACATTTTAGGGAAGTTTTCAGCTATTATCTCTTCAAACGTTTGCTCAGCCCCTTTCTCTTTCTCTTCTCCTTCTGGGACCCCCTATAATATGAATGTTGGTGCATTTCATGTTGTCTCAGAGGTCTCTTAGACTGTCCTCATCTATTTCCATTATTTCTTCTTTATTCTTTTCTGCAGTGGTGATTTCCACCATTCTGTCTTCCAGATCACTTACTTATGCATTCCTCTGCCTCAGTTATTCTACTATTGATTCCTTCTGTTGTATTTTTCATTTTAATTATTGTATTCATATCTGTTTGTTCTTTAGTTCTTCTAGGTCTTAAACATTTCTTATATCTTCTCTATCTGTGTCTCCATTCTTTTTCTGAGATCTTGGATCATCTTTACTATCATTACTCTGAATTCTTTTTCAGGTAGATTGCCTATCTCTACTTCACTTAGCTATCCTTCTGGGGTTTTATCTTGTTTCTTCATTGGGCACATATGCCATCTCAATTTGTATAATTTTCTGTGATTTCCATTCTGCAGGTTGCAGGGTTGTAGTTCTTCTAGCTTTTGCTGTCTGCCCCCTGGTGGATGAGACTGTCTGTGAAGCTTCTTCAGGCTTCCTGGTGGGAGGGACTGGTACCTACCTCTGGTGGTTGGACCTGGGTCTTGTCCCTCTGATGGGCAGGGCTGTGTGCGTGGGATGTGTTTATTATCAGGCAGCTGTTTATTTAGAAAGACTTTAAGCAGACTGTCTGCTGATTGGTGAGGCCCTGTTACCACCCTGTTGACCCTTTGGCCTGAGGCGTCCCAGCCGGGGAGCCTAAAGGCTACTGGGTGGGGCCAGGTTTTAGTGAGAAAATGGCCGACTCCCTCCAAGAGGGCCCATGCCAGTAAACGCTCACCAGAGCCACTGCTGACAGTGTCCCTGTCCCCACAGCCGGTGCCATCCCCCACATCCACAGGGGACCCTCCAGTACTAGCAGGTAAGTCCAGCCCAGTCTCTTAGGAGGTCACTGCTTTTTATCCCTGGGTCCTGGTGCATATGAGACCCTGTGTGCAGCCTCCAAGAGTGAAGTTTCTTTTTCCCCCAGACCTGTGGAATTCCTGCAGTGAAACCCCACTGGCCTTCAAAGCCAGACTCTCTGGGGGCTTCTCCTCCAGTTGCCACACTCCCAGGCTAGGGATCCAATATGAGGCTCAGAACTTCACTCTTGCAGGAGAACTTCTGTGGTATAATTATTTTACAGTTTGGATATAGGGTATCTTTTCTTTGTCTTTGGATATAGGGTATCTTTTTTGGTAGGTCCTGGCATTTTTTTTTTTTATTGGTGTTCAGCAGTTAGTTGTGATTTTGGTGTTTCTGTAAGAAGGAGTGAGTTCATGTCCTTCTACTCCACCATTTGTCCTCAGTCCCACTGTGCCATCTTGTACAGTCCCAGCCTCACATATATTTTCTAAGGAAGCACTGTGAAGATGTGAATAGGTCCTTCAAGACTTTGCTGTTATGAATTGTTTTGCTAGATCTGTCAACAAAGAGATAAATTGCTTGGTATATTTTTTTCTTTGATTACATATTTTCTATTCTATTTCTGTTAACTGAGTTAATTGTTTTTCTTTTATCACCCTGAAATTTGTGTTCAAATCATCTCCCCAGGATCCAAGTTGAATGAAAAAACACACAGCTGAAATAGTATCTTATTTGAGGTATGGTGAAGAAGTAATTCAGTTACAGAAAATTCACTAAGTGCTCACCACAAATCTTGTCCCCCAGGAATACTTTCAATATTGCTCTTTCCCACTAAAAGAGGGAATCCTTGAATATGACAAAAATCTTTCACCCTTCAGTGAGTTAGCAATTATATCAATATATTATCATTAATATCCAAAGAAAAACCCTAGGAATAAATTCCTGACACTCTTATTACCCTCAAGTATTACTCTAGTATTTCTATTATTTATTCTAACTTCTTCAAAATTAGGAAGATGTCTAATTCAAACTACAGCTATGGGCTCCAAATTTTTGTCTTCCTAAGAAAGGAGTCCTTCAAATTCATTGGTTTAAAGAGTTTGGTGTAATATCATTTGAATTTAAATGGTTCGTCTTCATTTTTAGTTTACCTTCTTAAATAATCCAATGTAGACCCAACATCTAAATTTCTCCAAGTTAAAAGGAGGGTGGAATAGAATACCTACTTTAAACTTCTACAAAATATTAAAGTTTCATCAACTTAACTGAGGAGACTCAGATTCACATTTAGAACTACTATTTTTCAAACATTCTGTCTTGCATGATTGATTATGGAAAGCTTGAGTCCTGATGAAATCCCTTATTAAAAAATTTTAACAAACAAACATGGCCTATTCAAAAAATTAAGAAGGACATGATTTTTTTCACAAGTCATTGATTCTTATAAGCATTATCAAAGAGCAATGATGTTTCACCATACCTAGCATAATATAGGCATTTAAGAATGAACAATCATGTACTTTGTTGCTCTTTCTGCCTACTTTTCTAAGAGTGTTTTGACTTGATTTTGTGATACAGCAGAGGGAACTGGATCTATAAATTTTCTCCTCCATTTCTATTTTCTTGTTAGAATTGTACATATGGTTTTGAACAAAATGACAATAGGATGTCTTACATAATATGAAAATTATTCCAAGAATGCTCATAGCCATGGTGACAGTGGTGCTATAACTCTATTCTGGCAACTACATTGTTACTAGAAATTCAAGCTTGATTACTGGAACTCAAGTTGAAGAATCAGTGCTTGAAAATGCCTGGAATCCTCAAAACCTCTTTTTATAACAGCCCCTCCCCTACTGTAACTGAGTAGAACCCTCTTAGGCCTTCCTGGGACAGACACCCCTCCCCCTGCCATGCCCTCCACTTGCCTCTTATTTTTAGAAAGACTGTAGTCTCTGAGACCTCCTCTGAGTCAAAAAATGCTAACTCAAGAGTTAATAATTTGAAGAGTATGAACATGTAGTAACAAAAAATAGCAGTCGGGCTAGAAGAACTGGTAGCAATTTTAACAGTAGATCATTCATATAGAAGAATCAGAAGGATATAGGTAACAGTGTCTGACACACATTCCTGAGTTATTTCAGATATGAAAGAAAGACCCCCCCCCACCACCACCACCAGATAGAAGATGCTAACTAACTGCATGATGATCATGAAGACAGCTCCCAAAGCTCCAAAACCATCTGGAGCCTGAGGATTGATAATGTTTACCTCTGTGACATCACTCTGTTACTGCACCATCAACAGGTCAGAGAATTGGGCAGGAGCTGATCAAACACCCAGCAACTCTCTCCCTCACTTTGCCTTTAAAAACTCTTCCCTGAAATCAATCAGGGAGTTAGGGTCTTTTGAGCAGTAGCCTCTCATACTCCTTGCTTGCCCTTGCAATAAATGTTGTAGTTTCCTTCACCACAACCTGCTGACAGAAAATTGGCTTTACTGGGCACAGGCAAGCAGACCCAAGTTTGGTTTGGTAACATGCTGACTGGGCCAAATGGCATTTTCTAAAAAGTTTCCCAAGCAGGTCTTTTTGTCCCAATCCCTCTGTCTTTACATGAAGTAAAAGCTATTCATCGTTACTGCAGTTATTGAGCCCCTGCTTTGTTCAAGACTCATGGTAGGCCCCAGTAAGAATGACTGATAGACATGGATTGAAAATCTTACTGATTTCAAATTTTGATGAGAAAGAAAGATATGTGCTGGTAGAGGAAAAAATGCAGGCTTTTTGTATGGGAAAATATAGTAAATTAATATCAGACAATCTAGAGATAGTGTCTCTTAGGTGATGATAAAACAAATTAGTCCACATAAATTAATTCAATTACATCCATATTTGTTACTCTTTACTTGAGCTGTCTTTATAACACATTTTATTGTGCTTTTAAAAGTTAGTTACAAACATTAAGCTAATCATGGAAAGGATACCTAAGAAGACACCTCTTCTGCCTACCTCAGATGCCAAATACAAAAAGATCCCTATTCTTAAGGCAAATTGGTAAAATGGGGCATTGATATCCACAGACTTCCATTCATTAATAATTAATTATAGGGACAAGATTAAGCTAAATAATAATGGTGATGATAATAATTAATAACAAAGTGTCAGTTATATCCTAAATGCACTCAGTGTAATAGTGCTGGTTGGGGGTCATTTCAGTATGGTGGAGTAGGAGGATGTGGAGCTCACCTTCCCCCACAAACACATCAAAAATACATCTACATGTGGAACAATTCTCACAGACAACCCATTGGAAACTGGCAGAAGAACTCACTCCTCTACAACAAAAACTGCAAGAAAGATTCCCATGTAATGAGGTAGGATGGCAAAAAGACATACAATTGAGACCTCCACCCAGGGAGGGATCTGAAAGGAAAAGAAGGTACACACTAGCAGACCCTCTCCCTGGGCAGCAAGCAGGTCAAGCCACAGACTGGGCGTCCCAGTCCTGGGGTCCTACGTGGAGGACACAAGCCTGCTTGGCTGCTGGGTCAACCACTGGGACAGATAAGAGGGTGGAGAATCCTAGACATACACTCCACTTGTAAAGAGTGCATGGGTGCTGGCTTGCCAACAAACATGGCAGAGAGAGTTCTGCGCTGGTGGCTGCCACCTTGCTATACTCCCAATCCAAGTGAGGCAAGCACCCTGGCCCTTCCCATTCCACATCACAACTTGGTGCAGGATCTGGGCCAGCCATGTCCTGAGAAAAAACTTCCCCTAGCTATGCAGAGACAACCTTGGGGCCTGGGGTGTGATCCTGGTGAAGCAGCAGCAGCCATTGCCAGTGCTTTCTTAAGCTGTGCCTCAGAAACCACCATAACCAGCAGGCCATGGCTGGTCCTGCTCTCAGCTCCACCTACTTCACACCACAGTCTGGCACTGGACCTGGGGCAGACAGGTCCTGGTGGAAGAGTGGATCTAGGGACACAGAGAAGGCTCAGAGGCCTGGGGTGTGGGTGGGTAGCAGCAGCCCAGATCTCTGAAGTCTGCACAGTTGCTTCAGTTCCCAGAGCCACAAGGGCCTGATCCCCACCCAGCCTAGCAAATGTTCCAGCCTGACCGCTCCATGACACAGCCTTGCATTAGATCTGGAATGAACACAACAGTGGAAGGGACACAACCTTGGGCTGTGCCTCAGTGGAGCTGTGGCTTCCTCCATAGGCAGCTCATCAGACCTCTGCAAGCACACAAGCCTCACTTACTTCAGTAGTCCCGTTCTTTGGGGCAAAACACACACTCAAAGGGAAAAGAGACTGCTTGGGTCTTATCCTCTGGGTTATTCCTCCAGCAATTTGAAAGCAGACCTTACCCCTGAGAGGGCAGCACAGCTACAGAGCAGAAAAGGAGTCCTGCCTCACAGCCTATGCAGGCTTTAGATCCTCCATCAACCACAGTCCCTACCAAGGTGACAGTGGCCAGTACACATTGAGGAAAGCTGTGGCTGGTGTCCACATCAAAACCAGACCTTGCACAAAGATATTGGACACACAATGTGCATAGGAATACTTCCACACAAAAATTCCTCTTCAAAACCACAATAGATAATTATTTCTCCTAAATTCATAGAGAAAGTTAAGTAAAATGAAAAAGCAGAGGAAGTACTCCAAATAAAAGGGCAAGAGAAATCCCTTGAAAGAACAAATAATGAATCAGAGATCATTAGTCTACCACACACAGAATTTAAAAAGGTGGTAGTAAAAATGCTAACTGAATTAAGAAATATTATCAATATAAACACAGATCATTTTAAAAAGGAACTAGAAAATAAAAGATGACCCAAACAAAAAAAGATAATTGAATTTCTGACATAAAAAACAATCTAGAAACAATTAATAGCTGACTAAATGACACAGAAGAATGAATGAGTGATCTGGAATATAGAATAATAGAAATAACCCAATCAGGACAACAGACAGAAAAGCAAATTTAAAAAAATGAAAGCAACATATGAGCTCTATGAGATAATATAAAATGCCAAGTTATGCATAATAGGGATTCCAGATGGAAAAGAGAGAAATGGGGATGGAAAATGTATCTGAAGAAATTATGGCTAAAAACTTCCGAAACCCAAAGAAGGAAAAAGATATCCAGGGACAGGAAGCACAGAGGGTTCCCAACAGGATAAACCCAAATAGATCCACATCAAGTCATATTATAATAAAAATGGCAAAAGGTAAAGATAGAGAATTCTAAAGGCAGTAAGAGAAAAACAAAGAGTCATATACAAGGGAATCCTCATAGGACTATCAACTGATTTGTCTTCAGGCCTTTGCAGGCCAGATGGGAATGGCACAATATATTCAAAGCCTGAAAGGGAAAAACCTGAGACCTCAGATACTCTACCCAGCAAGATTATCATATATAGTAGAAGAAGAGAGAAAGAATTTCTCAAACAAGCAAAAACTGAAAGTATTCAGCAATACTAAACCAACCCTAAAAGAAATTATGAAGGGTCTTCTCTAAGTGGAAAAAAAGCAAGAATATACAGAAAAGGGAAAATCCCAGTAGGAAATGAGAATATATAGTAAGGACTGAAGATCTCTTAAATAAGCCAGCACACAGATTTTTAAAAAATTGTAATATCAACTATAACTGCAATAAACAGTAAAAGGATAAGCATGAAGATGTAAAATAGGACATAGAAAACACAAAATGTAGAGGACAGGAGTAAAAATTATAGATCATTTAGAATATGTCTGAACTTCAATGATTATCAATTTAAAGCAAGTAGATATAATTATGGGTCAAAATACATGAACCCCATGGTAACTAAAAATCAAAAAGCCACAAAAGATCCACAAAAATCAAAGGAAAGGAACTCAAATATACTACAAAAGAAAATCATCAAACCATAAAAGGAAAAACAAAAAGAAGGGAAATGAACAAAGAACTACATAAACAACTGGAAAGCAGGGAATAAAATAACAATAAGGGGCGTCCCTGGTGGCGCAGTGGTTGAGAGTCCGCCTGCCAATGCAGGGGACATGGGTTTGTGCCCCGGTCCGGGAAGATCCCAGTTGCCGTGGAGTGGCTGGGCCCATGAGCCATGGCCGCTGAGCCTGCGCATCTGGAGCCTGTGCTCCGCAACGGGAGAGGCCACAACAGTGAGAGGCCCGCGTATGGCAAAAAAAAAAAAAAAAAGACAATAAGTACATACCTATCAATGTCAATGGACTGAATGCTACAATCAAAAGACTTAGGGTGGCTTACTGGATTAAAAAAATAAGACCTTCAACATGCTGCCTACAAGAGACTCACTTCAGGGTGAAAGACACACACACACTGAAAGTGAAGGGATGGAAAAAGATATTTCATGCAAATAGAAACTACAAGAAAGTGGAGGTAGTACTACTCATATCATACAAAATAGACTTTAAAACAAAGTCTGTAAAGAAAGGTAAAGAAGGGTACTATATAATGATAATGATAAAATAAATACCAAAGGAGGATATTACAACCACTAACATATATGCACCAATACAGAAGTACCTAAAAATATAAAGCAATACTAAGAAGCATAAAGGGAGAAACTGACAATAATCCAATAATAGTAGGAGATTTTAACACCCCACGTACATCAATGGACACATCATTCAGACAGAAAATCAACAAGCTAACAGAGGTCTTAAATAACACAATAGACCAGTTGGCCTTAATAGATATTATAGGACACTACAACCAAAAAAAGCAGAATATACATTTTTTTCAAGTGCACATGGAACGTGCTGCAGGATAAACCAAATACTAGGTAAAAAAACAAGCCTCAATAAATTTAAGAGGATAGAAATTACATCAAGCATCTTCTCTGACCACATGATACAATATTAGAAATCAACTACAGAAAGAAAACCAGGAAAAGAGCAAACACATTGTATCTCATAAGAGGATATTATGAATAGTCATATGCCAACAAATTGGACAACCTAGAAGAAATAGACAAAATTCTAGAAACATATAGCCTGCCAAGACTGAGTCAAGAAGAGACAATTTGAATAGACTGATCACTAGAAGTGAAATAGAATCTGTAATTAAAATAAAACTCTCTACGGGCTTCCCTGGTGGCGGTGGTTGAGAGTCTGCCTGCCGATGCAGGGGACACAGGTTCGTGCCCCGGTCTGGGAAGATCCCACATGCCACGGAGCAGCTGGGCCCGTGAGCCATGGCTGCTGAGCCTGTGCGTCTGGAGCCTGTGCTCCACAATGGGAGAGGCTACCACAGTGAGAGGGCCCGTGTACCGCAAAAAAATAAATAAATAAAACTCTCTACAAATAAAAGTACAGGACCAGAGGGCTTTACAGGGGAATCTGACCAATGATATAAAGAATATGAGGACTTTAGATGCAAAAATTCTCAATAAAATATTAGCAAACCGAACCCAACAATATATAAAAAGTATCATACAACATGATCAAGTTGGATTCATTTCAGGGTAGCAAGGATAGTTTAGCATGTGCAAATCATCAATGTGACACACCACATTAACAAAAGAAAAGACAAAAACCACATGATCATCTTGATAGATGCAAGAAGAACATTTGACAAAATTCAGCATCCTTTCAAAGTGGGTATAGAGGAAACATATCTCAACATAATAAAGGCCATTTATGACCAACCCACAACCAACATAAGACTCAAATATGAGAAGCTGGAAGCCTTTCTGCTAAATTCAGGAAAAAGACAATAATTCCCACTCTCTCTGCTTCTATTTAACATAGTATTGGAATTCCTAGCCACATCAATCAGACAATAAAAAGAAATAAAAGTATCCAAATTGGAAGGTAAGAGGTAAAACTGTCATTATTGGCAGATGACGTGATACTCTATATAGAGAACCCTAAAGACTCCACCCAAAAACTATTAGAACTAATAAATGAATTCAGCAAAGTTCCAGGATACAAGGTTAATATACAGAAATCCATTGCATCTCTATACACTAATAATGGAATATCAGAAAGTAAAAAAAAAAAAATCCCATTTAAAATCACATTAAAAAATACCTAGGAATGAACTTAACCAAGGAGGTGAAAGGCCTATATGCTGAAAACTGTAAAATATTGATAAAGGTAATTGAAGATGACTCAAAGAAATGGAAAGATATCCTGTGTTCTCCTAGAAGAGAACACAGGCAAAACATTCTGACATAAATTGTAGCAATATTTTCTTAGATCAGTCTCCCAGGGCAAAAGAAATAAAAGCAAAAATAAACAAATGAGACCTAATTAAACTTAAAAGCTTTTGCACATCAAAGGAAACCATCAACAAAATGAAAAGAAAACCTATCAAATGGGAGAAAATATTTGCAAACAATGTGACAAGAAGTTATTATCCAAAATATATAAAGAGCTTATATAAATCAATATTTTAAAGAAACAATCCAATCCAAAAAATGGGCAGAAGACATGAATAGATATTTTTCCAATAAATGCATACAGATGGCTAACAGGCATATGAAAAGATGCTCCACATCGTAAATCATTAGAGAAATGAAAATCAAAGCCACATTGCAGTGGTTTCACCTCACACCTCTCAGAATGACTATCATCAAAATGTCTATAAATAGCAAATGTTGGAACAGATGTGGAGGAAAGGGAACACTCATACACTCTGGGTGGGAATGTAAATTGGTACATGGAAAACAGTATGGAGTTTCCTTAAAAGACTAAAAAGAGAAGTACCATATGATCCAGAAATTCCACTCCTGGGTATATATCCAGCAAAAACAAAAACACTAATTTGAAAAGATACTTGTATCCCAATGTTCATAGCAGCAATATTTACAATACTTAAGATATGGAAACAACCTAAGTGCCCATCAACAGATGACTGAATTAAGACAATGTGTATATTCTACAATTAAATATTATTCAGCTATAAAAAGGTGAAGTATTGCCATTTGCAGCAATGTGGATGGACCTAGAGAATATTATGCTAAGTGAAATAAGTCAAAGACAAATACTATATATTGCTTATATGTGGAATCTAAAAAATAATACAAATGATTCTATATACAAAATGGAAACAGACTCGTAGACATAGAAAACAAACTTATGGTTGCCAAAGGGGAAAGGGAGTGGGGGAGGGATAAATTAGGAGTATGGGATTAACAGATACAAACCACTATACATAAAATAGATAAGCAACAAGGATTTACTGTACAACACAGGGAACTATATTCAATATCTTGTAATGAACTATAATTGAAAATAATGTGAAATAAATATATATATATATATATATATAAAAAATGGAATCACTTTGCTGTACACCTGAAACTATCACAATAATGTAAATCAACTATACTTCAATAAAAAATAAAGTGCTAGTTATATCCTCACCTATTGAAAATGTACTGTGTGTCAGATATGACACTAAAAGCTGACTTACTCTCAGTCTTCGTAGTTTTAATAGTCTAGTGTAGCACAAAGCTATTGACAAATAATAGTTAATCTGGAAGTGAGAGCATCTCTGATGAAGAAGTAGCAGATACCTGAAGAAATATTGAGTTGAACTAAAAACATTTCTTGCAGAAGAAACAGTGTGCACAAAACTGTCTAGCTGGGAGGAAACAGGTGAGGCTGTATAATGGGGAAAATTGCTAGGAATGCCCTTACGTCCTAAAAACTGCAATTTGCCCAAAGTAACTTAGATCCAGCCTTTATTTATTTCTATTTGGCATGATTCCTTTATTTTTTTCTGATAATTTTTTTTAAGTTAGTATGGATTCTCAAACAGCATTGCTCTGACTAATGGTTTCTCACAGATTACACTGAAACTTATTTGTAAAACAATCTTTTATATCTCAATTTTAAGGGATTTCTGGATCTTGAGATTCTGAGACTATGACTTATTCCAGTGTTATTGTAATCTGAAAGAAGGTACTGATAATCTTATAGATAATGAACTCTGAACTTCAAAATATATATTATTTCAATGTCCAATAAAAAGGCATAATTTCTTACAGTATTTCTATATTTATTTAAATAATGTATATATTTTCAGAATGCTTTTCCACAAAATTAGGTTTTCTGTAGTTGTATGCTCAGATTTTATATTGCAGGAAACTTTATTAGACTATAAAACTTTCAACTAGAACAGCATTAAAAAAATCTTAACAGAATGCAAATGGAAAAAAACCATCTTTTGTGACAGCTAAAACATAGGTTTTTCACAAGAACACCTTTGTTATTGATTCTTGAAAGCAAAAATCGTTTCCACAATAGGGAGATCCTATCAGCTATGGCACTTAACATCTTCCTTTCCTTCTCGTTGTCAGAGTCTATCAGAATAGTTTAATATGAGGAGCAAAGATCTCAAAGAGGAAAAAAATGAAAGAAAACTGAAATTGCTGGAACTAGTTAAACATGGTTTTTTTTTAATGATGTTCAATACTGCTTCAAGCTTTTTTTTCTCATTTATTCTCAAATTACTACATAAGAATGCATTTGACATTTTCACACCATCTTTCCCTCAAAGATATATTTTAAGTTGTTAAAGAAAAAGGCAAGTGAATATGAGCATTCTAAGAACAGAGGCCTTTAAAAAAGTCACTGACACTGTTATAAAACTGTAGGATAATATTATGCAGAGGGAATCAGGAATCAGTATGATTTGGAGGAAATATTTTTAGAGGAGGGAATGAGAACAAGATAGAAATATTGAGATGGAGGAGGGATAACTCTGGATAGAAAAAAATATATTTTATAAAGGAGGTAAAGAAATGGTGATACCAAAGAAATAAAAATTTCTTCCTATATCAAAACTAGAGAATATACTGCATATTGTCTTTGGGTTGTAAGAACTGACTAAAGGTATTTGAAAGTTGACAGCTGTGGAGGGCTGTAGAACTCAGGAAGGCCAGGAGAAGAAGTGAGGGTGCTGTGAGCATTGATAAGCTTTCCACTTGGTGAAAAAAATGGGGCCCCTATCTCTAGGTAATAAAAGATGGCAACAACAGGAGGTTGGGGACATTGCACCATGTTAAGAGGGAAAGTAGGATTACCTAGAATGTCGTTATCAAATTCAAAGTAAACATATAATTGTGTTAACTGAATTATGACTACTTGTTACACATATACGACAGATGGTAACTACCTGGGTTAGATTAGAAGTTTACAATTTATGAGAAACACTGGGATCCTCACAAAACATTTATGTTTTGTCCCTCTTGCCAGCTATAGAAACAGTAAAAGGAAATAGCACATGATTTGGAGTAAAATAGAACAAGGTGAAAATCTGACTTCTACATCCTACCTGTGCAAATCATAAAATCTCTCAATTTCCTCATCTCTAATATGGAAACATGTATCCTCATACAAACTAGTTCATAGGTCAAGAACGGGAAAGAGCTAGGAAGAATATCACTCATATTAAATGTTAACTATATCTTTCCTTCCTTTCTATTCCTTTCCATTTCCATGGCCTCATTTAGATTCTCATCTCTTCACCTTTAGATTACAGCAAGTTATATCGTCCATGCTTCCTGGTTATCTCTCTGAACAATTATGTATCTGTGTCCATCACTAGTATGTGTGAAATGAATCTCATTTCATTCTCAGCCCACTAAGCTATGACTTCCCCAGTGAATTAAACTACTTGGTATAGCTAACATGGACTTCTTTAAACTTGTTTCCTACATTCCCACTCATTTTTATCTCCAATTGTTAACTCACATGAATCCTAGCCAACTCTCTCTGTTATTCACATTATCTTTACCATCTCCCCTATAATTTCACATTTTCAAAAATTTTGAGGTTCAATTCAAGGTCTAGCTCTTCCTTGAAACTATATATTTGTGTATTTAGCACAAAATTATTTCCTAAAACTTTGATCTCTTATTACATTTATTCCCAGAACACTGTAAAACAAGTCTTTTCACATTTAAAAGACTTGGGGCAGTTTGTTCCCACAAATAGATAAGTTCCCAGAAGCATGGATGTTTTATACTATTTTTGTATCCATTGTAGAGGCTAGCAGAATTCTGAGTGCATGATCATTAATTAAATAAATACTTAAAGATGGGTTATATCTGAAGGTTACAGGTAGCTTTCTAAATATTAAAACTGGACTGCCCTTGAAAGGCTGTTCAGCAGAAGGTACTGATTAAAATAGTCTGTTCATTTACAAGAGGAGGTTTCCAGCTGATAGATTTTATTGCCTGTTATTTAGACAATCCAAACACTGTAACAGGGAGTATCTTGTAAACAAAATTTGCCTTGACTATTGGGCATAACCAGCTTTAACTGCTACTTTCAATCTCCCCTAAAGGCTTAGAGGGAAATGAAATGTGAAGTGTTTAGCAGGGAGATGGACCAAAAATCAAGTTACAGCAGAAAATAACTTGAGTAAAAAACAGAGAAGCACAGAAATCGTGCGTGTTATAGGAATGATCTGCCCTATATTTCTTCATATTTTTCATTCATTCATGTTTTTGTACTGTACATATTACATCTTCACTCTTCCAATACTCACAAGTCTAACTTGCTGTAAATCTTGTCTTCAAAGAGAGGTTTATACACTTTAGTCTTCCATTGATTTATCTATTTCTAGCTCCTATCATTTGGATAATTGAAAGCTGCCCACCTCCTTCCTTTGTCCCACCATCCAATTTAATCATGAGTTTTAATCATAATTTATGGGGTTGAGATTAAACCAAAAAAAAAAAAGGACTTTGTCATTTATGTCTTGTAGATCACCTAGAATTTTATAATAATAGAATTACAGAGTTAGAACTTTAGAAATAATCTTGTTGAAAATTTTGGATAATTATATTTGCTCCTTGGTCTTTATGATGATTGAGATAAAAATATGAAAGTCACTTGGAATTACAAATATAAGAAGTCTTATAAATGAATTCTTAAAAAATGAAATACTCTGGTTCCTCAAAATGTTAAGCATAGAATTAACATAGCACCCATCAATTCCAGTCCTAGGTATATACCCAAAAGAACTGAAAACAGGTATTCAAGTAAATATTTGTATACATATATTCATGGCCCAAAGGTGGAAACAACTTAAATGTCCATTAATAGATGAATGGATAAACAAAATGAGGTGTATACAATCGAATAGTATTCAGTCATCAAAAAGGAACGAAGTACTGATGCAGGTAACAATGTGGATAAAGCTGAACCTTGAAAATATTATGCTGAGTGAAAGAAGCCAGACATAAAGCTTACATATTCTGCAATTCCATTTATATGAAATATCCAGAGGAGGTAAATCCATAGAGGAGGAAAGCAGATTAGTAGTTGCAAGAGGTTGGTGGTAGATAAACATGGTACCCTGCTTACAGAGACTCCTCTGTGGATAATAAAGTCTTTTAGAACTAGATAGAGATGATGGAACAACCTTGTGAATGTACTACATTGCATACTTTAAAAGGGCAAACTTTATGTTATATGAATTTTACCTCAGTTGAAAAGAAAAGAAAAAAATCCCAGAGGTTGAAATGTTTCTATCATACAGCTCATGTTGCAACTGACAGCATAATCTAGTTTAAATCCTCTAATTTTTGGTTGTACCCTCACCACTTTCTCTTCACGATCCATATTAGTTTCACTAATATCATATTTAGCAATTCAGAGATCTATCCGACATAAATATCTGCTTTTGTTTTAAAGTATGTCCATGTTAATTGGTTGATTTTAAAAAAGAAACAGTGCACATGACTTTAAAATAAAGATTATAACTCTCCTGTGGTTTACATTTGAATGTCATTTATGTTGCATTTGCACAGCCTTTGTGCAAAAAGCTGCATGCTTCAGTTTGTATTCAGCAATATCCACCACTTTAAATTGTTGGCAGGGAGTAGTTATTTAGCATTAGTCATTTTGTACAGTTAATAATGTAATGATTATAATCCAACCCAAAGTACAGAATACTATATTGCCAAGAATGGGACTGGACTAACATTTCTCTTTAATGGATAAGTACATTCTAGTTTAAAATACAGGAAAAAAAAATTTTTTTAAGTAAGCAGCAGTCTGGACTTCCCTGGCAGTCCCATGGTTAAGACTCCAAGCTTCCACTGCAGGGGATGCAGGTTCCACCCATGCCGGGGAACCAAGATCCCACACATGCTGCACGGGATGGCAAAAAAAAAAAAAAAAAAAAAGGCAGCAGTCATGGAGGGTCAGAGTTGGCAAAATCTGTTATAGACGAGCTCAGGCATTACTTTTTGACTGTTCAAGCAACTAGTGAATCACCTATGACAAGTCTAATTAAAATAATCTCATCTCTGTAACTGGGATACTAAGCAGATGGTAGAAATAAAGATGTGCTGAACTAGCCATAAATAACTGAGATAGGAAAATGTACAAGGGGAAGTGCAAGCTAGTCCCAGCAGTTCGTGTGAGCACATATAGTCTCCCAATATGGTGGCATATGCCTTTAGCATTGTACCTTTGCAAATACACATTGTGAGATATATGACATTATCCTTGGAAGCTGAGACTTTTAGATGCTATAAAGATAATCCATAAAATGTAGCTAAGGCTTATGATATAATAATCTATTGAGGAATGATATAAAAATGAAAGCATATAAATGTGAAATAGACAATTGGAAGGCAACATAAGGGTTCATAGTACCTATGAGCCGTGAATTGATAGTAGTAATTTGATTATATAATTTCTCATCATAAAGCTAATACTCATTTTCATTGTGAAATCTGTTTCTCTTCCTCTGCAGAGGCTTCCAACAGAATGGAGTTTGACTATGATGGGGTTTAAAATGTTAAAGGGGAAAATGAGCCTTTACAAGTCTGTCTAAACCATACAATAGTCAGGAAACTGCACAACACAAACACGTGACATTGTGTTCACAAAGCATACATTCCCAGAGCGGGTTCCTTGACCTACACTATTACCCATGACACTCAACCAAACAGCACTTCAAGGGCTCACTTAGGAGAAGTGGGTGAAATAGACCTAGGAATTCTGGGGTGTAAATAAACAATGCAGGCAACCTATTTTCTCTGTTCTACTTTCTCAGCATGCATCACAAATAATAGTGAAGTTTGAATATTAAACAAGAGATGTCATCTGCTCAAGGGTCTCCTGGCAGTCTGATCTAAATGTAGTGCTGGCTTTGGTGTAATATAAAAGCATCAATGAGAAGTCATCAGATATCAGAAGGATAATATTCAATGTTTTTCCTCCTCTTTAAAAATACTTTCTGGATGAACACACAGTCTAGAAGGGGCAGCAGCTTTAAGTGAACTTTAAGTGAACTATAGGAAAGGGCACCAACTCTTCTACATGATGCTTACCAATACCACCACTGGGACCACCTCCGAATTTTCTCACCTTCATTTCCCTTGAACCTTTATTATTATTTCCAGTATTATACTATCAGTGTTTGCATCCCATAATTAAAACAGCTTGAATCTATAAGAACTTGAGTTACCAAAGAAATGAAAAAGAAAATAAAATGCAATGATGAACAGTGGCATGAAATTAGCCCATAATCTGCTTGCCCCAAATGGCAATGTTCTAAAGTGACGTGAGGTTCTTTAACATCTGCTGATTTATGAATACACTTCTTTTTCTTTTAAAAGTCATACAATATTTGTTCTTTTTTATTGTGATACTTACCTTCTCTGTTGACTCTAGACTTTTAAAAGTACTTCCTGTACTTGGGTTGTTACTATTTAAGAACTATCTGATAGTTGGCATACATGTTTATTTGATTACCTGCAAGCTCATTAGTGAGTACTTTTGGTTAAGGTATGTTTGATTCCTGTTCCGAATCAGTAGAATAATTCCTGTTCCGAATAAGTAGAGAACATCTGAGGTTTGATTTGGGGAACTGAGCTAATGCCTGGGTATAATGAGTGGAAGAATGGGATTTTACTAAAAATATTTAAGAATTACTGCAGAAGATTGGAAATAAAAGTTGCTTAAAAATTTGAAGTACCATTTGATACTTTATGAAAACACAGCCATTTAGGAAACAAATAATGACTCTAGAATAAAACAATGATTCCAGAATGATTATTAAAAAAACTGAATTCATTTCAAAATTATCTCTAAATAACTCTTAGATTTTCAACTAGAATTTTTTTTTAGCTTTTTTTCTCTCTTGGTTTTTACAGTCCTCTTGGGTTTTGATGCTGCTTTTAGAGAAAATGTTCTTAATTTTAACTCAGCTGGGTATGCTCTCCCAATATATATTTCACAGACTGTGGAATTATTTACTACCTTTCTTAAGGCAATATAGTTTAAAGAAAGCTTTAAGTCCCTATTTTCCCTTCTAATAAATGCAGCTCTGTGAAAACTGGTTAATATAAAGAGATTCTTAAGTGGGGTGGAGGGAGGAACAATGCAATTATTGGAAATGATAAAAGTTTCTAAAAGTGAAAATAGAAAATGAACCAACAATGAAATGTAATTTTGCTTTCGTGAAGGCTTAAAGAATGATTGCCTTTATGAAGAATGATAAAATTAAATTTTAGAGGCAGGAATGTAGAGGTCTATAGAGGAAGACTTATCCTTTCTGTTAAGACTAAAAATGATAGTTCTACTTAAATCTCTTTTGGCACTAGAAAAATCTTGTGAAATTGAGTTTCATATTCCATTGACGTGTCAAGATATCTTATTCACCGGAGAAACAGTTTCCCCTAAAAATATGACTTGTTCTGCACCATCACAGGGCTTAATTTAAACATAGCTCCTCTACTTTCAAGGAGCATCATGCTTGTATCAGCTCCATCAGGGTTACAAGGCAAGTGGAGAATTGAGGCCATCAATTTTAAGGCCATAGAGTTGAAAAGTCTAGTTTTTAGAAACTGACTTAAAACATCTTGTATGGGTTATATTTATTGGCTTGGTGCCACAGCATAATGAAATCCATGAAAAAACTATTTTAAGTCTGAATTTATGATTAAATCAGTAAGCTTAACTTGTCATTCATTTACAGAAAGATGTCATAAGAGGGCAGTACTAGAAAAGCAGAGGTCATTTAAAAATGCATCTAAAGGTCACTAGTTCGAAACTCTTTCTTTCACATAATAAGGGTGAGTACAGTCTGTTTTAAACAGTATAGAGGAAAAATGAATATATAAATAAATATTTAAAAATGCAGACAAGGGAAAAACAAGCCTCTAATGAAAGATAACACTTTGCTTTAAAAGAACTGAGCTAGTTTCTCTTTATGGAAATCTCACATGCAATTAAAGGAAATTAAAGATCCAAATCAACAATATTGAACCACAGCAACTTTCAAAAGGGGTAGCACAAATGTACTTTCAGGAAATATTTTAATTAATAAGTGATTCACTTGGGTGACTTTGTCTCAAAGATGTAGGTGGAAAATTAAGCTGATTATACTCTGACAATTATAGTAGCCAGGAAAATGTTACTGCGTTCTTCAGTTTATGCTACTAAAGAATATGCAGAAGGTAATATGAATAATCAGCAAGATGGTAGTAAAGGAGAAACTGCTAATGGACTTTCTGTTGTAGGAAAAATTACACAGGGTTAATACCTTTTTAATTGAAATGTGAAGCCATCTATTTTCAGATCAGCAATCCCAATGATTGCCAGGTTGGTCTATAGATCTTTCTTACTTGGAGAAGTATCCTTCTCATCTCTTACTAGCCTGAATGCAGTGGAAAAGGATGTCCATCTTGAGAAAGAAGTAACATTCTTTCTTCAAAGATACTGATTTTCTTCAAAACTATTTGTTAAGCATTTACTTTACCAACAAATGTTCTAGCCACTGGCAACAAGCATGACTTTACACATTTCTCTCCCTATGGGGAAATGTTGCTTATGCAGTTTGTCCTCTGCTAGATGTATGAGTATTTTTATTTCTCTACTAGAATTGTTGGAGTGAGCAACATGGGTCCAGCTCATTTACACTCTGGACCTTGGCTATTAATTTAGTGTTTCTGAAGCTGCTTGCTTTCATGTTAGTATTTCTTCTCAAGACCAAAGGGATACTAATTAACAATGTTGAAACAAAAAAATCAAGAATCAATTAAAATTCTTTTACCCTTAACTCTGCTGAAGGTCATCCTGGCATTTCTTGAGACATCAACCCATTAATTAGTCAGTATAATCCACTCATGTTTTTAAATATTGGATAACATGTTTAGCAACAAGAAACCTAAGAAGCTTGTTAGCAATCTTCTCCCCATCACCTTCAGGGTATCATTAGTAGATAGTACCATCCTTTCAAACCAGCCATTTGCCTAAAAGTGATAAGGTATAATTATGACAATTCTGATAGGGTTTGTGCTCTCAAATTCTTTAAACACTACTGGAATAAATGTAATCCTTTATCAAACCCAATACTTGTTAGCCACTCATGTGTTGCAAATAACTGCAAAAGAACTGTTATTTTAGAGTCGGAAGTGTGAACTGGAGTTAAAAGCACTTCCCATTATTTTGAGGTGAAATCTATTATAATCAAGATGTACTCTCCTTGGATTAGTCCAACTCTATCAGGATAGAATTTTGACCAAGATTTTTTGGTCACTTTTCATGGAAAACTAGGAGATTTTGGTGATCATACACATGCTAAAAACATAGGTAATTTTATATAAAGAATTTGAGTATGAGCTAAATCCTCTATTTCTTCCTCATGCTATATGCCAATTGAAAACCTGTTTCACATCTTTACTCTGGGACTCAGTCTAATAAAACAGTTTCCATCCAGAATATTGCCAATCATTATGTCACAGGACAGAAATATTTCAAAGCAAGATCTGGCATTTAAAAATATTCTGCTTCAAACTTGCACACACCAAACCAAGTCTAGTGGCCATGACTGGCTTCAGCAGGGTGGGGATATAGAATTGTCCCACACCAGGAGTGCCACAGAAAAGGCAACATGAATATTTAATGCACAACATTTACATTTATATTGATGGTAAACCGTTGAAAATTAAATATCATCATGTCACGTGATATTTTATAGCCAGTCTTATATTGGGTTGGCCAAAAAGTTCGTTCGGGTTTTCCATGTTACAGAAAAACCTGAACGAACTTTCTTGGCCAACCTCAATATTTTACATGTCAGTGGTGAAAAGAGAAATTTATATTAATTTTAAAGTGGTAATGGAATAGAAGACAAAAAATATGCTTAGCGTCATGCATCATCTTGGCAAATCCCTGAATATTGCTAAAAAATACATTATGAAATACTGTAGTAATAGTTATGCTATTAGTTATGCTATGGTTAATAATAGTTATGCTATGGAAAAAGAACTCTGTATAAATGTATTAGCAACAAGAAGCTTTGAAACATCTTGTTTTGACATTGAAAAAACTAAGTTATATATCACTGTGCCTTATCTTCAGTGAGGTAAATCCAGGAGCAATGATATGACATCTAAACTGGTGACACTGGATGATACTTTTCCACATTTTTTCTTTCCCCAAAAAACTCATATAGCCTGTGTGACTCTATCTAAAGCCATTCGATCATCTATTTATTACATGAACATGATTCTCTGTAGTTTGCATCATACTTGAAAGCCCTAGAATTCAGAAAAAAAGAAAATGAAGAAGTAACAAGGAATTCTAAACTGAAGTATTTTCTATGGAAAGAACTTTAATAAGTAATGATCCATTACTAGCCTAATGTGCTTTCAGTGAGAAAAAAAAAAATCACATTCTCTGAGTAAGTACAGTGCTTTTGTGCACCTCTCCTTCCAGGTGGATATAGTCATGTGCCATGGCACAAGGCTTGGACACCACAGTGTGGACTAGATTTCAGTTTCCCTAACTCTCTTCGGCTAGACAACAATGAGAAATTCAAAAGCTATTCAAGTGTCAGTGGTTTGATGATTGAGCACCTATTGTAGTTTAGTTAAAATAAGGTCTTGATGAATTTGGCAAGACCCAGTTGCACAGAGTTTGCTCCAGAACAAGTTTGGGGTATAGGTATTGCTCAAGTGCTTATTTCACATTTTATTTCCACTCTCTGTGATGATCTGGCCTCTAGCTAAGTCTCTGGCTTATTCTCCTCCACTGTTCACCCCCATCAAAAGTTACATTCCAATGATACTTGCTGTATTTGTACTTTCTGAGTCATAAATTTGCTTCAGATGTCCATGCCTTGCAAATATTGGCCCTTCACTTTAACAGTTTCCCATCCCACCTTTACACCTGACATAGCTCCTAAAAATACAGCTTGCAATTTCATGTTTTCTATGGCAGCCAGGATAATTCACCATAGAGATGTCCTGCCATAGGAAGCATTGATGGGTGGCCCTGCTACTTCTACCAAAATATTTAATAAAAGGCCACACTTTTATTAAATGGGCTTATAAATGGGCTACTCCTGGCATGGATACAAAGGCAGGTCCATTCCTGCAAAATACAAGACTCACCTGACAGATGACTTTGGTTTGTGGACTTTCCATTGGTGTGACCAAATCTTTCATAGAACAGTCTGAGACTGTTCCTACCCAACACTATCTCCTTCTTACTCTCCTTCTCAGGAGTCAGATTGTGTCATGCTTCCTCTTACTCCCTCCCCTTTTTCTCTTATATGTATTTCCCCAATAAATGTCTTGCACAGATAAGCCCACTTTGGTATCTTTTCTCTAAGGATCTGAACTAACACAAATTTTACTGTAAGAGGTCAAAAAAATTAGGTGGCAAGATTAGGATTAGAGACAGGCTCAATCACTACCCCACATGTCTTCATCATCCTAGGTGATACATGAGGCATAGAGAGCATGTGGTACAATAGAGTCGGCTAATTGCTAATGATTTCACCACTTCTGACCTGGAAATACATTCCAGGGGAAGGGAATGCCTTTTTAAGTGCAATGATTCAGGCATTTGAAAAATATGAGGGTAGTGGGCAGCATCAAAAAAGACAGGGGGCTTCTATGTTATATTGGTGCTCTGCAGAGAAACTGAGGAGTATAAACAAGCAGTTAACAGCTAAATATGAGTTCCAGAGGATCTCTCTGGTAGTGTAAAAGGAAATCCTTATCTCCTAGAGTGGAAGCACAGACACAGCAATAAATCAGTGACTTGATAATTATAGGTGCAAAACTCCAGACACTTCTGAAGACTCCTTCAATGCAGATCTTTTGTGCTAAGATCAAAACCTTTTTCTGGGGCCCTGAAACATGAATTGGGGACATCTGGAAGGATGTCCATGTAGATGATGATTCTGTAGATATCTGAATTGGCAGAGCTTGGAGAGGAGCCCCATCCTTGCCCAGTAAGATCTAGTTATTCCAGTCTGCTCTAGGATACAACACAGTCCTCCTCCCCGTGAGGCAACAAGTGCTCCCCTCAGCAGTTGCCCCCACTGCTTCTCCTGACTACTAGGCTGATAACTAGGGTTAAATCCTACTGTAATGTAGATAACGGCCTGCTGGGTCTAATGTGAAGAGAGAGATACAGTATACTACAAAATTGGAAAAATTAGGATCAGGTATATACAGTAACTGGGATGTACTACTGTGGTTGAATTTTGAGAGTACTTGATCAGAAGAATGAAATGCAAGACCAGAAAGGCAAGAATTCATTGACATGGAGAGCCCTAACCAACTTGGGTTTAAAAGCTTGGCAAGGATCCCAGGCAATGAGCAAACTCTCTTCTAGGGCTGCTCTTAGAAACCCAGAGAAAGGGATGGCTAATATTAAGTAGAATGGAAATATCTGACTTTCCCTGGAAGAAGTAGAGGAAGGAATAAAGAAGCTGAGGCAAGTAGGTATATTGGAATGTACCTATTATGTGAGGTAAGAAGACCAACCACTTGGTTATGTTCCATAGGAGGGCCCAGAGATCACACTATTCGTCAAGGCCATCAGCATGTGCTGATGATAGGTGCACAGGCTCACTAAGAGGTTTGGTGGTAGTTCTCCTCTGTAGGCAAGGACTGACAGTAGGAAGAGTTGTCTCAGAACTGGGCTATATATATCTGTGAGATGATGGTGCCGTAAAATAGTAGAGGTACTTGAAAACCAGAAGCCATAGGGCAGAAATTACTGTACTGACTGGCAAGGTCAAATAGACCATGAAGGGACCTTGACCCACAGAGAGTTGTGGAGACGATTAATAGAGCAACAAGACTCTAGGACAAAATAGATGGGTAGATGACATGGTTGCTAGTTGATATCTACAAACCTGTCCCCCAAAAAGAATGGAGACAGGGGTTTGGAGAGGTCACCTCAATAATCTCAGTTTTCAGACCTGTGCCAATTTTTAGTTTTGGAAGACATTGACTGAAAAAGTGGTTAGTTCCCTCAGGGGAGGTACCATGACAGAACATTATAGGTTGAAGAAAGGGAAATACCCACACATGTGAAGATAATTGGGCACAGAATCTGAGTGTGGGTTGACATTGATAACTGAAGACCCAAAGTGTCATCATTGTCCCTGTTTGAAAGTGGAGGCTTAGGCATGGCAGAAAATAAAGGGAGTACTAATTAAAGTCTAAATCACAGTGGGCCTACTCTGTCCACGTATTTACCCAATGGTTGTTTCCTCAGTCCCCAAACAAACATAAATTTGGACTTTATTTGGGAATTAGAGTAATAGTCACATATGGTTCTTGGCCTGTGGTGTAAGAGCCATGACAGTGGGGAAGGTCAAGTCTTGACTTCTTAAAATGCCATCCTTCCTCCAGGTAAGATAGTAAATAAAAAACAATATCACTTTTCAGTGGAGTGTTGGAGATTATTGCTGCCACTAAAGATCTAAAGATTACAGAGGTGGTCTCCATTTAATTCACTGGCCTGCCCCTGCAGAAACCTAGATAGACTTAGAGACAGACTATAGAATCCTACAGACTTAACCAAGTAGCAGCTCGAGTTATGGCTGCCTTGCTGGGTGAAGGATCATTGCTAGAACAGTTTAACAAGGTCTCAGATACATGGTATTTAGCCACTGATTTGGAGAATGAGCACCTTTCCATTCAGATAATAAGATAAGAAACAGTTCACATTCTTATATGAAAGTAAAGAATATTCATTTGAAGTTTTGCTTTATGAACACTTTAATGCTTTCTCCCCTCTGTCATAACCTCTGTTATATGGTCTAAACTGAACTGCCTGGCAATCCCATGGATTATCACTCTGATTCATCACATCAGCAACATTATGCTGATTATACAGCATGAGCAAGAAGAGACTACTTCACTGGCAGCCTTGGTAAGATATATGTTTCATATAATAAATGTTGGAGAGGGAGTAGAGAAAAGGGAACCCTACTACACTGTTAGTGGGTATGTAAATTGGTACAACCACTATGGAGAGCAGTATGGAGGTTCATTAAAAAACTAAAAATAGAACTACCATATGATCCAGCAATCCCACTCCTGGGCATATATCCAGAGAAAACTGTAATTTGAAAATATACATGCACCCAGTGTTTATTGCAGCACTATTTACAATAGCCAACACATGGAAGCAACCTAAATGTCCATCAACAGAGGAATGGATAATGAAGATGTGGTACATATATACAGTGGAATATTACTCAGCCATAAAAAAGAATGAAATGCCATTTGCAGCAACATGGATGGATTTAGAGATTATCATACTAAGTAAGTCAGACAGGGAAAGACACATCATACTAAGTAAGTCAGACAGGGGAAGACACATATCATATGATATCACTTTTATGTGGAATCTATAAAAAAAATGATACAAATGAACTTATTTACAAAACAGAAACAGACTCACAGACTTCAAAAACAAACTTACAAAGGATAGGTGTTAGCTCTTCTCTAGATATTTGATAGAATTGGCCTGTGCAGAGGGAGGAACACTTCCAAACTCATTCTATGAGGCCACCATCACCCTGATACCAAAACCAGACAAAGATGTCACAAAGAAAGAAAACTACAGGCCAATATCACTGATGAACATAGACGCAAAAATCCTCAACAAATTACTAGCAAACAGAATCCAACAGCACATTAAAAGGATCATATACAATAATCAAGTGGGGTTTATCCCAGGAATGCAAGGATTCTTCAATATATGAAAATCAATCAATGTGATACACCATATTAACAAACTGAAGGATATAAACCATATGATCATCTCAATAGATGCAGAAAAAGCTTTCAACAAAATTCAACACCCATTTATGATAAAAACTCTCCAGAAAGTAGACATAGAGGGAAACTACCTCAACATAATATAGGCCATATATGACAAACCCACAGCCAACATCATTCCCACTATTATTCCACATAGTTTTGGAAGTTTTAACCATGGCAATCAGAGAAGAAAAAGAAATAAAAGGAATCCAAACTGGAAAAGAAGAAGTAAAACTGTCACTGTTTGCAGATGCCAGGATACTATATAGAGAGAGTCCTAAAGATGCTACCAGAAAACTACTAGAGCTAATCAATGAATTTGGTAAAGTAGCAGGATACAAAATTAATGCACAGAAATCTCTTGCATTCCTATACACTAATGATGAAAAATCTGAAAGTGAAATTAAGGAAACACTCCCATTTACCATTGCAACAAAAAGAATAAAACACCTAGGAATAAACCTACCTAAGGAGACAAAAGACCTGTATGCAGAAAACTATAAGACACTGATGAAAGAAATTAGAGGTGATACAAACAGATGGAGAGCTATACCATGTTCTTGGATTTGAAGAGTCAACATTGTGAAAATGACTATACTAGCCAAAGCAATCTACAGATTCAATGTAATCCCTATCAAACTACCACTGGCATTTTTCACAGAACTAGAACAAAAAATTTCACAATTTGTATGGAAACACAGAAGACCCCGAATAGCCAAAGCAATCTTGAGAAAGAAAAATGGAACTGGATGAATCAGGCTCCCTGAATTCAGACTATACTACAAAGCTACAGCAATCAAGACAGTACAGTGCTGGCACAAAAACAGAAATATAGATCAATGGAACAGGATAGAAAGCCCAGAGATAAACCCATGCACATATGGTCACCTTATCTTTGATAAAGGAGGTAAGAATATACAATGGAGAAAAGACAACTTCTTCAATAAGTGTGCTGGGAAAACTGGACAGCTACATGTAAAAGAATGAAATTAGAACACTCCCTAACACCATACACAAAAATAAACTCCAAATGGATTAAAGACCTAAATGTAAGGCCAGACATTGTCAAACTCTTAGAGGAAAACATAGGCAGAACACTCTATGACATAAATCACAGCAAGATCCTTTTTGACCCACCTCCTAGAGAAATGGAAATAAAAACAAAAATAGATAAATGGGACCTAAGGAAACTTAAAAGCTTTTGCACAGCAAAGGAAACCATGAACAAGACAAAAACACAGCCCTCAACGGGAGAAAATATTTGCAAACGAATCAATGGACAAAGGATTAATCTCCAAAATATATTAACAGGTCATGCAGCTCAATATTAAAGAAACAAACAACCCAATCCAAAAATGGGCAGAAGACCTAAATAGACATTTCTCCAAAGAAGATATACAGATTACCAATAAACATATGAAAGGATGCTCAACATCACTAATCATTAGAGAAATGCAAATCAAAACTACAATGAGGTATCACCTCACACTGGTCAGAATGGCCATCATCAAAAAATCTACAAACAATAAATGCTGGAGAGGGTGTGGAAAAAAGGGAACCCTCTTGCACTGTCGGTGGGAATGTAAATTGATACAGCCACTATGGAAAACAGTATGGAGGTTCCTTAAAAAACTAAAAGTAGAACTACCATATGACCCAGCAATCCCACTACTGTGCATATACCCAGAAAAAACCATAAGTCAAAAAGAGTTATGTACCACAATGTTCATTGCAGCACTATTTACAATAGCCAGGACAGGGAAGCAACCTAAGTGTCCATCGACAGATGAATGGATAGAGAAGATGTGCCAAATATATACAATGGAATATTACTCAGCCATAAAAAGAAACGAAATTGAGTTATTTGTAGTGAGGTGGATGGACCTAGAGTCTGTCATACAGAGTGAAGTCAGTCAGAAAGAGAAAAACAAATACCGTATGCTAACACATATATATGGAATCTAGAGATTGGACTTGAGGATATGGGGAGGGGGTAGGGTAAGCTGGGACGAAGTGAGAGAGTACACTACCAAATGTAAAATAGATAGCTAGTGGGAAGCAGCTGCATTGCACAGGGACATCAGCTCAGTGCTTTGTGGCCACATAGAGGGGTGGGATAGGGAGGGTGGGAGGGAGGTGCAGGAGGGAGGGTATATGGGGATATATGTATACATATAGCTGATTCACTTTGCTATACAGCAGAAACTAACACAACATTGTAAAGCAATTACACTCCAATAAAGATGTTAAAAAAAAAAAACAACAAACCTAGGAATACCAAAGGGGAAACATGGCGGGGAGGGATAAATTAGGAGTTTGGAATTAACATATACACACTACTATATATAAAATAGATAATCAACAAGGACCTACTGTATAGCACAGAGAACTCTACTCAATATTCTGTAATGGCCTATATGGGAAAAGAATCTGAAAAAGAATGGATACATGTTTATGTACAACTGAATCACCTTGCTGTATCCGTGAAACTAACACAACATTGTAAATCAACTATACTCCAATATAAAATAAAAATTAAATTAAAAAAAAGGACATGTTTCATGTGATGGGCAGGAAACTCTACAAAGATTCAGGAATAAGCAACTCAGTGATATTATCAGGGTTCAGTGTTCAGGAGTATATTAAGAACCATCCCCAAAGTGAAAGGAAAATTGATGTATTTTGTATTCTTTACCACAAAGAAGGAAGCACAGTGCCTGCTAAGCATCTTTGGAATCTATGGAAATATATTCTATGCCTTGGAATGTTGCCATGGCCCATGTATCAGATGACGTAAACAGCTAAGCCATCAGCTTTTACAAAGGCCAAAAGGAGGGAAGGAACTCTATTGCTGCAGCTGATCTCAAGACCTCAAATCTCACCAATAACCATCACCTTGGGAGGGAACTATAGTTCACTCCACTAACCTTCTATATTTCCCCCTCAGCAAGTGAGGTCCCTGAGAACCAAGGAGAATGTGCTCCCTAAAGCTGAATTCAGAAGTAGATATTTGTGGAACAAGTAGTAGACTATGGCAGACAAAAATATTCTCTTAAGATCTCTTGCTGCAGAGAACATAAGTGATGGACAGGTAAAGCTGCTTTGCTCTGAGTTCATCGCTACATATATGCTGTGTCCATGCTTTTCAATGGTTGCTCCCAGCCAACTACTGAACATAGAGAGGTATCAGGAAGACCAGTTTCTACAAAATGCAGGACTCCTCTGACAGACTATGTTGGCTCAAGGACTCCACATCATCCTGGCCAAAACTTTCTTAAAGCTTTGCTACAATCTTACATCTTCCTATGCATCCTTCCTTCCCTCTCTCTATCACAGTGGTCATATTTTTGCCATGCTATGACAGGTCATCCCGCCTCCTCCAGCTTCCTCCATCTTCCCCCTCATAAGCATTTTTTTTCCAATAAATCTTGCATTTCTATATCTGTTTTGTCATCTGCTTCTCTGAGGACCTGAACTAATATTTATTCCAATAGGCATGAAACTGAAATGTTATTCCAAAATCCATTCTCTAGGTAGTCATAGTCTTCCTGGACTAGTGATTTAATAAATACACTTTAAAATTATATCAAGTAAACTTTTTTCTTTAAGGCATTCACATGGTAAAAATTGATGGATATTATCCATTTCCTGAGAAGCCAGTTTCAAATTTCTCTCTGATGACAAGCCACTTTTTTTCCATACTTACACACATAACCCAGATAGTGATTTCCTATCCTTCTATCTCATTATACATATACACATGTGCAATCCATAGTCTTGTATAAGCTTAAATATATCTTAATATTCCCAGATTAGGAGGAGGGATCGAGTTGAGAACAGAAATCTGAGTATGCTTGTATAATTCAAAGTTCCCTAGGATCTACCCACTTCTATGAAAAATGCCACTTTAATGGTGATATTTCTAATTTCAATGAGTTATTGATTACAGAGTCCTTTCCAGGAGTCACTGTTCTTCCAGCATTACAAATGTGTGCTATATTATGCATAATGCAAACACTGGGTAATAACTGGAGGAGGGAGAATATTTTCATGGAAGTCGTTTTGTCTTTGTTATCATTTGCTTCTCTTCATTAGTAGGCTATGAACAGAACCTGTGTATAAGGTCCCTCCACCAGGCTAAAGCTGGGTTAGGCTCAGACTAACATGATCTATGTGTATTAGTGCAACCATCATGTCTTATCACATAATAAAGTATATAACATTTTTCCACCTGCCTAAACATAGTTCTTTTCTGGATTAGTTTCTAATATTATTATCATGGGTTGGTTTTTTCAGGTCTTTATATTAGTTTAGAGAGTTTACTCACAAAGTAGATGTCTTCATTTTCTGCTTCTAGATCTCACCTGAACTTTCATTCTAAAAAGAAAAAAAAGATAATAATTAAGTTCATGAACTGTGCTAGGTGGAATTGTCTCTCAAAAATGTCTATACTTTAATCCTTGAACCTCATGACTATGTTGTGTTACACTGCAAAGGAATTTGCAGATGCAAATTAAGGTAATGAATTTTAAAATAGAAAGATTATCCTAGATTATCTGAATGGGCCCATTCTAATCACATGAGCCTTTTAAGGCAGAAAATGTTCTGTTACAAGGACCAGAGAGAGGCCTCTAGGAGAAACAGGGACCTACAACTTCAAAGTCCTACAACTTCAAAGAACTGGATTCTGCCAACAATTCAAGAGGCTCCTCCTGAGAGCGCAGCCATATATCATCTTGATTTTGGTCTTATTAAACCAGGAGGAGAGGAACCAATGAGGCCAACGAGACTATGACCTATAAATTTGTATTGTTTTAAACTACTCAGTTGTTTGTAATAATTTGTTATGGCAACAGTAGAAAACTAATACATGAGCGATCCATAATCACTTTTTTGCCCACCTCAGGAAAATTTAATCATCTGTTATTCCATACAACCTGTGTATTGTCTTCATACACTTATTCTTTTATTAGACTTTATAACTTTTTTAAAATGCCCATCTTTCTTCTTAACTAGTCTATGAGATCCCTAAGTGTCTCATTTATCTTTAAATTTCTGGTGTTTACTACAGTAGTTGAACTTTTGAAATAAATAAGGTGTACAATATTTAGTACTGGCACAGGTAGTACAATATTTCACCCATGTATAAGTGGTTTAAATACATCATAAATGATCAAAGTGTAACTGACTTTCCTTATCTACTTATTGCTATATATTCTGCCTTAGCTTTAAGTGAGTTAGTGAAATATTTTTAATTCAAATAATATTGGTTTTTCCATATAAACTCCAAAGTGCACAAAAAACCTTTAGTAGAAATCTACTTACATATTTCTTAGAAAAATACCTTAGATACTGATTCATAAAAGGCTTTTATGCCTATTTCTCCTTGGAATGATGAAAAACTGTTTTTCTATAGAATATTCATATTTTATATTCAAACACAGCTTTCAACAATATCAGTTGTGTGGTTATTTAATTGTAAAGAACATTTCACAATGGCTTTCATATCTAATAACGCGATTGTATTGTACAGAGTTGATATCATCATTAATCATTGCTGAAATCCCCAAACAAATCAGGACTTCCATCTTGCCCTCTCAATACTCTTACAAATAACATATTTTCCATCAGCTTTCCCTCAACATTCTGCATCTGATGCCTGGATTTTGTTAATATGTATAATATATATAACCTAAGTAATATGACTCCTACATCATTTATTTATATATAATGCATAGCTCCACGCTTGGCAAGATCAAATAATAAATGATAGTCAATATTGTGGCTTCTATATTTTATTTTTAAGTAATAATGTTTTTAACTTTTCATGTGATTCTTTTATAGAGAATTTATACTCTGGATATTTGACTCTGAGGAGAAAGCGAATGTAATTATCTGAAAACATGTTTGGATATGTGTCTCCCTTATTTATTTTTATGTAAGAAATTACTTCAGAAGATGATGACTTAAAACAACAATCTTCCTAATATAGCTTCCTTATCTGTGGGACAGAGATTCTGGCAGGGCTTGGATGAGTGATTCTTCGGTCCTGTGTGATGTACAGGAGTCACTTGGTGGTATTTAGCTGACAGATAAGCCATCCTGTACCCAATAGACTAGCCTAACTCACATGTCCACTGCTTTGGCAGGGATCTGACTGGAATTTGACCTCAGCTAGTGCTGTTGACTTGAGTGCCTATTGTAAATTTCTTCAGCATGGTGGTCATAAGTAATCAGATTTCTTAGATTGTGACTCTGATACCAAGGGCAAATATGTTAGCAAACAAAGGAGAAACTGCATGGCCTTTTGAAAACTAATATTGAAATTATCATGGTGTACTTCAATTGTAAACTATGGGTTGATTCAGTCACAAGCTCACTTCGATTCAAAATGAGGAGTTATTTATGGGAAGAGCTTCAAAAAATTGTAATCATAGTTTAAAACTCATAATTACAGTTTGGGGAACACTCTCCTATCTCACAATTTACTGTTACTATTACTTATATTAATCTATTACTTAATTACTATTACTAATAAAAACAGTATTTCAAGTAAACCAGAAACTGTGTAACATCTGTGGTATGTAGTAAAAAATAAAAACAAAGTGGAACTTTCTTCAGTCATTTCAGATGTTTAAATTGGATCTGTCTAAAGGCATAATTGAATATCATCATGTATTCATATATGTCATCATATAAACTTTTACATTAAAATTTCTTTCAAAATAAACTATTGAAATATATAGAACAGTTTTGTTACTATAAATAATGTTCTTTTCCCATCTGGACTGAGAGTCAGTTGTATATTATATGAACTAATAAACTGATATTACAGGTGAAAGGAAAATTTTTTATAACACTATAAGTTTATTTAGTCTTCATCTTAAGGGGAAAAGTAACAATTAATGCACATGCCACATGACTGGATCCCACAAAAGTAAGGCTCTCTACTTTCTGGAGAAAAATATGATTGACAATATTTTATCATCATATAAATTCCAAAATTGTAGAATGAACAGCACCAGTGATTTCCAAGGCAGTCATTTTATGTACAGTATATTTGGAAGTTCTGAGTGGGACCTCATATTCTGTCATTTTCTAAACATTTTAGAATGAAATTGATCTCTGCTTTAGATTATTCAGATCTTAGATTATGTAGATTTTTCAGACAGTACCTATCCTTTTCGACAGAAAACAAATTGTGCTGGGTGGCAATGAAAAAAAGAGGGATGGAATTAACAGCCCTCCAAAAATATAGTCCTTTATTACTACAAAACTAATCCTGGTTAACTCCATTCTGAAACACAGCAGAAAACAACTAAACACACACACACACACACACACACACAAAACACAGGAGTGTATTAATCCCTATAGCTGTAAAATGAACTAACATTTAATAATTTCAAGTCCACATTTTGAATAGCATCAAGAAATATAAGCGTCAAGCTTATATTTTTGTTCTCTGAAATTTTCTCTGAGGTAGTAATTTTTCCTTGCTGCACACCACATAAACTAAATACAATATTTGTGGCATATAAGAGAAACAAGTAGCATGCACACATGTTGGCATGCATATATGTACAAAGATTTTCTATATCTATCTCCAAGTTCTAGAATGAGTATATTCTGCTATGCCTTCTTTTAATCTCCCTATTTCTTCTCTGACAGTAATGCAAACTATTACTTTAAGATACCCTTTACAGCCTTTAATAACCTTTAATATCATATATATTCAATTGAATATCTATTTAAGCAACAAGAATATGCTTTCACATATTAATGTTACAAAATAAAAATAATAATAATTAGAGTATAATAATGTATCTGGGGCAGGGGTTAAGATAGTAAAACTAGGAGGGGATCAAGATGGTGGGGGAGTAGGACATGGAGCCCACCTTCTCCCACAAATACATCTATGTGTGGAATGATTCTCACAGAACATCTACTGAACACAGGCAGAAGAACTCAGATTTCCAAAAGGGCAAGAAAATCTCCACAAAACTGGGTAGGACAAAAGAAAAAAGAAAAGAAAAAAAAGAGAGAAAGAAATCAGGACAGAAACTGTGCCCCTGGGAGGAAGCTGCAAAAAAGGAAAGTTTTCTGCACCCTGGGAAGTTCTGACACTGGAGGGGAGATCAGCCAGGACAGAGGCAGAGCTTCAGGGCCTCAGAGGAGAGTGCAGCAACTGGTTTACAGAGGGCAAAGTAGAAAGAGACCTGTATAGATGGTCAGTGCTGCTGCCCAACAACCCTAACCTGAGATGCTTGTCCACTGGTTTGGGAGGGGGCTGGGTAGTGAGGCTCTGGCTTCGGAAGTCAGACCAGGGGAGAGGATTGGGATTGGCTGCATGGAGACAGCCTCAGGGGTCTGGGGTGTGGTGTGCCACAACTGAGGGTGTATGGGAAGAAGGCTGAGACTGTCAGAGAGGCAGGGCACCATTGCTGGGGGGGTTGTGAAGAGAGGAGGGGGAGACGGCCATCAGAGCTTCTTTCTCCATGCACTCTCAGGCAGCAGGTCACTGCCTGCATGAGCTCCAAGTGTGGGCACTAGTGGGCGCAAGCCGCTGCTGCCATCTTGGACTCCAGAGGTGGGTGTGGACCACTACCACAGCTGAGAGTCCCATGAGCAGGAGCCAATCACTGCCCCTGTCTTCCCGGCAGTGTGTGCAACCTACCGACACCACCACCACTGCTGAGAGTCCCAAGACCAGGTGCCAATTGCTATCCCCACTTCCCCAGGAACATGTGTAGGCTGTGCACCTGAACATCCCCTATCAAGGGGATAACAGTCAGCACATGCTGAGGAAGGAGACAGCAAACATCCAAACTAAAAGCAGCCCTCACTCCAAAAAATATTAAACCCACACAAGCTACACAGGGACACTCCCACATATAAACAGCCCTCTAAGACTACAGTAGATAATTGATCTCCTAAACTCACAGAATATGAGAAATATAAGTAAAATGAAGAAGCAGAGGAACCACTCCTGGTTAAAAGACCAGGAGTATTCCCCTGAAGAAACAAAAAATGAAACAGACCTCTTCAGTCTAATAGACACTGAGTTCAAAAAGAAGGTAATGAAAATACTGAAGGAATTAAGAAAGGCTATTGACAGAAATGCAGATTACTGTGAAAAGGAACTAGAAACTATAAGGAGCCAAGAAAACTTAGAAAATTCATTTATTGAGACAAAAGCTGAGCTAAAGTCAATGAATAGCAGAATGAATAATGCAGAGGAAAGAATAAGTGATCTGGAAGATAGACTAATGGTAATTACCCAATCAGAACAGCAGACAGAAAGCCAAATGAAAAAAAAAAAAATTGAAAGCAATATAAGAGACCTATGGGATAATATAAAGCATGCCAATCTATGTATAATGGGGATTCCAGAGGAGAAGAAAGAGAAAAGAGGATTGAAAATGTATTTGAAGAAATTATGGCTGAAACCTTCCCAAACCTAAAGAAGGAAACAGATATTCAGGTACAGGATGCACAAAGGGTTCCAAACAAGATGAACCCCAAAAGACCTACACCAAGACATAATAAAAACGGCAAAATTTAAAGATAAAGAGAGGATTCTAAAGGCAGCAAGAGAAAAACAAAGAGGTAATTACAAGGGAACCCCCCCCCCATAGGTCTATCAGCTGATTTCTCTACAGAAACGCTGCAGGCCAGAAGGGAGTGGCAAAATATATTCAAAGTCTTGAAAGGGAAACATCTGCAACGTAAACTACTCTATACAGCAAGATTATAATTTAGAAAAGTAGGAGAGATAAAGAATTTCTCAGACAACTAAGAATACAGCAATACTAAACCTATCCTAAAAGAAATATTGAAAGGTCTTCTCTAAATAGAAAAGAAGCAAGAGGATGTAGGAAAAGAGGAAATCACAATTGTAAAGTAAATAACTTAAATAAGTCAGTATACAGATCAAAAAGGAAAACAAAACCTATTTGTGAAAGCAATGATAAACACAAGGAAGAGCAAAAGGATAAACATGAAGATGTAAAAGAGGACATCAAAATCATAAAATGTAAGGAAGGAGGGTAAGAAAATTTTACCGATAAATTCAAAAAAACAAAAAGAACACAAGCATAAAATAAAAGGGCATCATCAAAGCACAAAAAGAAAAAGAAAGGAACAAAGAAGAAATATAGAATCAACTGGAAAACAAGGTTTAAAATGTCAACAAACACATATCTATCAATAATTACCTTAAGTGGCAATGGATTAAATACTACAGTCAAAAAACATAGAGGGGCAGACTGGATAAAAAAAAAGAAGAGCCAGCAATATGGTGACTACAAGAGGCTCACTTTAGAGTAAAAGACACACATAGATTGAAAGTGAGGGGATGGAAAAAGATATTTCATGCAAACGGAAATGACAAGAAAGTGGGAGTCACAATACTCATATCTGACAAAATAGACTTTAAAACAAAGGCCATAAAGATAGTTAAAGAAGAACACTATATAAAGATAAAAGGATCAATACAAGAAAAGGTTATTACACCCTTCAGAATGTATGCACCCAATACAGGAACACCCAAATATATGAAACAAATACTAACAGACACAAAGGGAGAAATTGATGGGAATGCAATAATAGTAGGAGACTTTAACACCCCACTCACATCAATGGACAGATCTTCTAGACAGAAAATCAATAAGGCAACATAGATCCTAAATGATACAGTAGAACAGTTAGACTTAATTGATATTTTCAGGACATTACATCCAAAGAAAACAGAATTACACATTCTCTTCAAGTGCACATGGAACATTCTCTAGGACTGACCACATACTAGGGCACAAAACAAACCACAACAAATTTAAGAGTATAGAAATTATTTCAAGCATCTTCTCTGACCATAATGTCATGAAACTAGAAATCAACCACATGAAAAGAAATTAGAAAAAAACGATTGCATGGAGACTAAACAACATGCTACCAAAAAACCAATGGGTCAACAAGGAAATCAAAAAGGAACTTAAAAAATTTGAGACAAATGACAATAAAACCACAACCATACAAAATCTATGGAATGCAGCAAAAGCAGTTCTTACAGGGAAGTTCATAGCAATACAGGCCTTCCTCAAAAAACATGAAAAAAATCAAATAAACAACCTAACCTACCACTTATAAGACTTAGAAAAAGAAGAATTAAAAAAATCTAAAGTCAGCATATGGAAGGAAATAATCAAGGACAGAGAGGAAATAAATAAAACAGACATTTAAAAAACAATAGAAAAATCAATAAAACCAAGTTTGACAAACCTCTGGCCAGGCTTACCAAGAAGAATCTTTGACAAAGGAGGCAAGAATATACAATGGTAATAAGACAGTCTCTTCAGCAAGTGGTGCTGGGAAAGTTGGCCAGTTGCATGTAAATCAATGAAGTTAGAACACACCCTCACAACATACACAAAAATTCGAAATGGCTTAAAGACTTAAACTAAGACAAGACACCATAAAACTCTTAGAAGAGAACATAGTCAAAACATTCTCTGACATAAGTAGTATCAATGTTTTCTTAGGTTAGTCTTCCAAGGCAATAGAAATAAAAACAAAAATAAACAAATGGGACCTAATCAAACTTACAAGTTTTTACACAGCAAAGGAAACCATAAACAAAATAAAAAGACAACCTACAGACTGGAAGAAAATATTTGCAAATGATGGGACCAACAAGGGCTTAATTTCCAAAACATACAAACAGCTTATACAACTCAACAACAAAAAACCAAACAAACCTAACCATAAATGGGCAGAAGACCTAAACAGACATTTCTCCAAAGAAGAAATACAGATGGCCAATAGGCAAATGAAAAGAGTCTCAACATCGCTAATTATAAGAGAAATGCAAATCAAAACTACAGTGAGGTACTACCTCACACAAGTCAGAATGGCCATCATTAAAAAGTCTAAAAATAACAAATGCTGTAAAGGCTGTGGAGAAAAGGGAACCCTCCTATACTGTTTGTGGGGATGTAAGTTGGTACAGCCACTATGGAAAACAGTATGGAGGTTCCACAGAAAACTAAAAATAGAATTACTATATGATCCAGCAATCCCATTCCTGGGCATATATCCAAACAGAACTATAATTCAAAAAGATACATGTACTCCTATATTCATAGTAGTACTATTCACAATAGCCAAGACATGGAAACAACCTAAATGTCCATCAACAGATGAATGGATAAAGATGTGGTACATATATACAATGGAATACTACTCAGCCATAAAAAAAGAATGAAAATAATGTCATTTACAGCAACATGGATGGAGCTAGAGATGAGCATACTAAGTGAATTAAGTCAGAAAGAGAAAGATAAATACCATATGATATCACTTATATGATAAAATATGACACAAATGAACCTATCAATGAAAGAGAAACAGAAACTGGACATAGAGAACAGACGGTGGTTGCCAAGGGAGAGGGGTTTGGGGAGTGATGGAGTGGGAGGTTGGGATTAGCATATGTAAGCTTTTATATACAGAATGGATAAAAAACAAGGTTCTACTGTATAGCACAGTGAACTATATTCAATATCCTATGATAAACCATACTGGAAAAGAATATTAAAAAAGTATGTATGTGTATACATATATAAACCTTGACCCCACAAACCTGTATTCTTTGTAAGCATGTAAGAGTGTTTATGTGATTATCATATCTTTAATATTTATCATAAATTTGAAAGCAGATCTCAGAATTGTAAAATGTAAATCAAAACCAACTCAATCAAACTACCAAGAATGAAACATCTCTGTTATAAAGAAATAGTTAACAAGCTTCCAATTAAATACTCAAAAGATTTCCTTCTAGAAAGGAGAAGGATAAGGGAGTTAAATTTATCAAACTGAACTTATTTTTCTTGTGCATGATTTAGGGTTTTTAAAAATAAAAGACTTAAATATATGTAATAGTATGGTACAAAATGTTATCAAATTACTGATATATATGACAAATTAAAATTGGAAGTTACCTTTCAGATAAAAAAGTAAAATCAGGCCATCTTGAATATATTTATACATTTATTGTATGGATTTTGTTTTTCTTTAGTTTTAAAATTGGCAGATATATTATCACCATATTTAACAGTTTAGGAAATAAAATTTGTAATTATTATTTTGTTCCTTTCAATGATCTCACTCACTATGTTAAGCAGGAATTGTTACCTTGATTTATGTTCAAGTTATATTTTAAAATATTTAAAATCTTTTCAGATATAAGGTAATGGAATATTAATGGAAGACAATTTTTTTCTATCCATCCTTTACAAAAAAATCCAAATTTGAGTCTTAATTCTCCCATAAATAGTGACATTGGACAGTCTATTTAACTTCTTTGACTTTCAGTTTCCATCTGTTTCGAAAGAGGATAGTAATAGGAAACACCTTAAAACGTTTTTACAAGGATTCAGTAAGTGCATATGATTATTTATGAAAATACACTTATGCCATGTAATATGAGGCAAAATAACCCAGCTCTGAGAATCAGAAATGTCTGGACCATATCTCTGGAGGGTTCTATTGCAACAACTTACCTAACATTATATTAATCTATCAGAAATTATGAGTGACCTTGAATTTCTAATACTTTTCTGTAGCTAATCCGAATCAGGAGGGAAAAATGAAGCCTCATGGCTGTACTCAGAGAGTGACAAAAAATAACTGAGCTCAGGATAGATACCAGGGTATATGTGGGGAAAAAATGTGGGACAAGTATTCTTAAGCCTCTCAAAGCAGGATTCCAGTGAGCAAGTTTCCAGTGAGAGCAGATTAGCAGGTTTCCCATCTCCAGTCATCGATCTCTTCTCCTCCATCATCACCCCCTCCCCTAAATACAACAAATTTAATATAACTAATTTCTCAAGTTGGAGTTTTGTGCCATAATTTGCTTTTAGTATGCCATGATTTCTCACAAATGAAATTGCTGTGATCAGCCAGATACATAGTACTTGTGGTTTTTTATGTCCACATGGAGATCTACATGGAGAAAACGTCATCCTATAATAATTTCCGTTTATATGAACCAGAATGTCAACGTGTCAGTCTGAAAAAAAGCTGAGAAGTGCATTCTTCTTCTCTGATTCCAATGGGCAGATGTCCTGGAATGGGAGGAAATTAAAATAATGCTGACACGGGGCTTCCCTGGTGGTGCAGTGGTTGAGAATCTGCCTGCTAATGTAGGGGACACGGTTTCGAGCCCTGGTCTGGGAGGATCCCACATGCCGCGGAGCAACTAGGCCCGTGAGCCACAACTGCTGAGCCTGTGCGTCTGGAGCCTGTGCTCCGCAACAAGAGAGGCCGCAATAGTGAGAGGCCCACGCACCGCGATGAAGAGGGGCCCCCACTTGCCACAGCTAGAGAAAGCCCTCGCACAGAAACGAAGACACAACACAGCAAAAATAAATAAATTAATTATTTAAAAAAATAATGCTGACACGCTCAGTCATCTTGACAATGCTCAATTCCTGCAACTCTAGTTTTTAGGAGAAACTTTGATAGAAATAGCTAAGGTAACCATGACAGCACCTCCATGGTGCAGGGGAAACACCTAACTCGGTAGAAGCATAGGAAAAATAGGAAGGATTTGTGAATAGGAAGAACTGTGTTAGAACAATTGTCTGAAACTTCAAAATAGGCAGATGATATTACTGAGTGTGCTTTCAGTGTGGTTCTGAGCTTGAGTCTTTGATTTATTTTATATTGACCGGACTATTTTACAACTGTGTAGGAGCAGAGTTTAATATAGAGATTTTTTTGTCCAGAAGAGGTGCAACTAATTTCTTTGGGTGGAAAAGCTAACCCCAAGGGTAGGACATTAAGTAGTTTTGTATCTAACCCAACAATTATATACTAGCAGTCCTTTATTAAATTACCCATAAATACCCATTTCCTCAAAGGTTCTTTGAATTTTTAAAAAATGTGTATCTTACCAGTTCTCTTATTAAAAGTAATGCAGAGAATGAAACTTAGACCTGTTCATTTTATATTTGCATGAATAGGACCTTTCTGAAAATTCTACTTTAACTATGTCTCTCTTGGCAAAGGACCAAAAAAACCTAGTGGACAAATGTGAGATAACTTACATTATTCATCACATGAGTATTCAAGAAGAAAGAGTTCTTATTTGTTAATCAGCTCCTGGCCACTCCACTATTGTGGAGAGTCCAGGTTACTGTCAAACAAGAAAATTGGAAGAAGCAAGAGGGGCTAAATTAATGCACATTAAAAAAGAGCTGAGCCAGATAGCTGACAGGTGAAATGACAGAGAGCCTCATGAGCTGCATTCTTGTGGGAGAGTATTTATATCTTTATTGGAATTGTTGAAGATGCTGTGGAGTAGTTGTGATGAGACAAAAATATAAAAATTGACATTAAGAACCAGAAGAGAATGTTAGGGAATTGTGTTGTGCATAATGAAAATATATCTTTTAAATTTTTGTGAAAAACTAAACACATAAAGACATATCTTTTGCTTTCTATTGTTTCTTTGAATATGTTAAAGCAAGTGCTCAGACAGAATATTTGTGAGCATGTGTCCAAAATTTTATTTTAAATTTACTGTTAGGGAAATATGCTTCTGAGAAAGCCATTTCAAATACTTATATTTAATAGAGCATTTTATAGGAAAAAAGTAACTAAATTGATAACATAGGTGCAGGAAGGAAAGAACTTGCTGAAGACTGTTAGGTTAGTGATTAGACTGGTTAAAGTACCTTGCCACTTTAAATATTTGGTTTGAGGTTATTAGGCTGGGGCACAAAGTGACAGCTGACCAGGTTATAATCTAACCTTTCAGAAATTTCTCTTCATTACATCTATCAATAAAGTTGACCTCAAGTTATCTTCCGGAAAGTAACTCAAATATATTTTTCTCAAAGATGATTGATAACATGATATTGGCCTTTTCTCAGATTTGGAACAAAAATATTTTAATGTGATTACTTGATGGGCTTTATATGTGTAAAATGTAGGTAAAGTGCTTAGTATACTTCCTGACAGTAAAGACTTAAAAAAGAAAAAGAATCTTAGTTCTTCCCTAAGAACCAAACATGAGTAGTAAGAATGACACAAAATGAATACAAACAACAAATTTTTGAAATTACATGAAAAAAAAATTGCACACCATTGCACACATACACATGTATTGTACAATCTACACATTCATCATTAATTCTAAAGTGAAATGGACAGCTATTGGGTGAGAAATAATTCCTTTAATTCCTCTTTTACTCATTTCAGGGGCACCCTGGGCAGTAGGCAGTATTTATTTCTTGAAGCAATAGTTCCCCTGAGACTTTATCCTAAACTGATTCCTTCCCTGTTCCATATGGAATGCCCTCCATTCCTTCTTCAGTTCACTGTTTCTCATTTCCCAAGTTCTATACAGTTTTCAACACCGATTTCAAATGCTGGAGCCTCAGTTAAGTGCTCTCTGATCCTCCAGCCTGAAGCATTTCTCCCTCCTCTGATGTTCGTAGTTATGTTTTATATTTTTCTTAAGGCAAGTGTCACTTGCAACCATCTATTAAGTATATTTACATCTTTCTTCCCTATTGAACCTTAACCTCCTTTTATACAGCCACATTTCATCCTCTAAACAATTGCATTTTAATTTTGCTTGGTTGCCTGAATCAATACTTTACATCCACGTGGTGTAATTAAGATTTTGCAGAACATGAAAAGCAATCAGACTTCCACCGTGCACAGCTAAGGATGATGGGTGATGTTGGTCATCCATCTCCACCACAAAAGTGGCAATCATAGCTATGTCTGTTCTTCTTTGTCAATTACAGGAGGATATAGCCCCAGAAAGCTAAAGGTGACTGCAGAAGGATGGTAGCAGTTGGGTGTTACCTGCAGTCCTAAAAGTTCTTGATAGGAATTCCTTTAACACAGGTCAAAGGACTGAAAGCTCATTCCCTTCTACAATCACATGCCCCTGAAGCAACTACAGCTTTTCAAGCAAGCACCTTTTTTTTTTCTTGCTGACAGATACCCTCTGCATAGAGTTTTAGACACTCAGGACAGAAGCACTGTCTATGCCTCATTACCATTTAAATAGGCTGATCAGTGAGAATTAGCATGTAATTTGAATTACAACACCCACCTCCTGCTTCTTAGAGCCTGGGTCCTCCAGCCTCTTTAAATAACTGCTACATTTTCCAGTGAGGATTCCTCCCTCTTTTCAAATCTGAAAACAGGTGTATGCCTGTTCTTTAGTGCAAGAACTTTAATGGAGCGATTGATCCCGGTTCTGCCTACTCTTCACCTGCATTCAGTAAAACCTGTTATCCTGTTAGAACACCAAATAGTAGCCACCTTAGCCAATTTGTACAATGAATATTTTGATTCAATGTCACCCTTAGTTTTAAGTCTATAATTTCACACTAATTTAACCAGTAAACAATGTTATCAATATGGGTGAGTGGACACACTACGCTGAACATGGATTCAGGGACTATGACGGCTACTCACTAGCGGTAAGAAACTTATACAAAAATACAGAAAAAATTAAAAAAGAACTGAAAGCCACTAATCCTCCAAGTAAAGACCCTTCATTTGCCTGTCTTGCCTATGTCATAGGCCTTATGAAAATTAATTATGTGATAATATAACTGAAAGAACTTTATACATATTACAATGCCATACAAATGTACAACTGTATTGCTATTACTCCATTTACACAGATATATGGATATGACCTAATAAACTCTCGTGGCAGGATTATTTTACAAGTTGACACATTTAATCATCATTGATAGAGGCAACCACTTCATATTTTCCTGTGTATATAGTTAAGATAGTGAAGAAACACTTTCTTGGATCGAGTTGTGATTGCCAGTCACTGGTACGTACTCTGGAACTATAAGCAGTTTCCAGCTGAGAGCACACAGATTATTATTTAACGTTAAGGTGATATAAAATTCTCTCCTGTCTACTTACCAGTAATTCTGTTAGACCTCAAGTTACTTTCCAACTCTAGGGATTCGTAATATTGATTTAACAGGTAAAAGAATGATGGTATTATGCAGTAGTACACAATTCTCTATGGTTTGGGACTCTAAATATTTCTATAGCTACATACCAGTGCTGCATTTTGGGTTCTATCACACTATTTTCATTTAAAAGTGAAATTTATTGTTGAATTTTCTCTCTTCCCCAAATATTCCAAGTTTCCTTGATACTTTCTCATTTGTTACGGTATCTTCAGTACTATCCTAGTCCCTGGATCACAGCAGTAAGTATATATGTGTTGGATGAATGAACAATGGTTGACTCAACTGTTAACTTGAATAGCTTTTAATTCCCTGTTGAACTCCATCAACTACCAAAGCTACTTAAAATAAACACACTATAGACATAAAACCTGAGGTTGTTTCGAAAAGATAGCCGCAGGGAAAGTTCTATAACCTACTTTTCCACCCAGGTTACTATCTGTAGACACCTCCCATATAGAAACAAGTGAATAAATAAATAAATACATGAAAATAGCGCGGCCAGGAGACAAACTACAGAGGATTCTAATGATGTCCCAAAATGGCATAATGCTCTTTAAAGCCACTTTTAATGGTGATGGGACCTTGGAATCCATAGATCTCTTATTTAGAAATGTGTGGGTCCTTAAGTATATATCTATAGGGAATTTTTTTAAACTTTTATTTTTAAATAATTATAGACTCACAGGAAGTATATATAAGGTATTATATAAAGTCAGTTTTGCCATAAAATACTTTATTTTTATGTTTCTACTCTCATTAAGAAAACAGTGCACTATTTATCTTCTCTAGTAATCTTGTGTTTCCAAGGACTTGAGGTAATGATCTTATGTGGTCATTCAAGGAGGTAAGAAAACAGCAAAAACAAAAATAAGAAGGAATTAGGAAAATCCTTCTATATTTTTCCACTAAGACTTGTTCTGTTTTGCTGATATACCCAGTATATTTAGCTAAGTAAGAGTATGAGCCACTTTTCTAACTTTATTATTTTCTATATGCTCCAAATTGAATTGTTTACTATTTCTTGTACATGCCCTGAGGTCTCTGCCATGGTTCCATGCTTAGGCTGAAATCATTTTCTAGAATTTTCTTCGTGTTCTTCAGAATTTCCTGTAAATCCTATCTAACTAGTTAAAAGATAAACTGAGGCATGTTAAAAATTTTGAGTTTATTTGAGCAAAATCAATTTGGAAGGGTACTCTGACAACAGGAGCTAGGGGAAAGACTTTTAAAGAGAAAAAAGTAAGGACGTTTTTGATTGACTATAACTTAGAGCTTAGTTGGCTGTTTGTGATTGGCTGTCCATAAGTTTTGATTTCATAACCTTGAGGCATTTACAGACTTAGATTTTGGTTTGCTTACATAGACCACCATAGCATTAGAACCACCTTAATCTAATGGCATCCTTGTTTAATTAACAAATCTTAGAAAACAAATTTAAGCGTCATAGGCTCATTGTGGCCTTCTCTAATCCCATCAGCTAGATGAACTTTCTTGTCTTCTGAATTCCCCCTTTTGTAAAATTATACTCTTCTTGGGGCTCAGGTCACTTTCTGTCTCATGTAAGACCTATTTATAAGTGTCATTATCTTCCCATTTGGCCATCATCTCCCTGAGGGCAGGGTACATCACTTAGTCACCTTTATATTTCCCAGCTTCTAGTTGACAATTATTTTTGAAAGAATTAAGGAGAATTTAAATTTATGTCCCAAAATAGCTAACTTTATTTCCCAACCTTTATGCCAAACACTCAAAACTTGAGAGAGGGATAGAGACAAAGAAAGAGAGACTGAGAGAGAAAGAGAATCTTATACTATGCCTTTGACTTTGCTCAATTTAAGTGTTTTATGTTGTGTTGTGCTAGAAATAAAGTTCATGCCAGTAGGTTCGGTGTTCTAAATTCTCAGAAATAATTGTTATCCTAAGAAACTAACATATATAAGGTCATAATGGTAAAGTTATTCTTGTTAGAAATCATATTTAAATTAAAGTTGTTTATTATGAATGTAGCCCATATACTCGAAATGCTGAATATAGTACTTAGCTGGAGTTCTAACCCAATTTATTACTTTACCAGCACTCACTCTGGAAGTAGCATAGTATTTGGTTCTGTCAGAACCAAAACTAAAATTTGTTACTTTTTTTTTAACACAATCCTAAACACAGTCACTATTTTCATAGTTTTTATTATCCCTATATATTTCTATAGAACACAGGAAATTTTACAGTAAATTATTAACTAATGATATCAAATAAGTTATTGATTAAAAAATTTGTGAAAAATTACTCCTAATGGTGAATGGAAGAAAATTCAGGGAGGACAAACTGATGTACCCAAAGTTTTGTTTTTTTGTCTTCTAAAATGTAAACCATTTTCTTGCTATTTATAGCTAAAGTTTTTTAAAAGAATAATGTTTAGAAATTATTAATATGATTCAAGCTCATTTTTTTAGTAAAATACACTTTTTGTAATTTTGGGAGGGGGTTAATGCCAATAAAGATCTGCTCTTCTATTGTAAGTGTATAATGTTGCATTTTCAAAATTATTCCATTGATTTATCAGTGAGAATTTATGTAAATTTATATGGACTATAGTATATTTAAGAGAAAGTATGATTTATTAATTTAAAGCTAATTTTGAATTAAGTTTTAATTTTGAAATCACTGTAAGGCATAGGATAATATCAGGATGAGTTGAAAACAAAGACAATTACATTAATAAAAATAATTCTCTTATTTACAAATGTCACCAAGTCAAATGAAAATATGCCTCCACTAACCTATGGATTCTTTTTCTCTATCAGTTCTTGGAGTCTTCAACTATCACTGAGTCAGTGATTTAACAACACACCATGATGTACTCAGCAGGTTGATAGTACAATGTCTTACCTTAGTTTTTTTAATCTATATTTAAAAAAAATTAACTATCTGTGTTTTTCTCAAGTATTCAAATTCTCTTTTAAAATAAAAAATGCAGCTATTTCTAAATATAACATAATAACTTAATAATAAATATGTTTCATCTTTATTTTTAATACAACACACAATAATGTTTTGCCATTGAATACCAACATTTCAGTTGAGGCTTCAAACAATGGCCCTCAGATCAAAAGAAAGCAGCTCTAATATGTTTGATTCTGAAGCAAAGCCTTATATAATAATAAGTAAAGTGGTATTTTTTTTTTTAAGACTTTCTTTTTAGAGCAATTTAAGATTAACAGCAGAATTGAGGGGGTGCGTACAGAGATTTCCTATATACCCTCTCCAACCACATGTGCGTAGCCTATTGCATTATCAATTTCCCCCACCAGAGTGGTACATTTGTTACAATTAACAAGCCTACATTGACACATCATAATCACCCAAAGTCCATAGCTTACATTAAGGTTCACTCTTGGTGTTGCACATTCTATGGGTTTGGACAAATGTATAGTGACATAAATTCATCATTATAGTTATCATCCAGAGTATTTTCACTGCACTAAAAATCCTTTGTGTTCCATGTATTAATCCCTTTCACCCCAGTTCTCGATGATCTTTCTATTGTCTCCATAGTTTTGCCTTAACCATACCATATAGTTGGAATCATATAGTATATAGACTTTTCAGATTGGCTTCTTTCACTTAGTAATATGCGTTTAAGATTCCTTCATGTCTTTTCATGGCCTGATAGGTCACTTCTTCTTAGTGCTGAATGATATCCCATTTCCTAGATGTACCATGGTTTATTTAGCCATTCACCTATCAAAGGTCATCTTGGTTGCTTCCAAAATTTGGCAATTATTTATAAAGCTGCTATAAACATCTGTGTTTAGGTTATGGTATGGACATGTTTTCAACTCTTTTGGGAGAATACCAAGGAGTATGGTAAGAGTATGCTCAGTTTTGTAAAAAAACCTCCAAACTTACCTCCAAAATGAACCATTTCACATTCCCACCAGCATTTGTTGTCAGTATTCTGGATTTTGGCCATTCTAATAGTGCACAGTAGTGATATTGTTGTTTAAATCTGCATTTCCCTGTAGAGCATCTTCTCATATTCTTATTTTCCATCTGTATATCTTCTTTAGGTGAGGCATCTATTAAGGCCTTTGGCCCATTTTTAATTGTATTGTTTGCTTTCTTATGGTTGAGTTTTAAGAGTTCTTTGTAAATTTTGCATACCAGTTCTATATAATATGTTTCTTTTGCAAATATCCTCTCCCAGTTTGTGGGTTATCTTGTCATTCTCTTGACAATATCTTTTACATAGCAAAATTCAACTTAGTGTTTTCATTTGTTTTGTTTTGTTTTGGTATGTGGGCCTCTCACTGTTGTGGCCTCTCGTTGCGGAGCACAGGCTCTGGACACGCAGGCTCAGCGGCCATGGCTCACGAGCCCAGCCACTCCGTGGCATGTGGGATCTTCCCAGACCGGGGCACGAACCCCTGTCCCCTGCATTGGCAGGTGGACTCTCAACCACTGCGCCACCAGGGAAGCCCTGAGTTCGTATACTTTAAGTTGAAGTTCAACTTAGTATATCTTTCATGGACTGTGCTTTTGTTGGTGTATCTGAAGAGTCATCATCAGACCCAAGGTTTTCTCTTATGTTATCCTCCAGGAGTTTTATAGTTTTGTGTTTTACTTGTATGTCTGTGATCCATTTTGAGTGAATTTTTGTGAAGGGTGTAAGATCTGTGTCTAGATTCTTTTCCTTTTTTGGGGGGGTGGGGAATGGATATGTTTCAACTCTACTTATTGAAAAGATCATCTTTTCTTTATTCGAAATGGAGATATTCACCAAAGCAGTATCATGAAGAATAATTTCACCACCCTAAAAGTCCCCTGTGTTTTACCTATTCAATAGCCTACCCCTCCTCTTGATCCTTTGGCAACCACTGGTTGTTTTACCATCCTCTTAGTTTTGACTTTCCTAGAATGTCATATAAGTGGAATGATACAGTATGCAGCCTTTTCTGAGTCTTTCATTTAGTAATATGTATTTAAGTTTCCTCCAAGTCTTTCATGGCTTAATTACTCATTTTCAAAAATTGCTGAATGATAACTTCATTGCATTGGTATATCACAGTTTGTCCATTTACCTATTGATGAATATCCTGGTTGCTTCCAGTTCTTAGTGATTATTTATAAAGTTGATATAAACACTTGATAATAAACATTATTTATAAAGTTGAAATAAACAGGGTTTTTCCTGGATGTAATAGCCATACATCTTTTTGAAAACAGAATATGGGCAATTGAATTGTATTCCTAATTATTAAATGTGCTTTAAAGAGGGCATATAAATGTAATATTTTAAATATTGTGCTATTTTTTACATAAATATGTAATTCTATACTGCATCTTTCAAAATGATTATATTTATAGAAAATAAGAAATTTTATAGATGAGAAATTATTACTATTTCATAATCATTTCAATATAAATTTTACCAACTGTATTTGTTTCAGAGATTTAAAAAATGTCATTTTAATAATACCTGTTCTTTTAAAGATACCTCTTGGGAGGCAGAATTATATATGATTGAATTTATTATGATGGACTCAAGGAAAATGATTAGGTCAGGCTTGCCTTAGGGCTGCCAGCATCAAATACATGAAGTTATTATAAGCAAGGTCTACAAAAAGTCATAAAGTAGCAGACTTGAGAAAAATGAAGGAGGCTGTGAAAGATACTGTATATTTGTTCACTGGGAAGAGGTTGGGGAATGATCACTGACCTCTAAGTACCAGAGAATGGAGCTCATCTTTCACTTCTGAATGAGCTCCTTGCTGTAATTGATGGCATTTCCCGAAATGGCTGTGATCATTAGGGCTCCAGTGACTGAATTAAACGAAAATGAAGGATGCAGATGGCTGTACTAAAGCACGGAAAATGCATTTCTTCCTGGTGACAGGTACAACTGATCATTTTACAAGGAAGTACCTCACTGAAAGTGTTTCAGCTGTGTAATTCTCAGGGAAAATGAAGAGTAATGTAAAAATTGGACAAGATGAAACTATCTGTTTCATTCCAGATATTGACTACACAAGTCACTTTCAATAAATCAGCTGCTTATTGTATATAAGAGAGCAGTTTGTTAATATTATGAAGGTGCTACAAAATGTTCTCCTTGGTTAGGCAATCTTTGCGCATCATATGATAAAACAAGTTTTACTTAAAATTTTTTCTATTTGTTTTCCAGTTATCAATGTTTGAACTATTAGGCATGTTTATTTAGAAATAGGCTTGATGATCTAAAACAGTCAAGGGTCAGCAAACTTTTTCTGTAAAGGGCCAGATATTATATATTTTAGACCTTTCTGGCCCATATTGTCACTGTAATAGCTACTTAACTCTACCATTGTCGGGGGAAGCATCCATAGACAACGGTAAAAGAAGAGCTATAACTATGTTCCAATAAAACTTTATTTACAAAAAAAAAGCACAGCTGGATTTGGCCCTCAGGCTGTAATTTGTGGATCTCTAATCTAGGATATTGGATGATATTGTGAATAAGAACAATGAGGAAGCTTAATAGCTTGATACAATAAAAGAAATGAAATGCTAAAGTTAAATACTTTAGTCTTCTAGGGGAATGAGAGTATGAGCATTTATCCCATTTAAATAAATACAGAATACTGTTTTAAAAGAAACACACATCAGTGACATCCGGCATTTTTCAGCCATTAAGAGAAAGAAAAATCACTTTATAATAACTATCATGCACATGGAGAGGCTTAGTTGACATTTTTACTGGATATTTTGAGTGCTGTTGCAATCTTTGTTTTTGACTTCTAGCCTTCTACATATTATTGTTAAAGCACTTAATTATTTATTTAAAATCATTTGCAAATACAAATAATTTTTAAGTCTCAAGGGTTCTCCATAAAATCAAGTAAGGGGTTTCCAAATCATTGTATCAAAGTGCTTTTAATAATAAATTGTTTTAAATATTTAAGAGATTTTTGTAAAACATTGAAATTACTAAGTTTCATGGAGTCATCACTTCAGTTTATATTTTAAGTGCTGTGGCTATGTTTCAAACTTCAAAAGAAAAAAAGAACTCCTTAACTAAAGGGACTCAACAGGACAAAGGCTTTGGGAACATTTAAAATTTTCAGTATATAGAAACACTTGTTTTGTGGCAATTATTTGTAATTATTTCAAATACAACTAAACAGTTACTTGGTTTTGGCCAGAAAGTAAGTTTATTATCCTGTAGCCTAACATTTTGTCCAGCATTCCTGGAGCCAATTAGGGCCTTGAAAGTCCACTCAGTCAAAATATTCCCAGTAATTAGTAATTACTTCACTGAAGACATCTACCTTAGACTTACGTTTTTGGAACTACAGAAATAAGGCACTGTATTAACATGATTTCCAATTCAATCTCTGTTCCATTCTTTTCTTCTATGACAAATCTATAAATTACAAGGTACTGCATAGGACCTTTAATCATTTTTTTAAATTAGAAAAAATTTTATGTATTCATACCCTGAAGAGAAGATTTCTCAAAGTCAGAATTGATCATTTTATTCTTCCTAGATGCTGCTTGTCACTTCCACACTTTCCCCTTTCCCCTTTCAATGTGACTTAGAAGAAGTGCTCCTCTGGATTTGTCAAATTCAAGGATGCTCATGAACTGTCTCCTTAGAACTCAGCCTCTACTTAGAAGAAGTGCTCCTCTGGATTTGTCAAATTCAAGGATGCTCATGAACTGTCTCCTTAGAACTCAGCCTCTTGAAAGTTCTTCAATTCTTCCCCAAGGCTGAAGTGTTAACAGCTGACTTTTGCTTTGATTATATCTTTCCTTATCTTTTAGGAATCCCTTTGTTCCCATTCAGTTGAAATTCAAAAAAAAAAGAAAAAAAATGCTGAGTTCTCCCCTGGCAAGGGATGGAAGGACAGTATAGCACTTTCAAGCTAGAAAACTTTTCTTGGGCCAAAGGGTTAAAATATTTTCTCAAGAAGATTGCTGGGAATGTATAAAATGCTATTTTAAAGTATTTATGAAGTACTCACTTGTCAAAAAAGTAATCATAAATACTGATTTGGGAAACATAAAGAATAAAGGTCTGGTTTTAATCTGTTTTTAATATTAGAAGCTCCCAATAACCACTGGTGTTTACTTTCCAAGAAGGGTATTTAATTACTTATATGGGTTCAAAGTGAATAGATCATAATTTAATCTTTTGAAATTATTATTTAATCTTAACATAAAAATACCCTTTATGTAAATCAGGTAGGAATTTGTGAATGAATGAATCATCTTGTAAAATATTTTTAAGACCACAAAAATGATGTAAGTCTTATGGATTAGCTCAACTATGAAGGGCTTCTTTAGCATATATTCTCTCTACTAATCTGAAATGCACAATGCACAGAGCCTAGCCATATACATTGTGTCTTTGTAGACCACAGAACACTTCTATTAAAGGTCCAAGGACTAGTAGTAAAAAAATATGTGGACAAAACACAATTTTTCTCATTACAAAAACTTTATGTGTTAATTATAGAAAAGACACAAAGAACATCATAAATTTTAGATGCCATTATTGTTATACAGTGTAACACATTAATTGTAAAAGATGATAGAACTAAGTCCTGTACGAATCAAAAAAATCATTTAGGGATGTATTTTATCTATACATCTATATCTAGATTAATGAAATTCTATGGGATCATGACTGGAAATAAGTAGGAGAGTTTATGAGTTCAAAGGGTGGTTAAGAGGAGAAAATAAAATTCTTCTATAAGTGTACATATATGTGTGTTTGTGTGAGTGTGTGTGTGTGTCTGTACAAACATGCAGAGTCTTTAGGAGAGTGAGAAAAAAATAAGGGCTTAAAAAAAAGGAATCAAGAGCGACTTCAATAACAATTCTAGAAAAGCATTCAAGAAACTATGGTTCACAAGCTAAATTCAGCCTGATATGTGTTTTTGTATACCTAATTGCTACAAATGGTTTCTACATTTTTAAATGGTCAAAAAAAAAAAAGCAAAAAATATTTTGCAGCACATGAAAATTATATGAAATTCAAATTTCTGTGTTCACAAATAAAAGTTTGAATTTCATTAATAAAAAGTGTAAAAACTTGTCTTTTTTTTTTTTATATAAGCCCCTACTTAATATACTTGATTTTGCCTCTTGACTGTCCAAGCCTAAAATACTTACTATGTGCCCATTACAAAAAAGAGTTTACTCTTTCCTACTTTTGAGCATATCTGCTAGGATATTCTTCATAAGTTTGTTCTCTGACTTCATAGAAAATGGAAGCTATTTATTCTTTCACACCTGTATTGTCTAGGGAAACAATTATAATAAAAGTCAGATAAACTTTTCTTTCAAAATTCTGGGCTTTTAAAACTGTTAATACATATAGAATATTTTCTTTGAGAGTAAACCTCAAGTTAGAGCTATTCAAAAATACGTAAAAAATAGAAACATAAGCCAAAAAATTTGATCCATTATGAAAATGTTGCAGTAGAAAAATTGGGTAAATTTCTTTACTCCTACATAACAGTGTTCTCAGTACCTGGATAATCCCATATCTTGCAACTTCCTGGGAGTCATCTAGACATAAAATTGAAAGAAAAATGGAACTGAACACCTATGGCAGCAGAATTTTAAGATGTCCCCTAAATCCCCCTTCCCCATGTACATGCCCTGTATAATCCCATCTTCTTTAGTGTGGGACAGACCAGTGAATATAATAGGATTTCACACTAGTGATTATGTTATGCTTGTAACACAGTGGATTTTAAGAAAGGAAGATTATCTGGGTGACTTAACCACATGAGCATTTGAAATCTGGGTGTCAAGTCAGATGGAGAGGAAGTCAGAGATTCAAAGCAACAAAGTTGAGAATGGTCCCCAGTCAACAGCCAATAAGAAAAGCATCACATCAGTCCTATAACCTCAAGGAACTGAATTCTGCCAATAACCTGAATGAGCTATGAAGAGGACCCCAAGCCTTAAATGACAATGCAGCCTGGTTGACACATTGATTTTAACCTTGTGAGACCATAAGCAAAGCAACTGTGTTGTGACATACTGATGACACACAGAAACAGTGGTAGAATACATTTGTAAAAAAAAATTTATAAACAGAAAAGCTCAATTAAATGGAGCTGGGAAACCCAAAAGCCCCATGAAAGCAGGGTTCTCATGCCCTGGGAGGATAGCAGAGCCCTATAGGAAGAAGAAACACTCCTCTTCTTTCCTGGCAGGACTGAGCCAATGAAAAACCATGATTCTTTGTTTATTTAGTTTACTCTTTGTAGCCCCCTAAACTTACATTTCCTCCCTATAAAAGGATTCTCCTTCACTTGCCATGAAGGGACTGGCACGTGGCTCACTATGGTTGCAGACCAAGAACTGCAATTCTCTACTAATCCTGAATGAACCCACTTTTGCTAAAGAAATATCTGACAGTCTATTTGTTTCAGGTCAGCACGTTTGTATTGTTTCAAGCTGCTTAATTTGGTAAGGTGTTATACAGCAATAGAAAACTAACACACATTCATTTCAAAGGGAAATAGCATCCTTTGTCCTCTTTCTTGAGATTCTTAGGAAGCTTAGGTTTTACCATCTCTGGTTCTGTTGTCCTCTTGAAACCGAATGTTAATTTCCCAGTTTGTTTATTATCCTTTACTTCTGTTCCTTTCTTACGCTTAGTTAGATACCATAGCTGTGACACTTTCATTTATGAAATCATTTGAAGTAATTGGAGGGGCAAGGGAAAGCAAGCATGTCACCAAAACAAGGTAAAGTGAGTAGTAAATATTCCTCCAATAATTATCTTTTGATCCTATGACTATGAGGGAATTCGGCATGTTTTCTACTTGTATTCCATTCTCTTATCACTAGACTCTCTCCTTGATTAATTTGCACCATATCCCCCAATTCCTGATCATATATTATGAAGAACAGTTAGTCTAATCTTTGTTCCTTCAAGTTCTTTCCAGAGGCCTCTTTTTCATAATCAAATATGCACATATCTGCTTGTCTCAAAAGAAGAATGTTCTTCCCTAAAAGGAACCACTCTGTTGACTGATATATTTACTATTTGGCAGTTGTGGGAGGAGGCACCATAATTTAAGACTGCAATATGTAAATACAATATGAATGCAAGGTAGTTAAATGCACAATAGGTTTGTGGGATAGTAGGATAAATTAAGAATTACATATGAGCTTTGCAAAGAAAATTTTAAAATTGCTATAATCTTCTCCAGTGGTCTTTTCACTAGTAAAAGAAAAATATATTCAAAATTTAAACATGGAGTTGGCCTGATTTCCTACCAATTTGGTGTAAATTATCAAGTGGCTAGATATATATTATACCCCAAGAGATTTGTTGTATCAGTGAGTGATGTTCCAAATGTTGGCCTATAAAATTTTAGGGGATAACTTCATAGAAGCTTATGATATTTTAATTTCACCTCAATTAGAAGCTGCCTTTCTGCATTTCACCTCTGTTTATTCATCTCTTTCTTCTTTTCTATACTTTGTATTCTCTGTTTCAGCAAAAAATAGCATATTTCTTCTTCACTTTCTGGGAAATTCCATCCAACTCAACCAACTTACATTTTTTTCCAAGTAAGAAGGGCTCTTTATTGCTCTTTATCAGTACCAAATGATGCGGCTCCTCTTTTATATTTCTACAAAATTGTTTAAAAGATTACAACAAATGGGTATTTTCTTTAAATTTCTTCAGTGCTAGTCATTTCAATCATTTCAATAAATTATAAGCTGTTAGTATACAGATGAAACTAGTTTTGTGTGCAACAATTAGACAGCCATTGCCTTCTCTACTGCTTTTTTCTCTTTGAAGAACCATGTATTCCAGGTCAGAATATGTTGCCTGTATGTCAAATTTTTTAGAGTAAAAAAAACCTCAGAGATGACCTCACTCAATTTATTCACTAGGTAGATATAGACACTAAGGTTTGAACTGAGTTTAACTCACCTGCCAAATAATGTGTAGTTTACATTTTCCTTCTGGTGCAAAGTAGCAAACTCAGAAATGGCTTCAGTTCTAGGTTTTAATTTTTTTGTACTACTTTAAAAATTTTTATAAACATGTTTTTTTGTCCTGTCCTCTTCAGCTTGATAATTACTGCTAGATTCACTTTATAGTATCACTCTGCATACCTTCCAGAGTGACAAGTATGTTTCTTCATAGTAACGGCTCAGTTGATAAACTGATCAATTGATAGACCTAAAATGATCTAATAAAAGGTACTTTATGTATCCTCTATTAGTAATAATGTACTAAGGTAGATATCAATAACATTTCTGTAAAGTCTTTTTCATTCCCCTCAGACTCATTTAACTACTCCATTTTTTATATTTCTGTTGTATCTTGCCTTGCTCTATTTTATATTTATCTTGAGTTGAAAATTATCATTTACTTAAATAAAATACTATATGATTCTAAATCAATGTCATTGCCTAGTATTACCACAACATGTGTGTTTAATTCAAGATATGCTTTTTTTTGAGTGGACAAATAAGAGGCATCTTCCTGAAAGATTGTGTGTACTTGGCAGAGCTCCTGTTTTCTAGTTATGTATGCTACCAGGGTTTATGCCCTCTCTTTCACATTACATAGAGAGCATACTCATAAATTCCATAGAACTATAAAGCAATCATTTTTATGACTACCATTAACACTATATTTTTTCTGTTAGTTTTCCATTATAGTCATTTGATCAAATTAATGTTGAGTAGCTGATATGCAACTTATGAGTTTATAAACCTCCCTACACAGAGGTTTCACTACAGTAGACAAAGTAACATTTATGAAATCACCATGCACATGAATATACTCTTTCTAAAGATTTTGTATGTTTTATACCTAATAATCTATTAGTTTAAGAAATTATATTTATACATTTTTCTGTATAATTGTTCACTAAGGATATCCTCACAATAATTCCAAATTTTCTCTCTTATATAATGCAGAATAATCCAGAGGGCTGAAATACTCAATTTAACATCATACTTTAATTACTTAGAAATGCAGCCTTAACTCTTCACAAATTTTCATGTGGACATTTAGATGGAACTCCATAGTGTGGCTGAGCTAGCATCTTTTCTGGATGTTAAATTATACATTTTGCTTTGTGTCACCAAGTTGATGTAACAGCTGCACTTGAAAAACAATGTAACTGGGCATAAAATAATGAAATTGTGTACCCTGAGCTATTTTTAAAAGAAAATGTCCAAATTTTAAACTTGTGTTTTTTGGTAAACACAGTGCTTTTTTTTTTCTTTTACTTGGGTGGCAAATTTTTTTAATCCATTAAACTTTTATAAAGACAATGTGATGCCTATCTCCCTAGGAAAAATGGATTAGCTAAATATTCTTTCTAAATGTTTTGTCAGTTCCCCAATGTGTCTAAAATTTCTATCATATGCCATTCAGAAAGATGTAGCAGCACTGACAGAGAGGATAAATGATACAAATAAGAGTGATGGAAATATCATTTTGAAATCTTCTACTCTTTATTCTGTTTGTACTTGAACATTTGTTAGATGTTAAGTATCGTGCAGCTTCCACTCCAGTGGATGATTTCAAAACAATATTTCCTTTTCAATACAGAATTTCCTTATTTTCCCAAGTACCAAGTAAAAAGTTTGAACAGAGCTCTGAAAAGGGGAATAAATGAGAAAAGTCTGTCAAAATGACAACCCAAAAGAGGGAGGAGAAACAAAGTTTCAAGGAAGGAACAGATACTAAAGGAATAAAGATATTCTTTAGAGTTCCTCAGTATTTTATTAAAAACAGCTGTAATGATTTTCTCTTTTTGGCCTACATTTATTTTAGATGAGAAAAGAGGGGCAGCATTGTTTGTACATAAACTATTGATGAGAAATCATAAATTAGCATTAAACATACTGATTGTGAGAGTGCTTGTGGATTTTATTGAAGTGCCTCTGCAAATTACATTGAAAACCACTGTTTTCCTCATTACCTCAACTAGACATTTAAAGTGAAGGGGGGCCTCCTGGGACATTGAAAAACAACTATGAAAATTTGCATTTTGGCATGGTAATTATTTACCTGTACTCAAATAATGGAAGTATTTTAATCTTGTTAAGATGAACTGCTGTTTTCATACTATATATTTTTTAAAAAACTCTTCTTTAAAAAGTCAATATTCTAATATGCTACATGAAAGAAGAATCAATTATTGTACAATTCCTATCTCACTCTTCAGAAATTTTTGTTTTAAGTATTGTACCCTCTTTATTCTTTTTTTATTAATTTTTATTGGAGAATGGTTGCTTAAATTTGTAGTTACACTCACTTGCCATATTAGTCTAGAAAATAACAGTGATGACATTTTTAATGAGGTATGTGCAATTTGCATAAAGTGAAAGGCACACATGTTAAGTGTAAAGTTCCACGAATATTCACAGTTTCATACACTGGAACAATATAACACAAACATCTGTCTAAGTATAAAACATTTTCTTCAGCAAGATACCTTATGCCACTTCCCAGTCAATTTATAATCCCTGTCCCCAGAGAACCATGGTTCTGGCTTCATTTACCATTCAACAGCTTTGCTTGTTCTAGAACATCATAAACTGAATAATATACTATGTATTCTTTTCAGTCAGGCTTCTTTCAGTTAGCACTATGTTTTTTCAGATCCATTCATGTTGTGTGTATTAGTAGTTTATTCCTTTTTATTGGTGAGAATTATTCCATTGAATTTTTTACCCATTTTGGTATAGATAAGCATTTAGCTTGTTCCCAGTTTTTAACTATTATGAATAAAGCTGCTATGAATCCTCATGTTCAAGTTTTATGTGTGTATATTTTCCATTCTTTTCTTATTCATCCTTTCCAATAGCGTGAGCATGGTCTGATAGATGCACTGAATCAACGTGCTGCCCTATGGTACGTCTAGATGGTCCAATCTTTTTGAACTATACTATAACAAAGGGTATGAGAATTAACATAGCTCTGGGCAAAACTACAAATGTATATATTTTGTGATTCCATTTGAATGTGTACTATTTTGATTTATTTTCTCATTGGCTTAGAAAAGAAAATATTCACCAGAGCAATGAATCTATACCTCGTACCTAAGTGGACATTAGTTTTCTCTAACCAAGATGCTAAATCAGGCACAGCAGCCTTAATTAGGTCTGCATTTTGGGTGAGTTTGAGGTTGTCTCTGGTCATCATTGACTTGTTCCAAATCTTGATAAGAAAGTTTTCAGCCTCCTACCATTCAGTAGTGTTTTATATAGCCCTTACCATACTGAGAAAGTTTTCTTTGATTCCAGCTAATGATTTTTTTTTATCAATGGGTGTTGAATGCTGTCAATCTTTATTTTCCCAGCATTGTTTAAGATATGATTCATGCTGCTTTATCTAATTAATATAGAGAATTAAATTGATAAGATATGTACGTTAAACCAAACTTTCATTTTGGGGATAAATTCCTCTTAGACATGATTGTCTGTCCTTTTTCTATATTGTTGGATTTAATTTGCTCTTTTGTTGAGGAATATTATTTCTATGTTCTATTTTCTTTCTATTACAGCTATTATACTTTGTGTCCTGTTTAATCTTTGTCTATCTATGAATATTTTATCCTATGCTTTCTTCAAGAAATTTTACACTTTAACTTTTATAGTAGCATATATGATCCATTTCAGTTTTAAGTACAGTGTGCAGTCTGAGTAAAGTTCTTTTCCTTCTTTTTAGTACAGGCATCCAGTTGTTACTGTATCATTTAAGACTATCTAATACCCATGAATTATTTTGACATGCATGTTGAAAATAAATTTATTATGTGTGTTTGTGTGTGTTTTTTGACTATGTCTTCTATTTATCTATATTATATCACATTGTTATGATTTTATAACCTTATATTAAGCATTTGAAATCAGGTAATATAAGACTTCCAAATTTATCTCTTTCAAATTTGTTTAAGCTGTTACATGTTCTATGACTTTTTCCATATAAATTTAAGCTGCAGCATGTCAATCTCTCAAACATGCTTCCTAGAATTTTGATTTACTGAATTAAATCTATAGATAAGTTTCAGGAGAACTGATATCTCTATAATACAATTTGCAAAAACTGAATTTCTGGGGTGTGTGTGTGTGTGTGTGTGTGTGTGTGTGTGTGTGTGTGTTGGTAGATTCATTAAATGTCCTATATATATGACCATGCTGTCTACAAATATTTTACCATTCAATTTTCATAGGGCTTATGTTTCTTGTATTTTCATGTTGCAGTACAATATTGAATAGAAGTATGAGAGCCCGTGAAAGAGACCTTAAGGTTACAAGAATATAGAGTGATTGGACTACATCAGTTCCTCCACCCTGTTCTGTTTCACTCACTATCTTATTGCAACCAAATGAGACAGAAATGTCCAGCTGATATCTTTCTGAATTTTTGATTCAGATAAATTGTAAAAGATAAAAAATGTTATTTAAAGCATTTGAGTTTTGAGATGATCTGTTACACACTAATAGTTAGAGTAGAACCAAAACATTATTCCTAGAAGTGGAATGCTGTCTTAACAAATATCTAAACTTTTTGGTATAGGTTCTGAAGTCAAGAAGCAGGCAAAACTAAGAATGATCTTGAGATACTCAAAATTAACTAATAAAGGGTCTCAAAGAGAGACTGCAAATGACCCTGAGGAAGATTGTCAGTGAGAGCTTAAAGGAACACAAGGAAAATATTGAAGTTTGTGAACACTGTCAACTGCAATAAATGCAGAAATTTGAAAATGCAATGAAACTTGATCATTTGGCTGAGAATATTTCTAGGCAGGAAATCAAAGGTTCCAAGGTAGCCTCTTCTTACTCCATAGATAAAATTTGAGAGGAAAAAAATGAGCTAAAGAATAAACTTTTGGGCTTCCCTGGTGGCGCAGTAGTTGAGAGTCCACCTGCCGATGCAGGGGACATGGGTTCATGCCCCGGTCTGGGAGGATCCCACGTGCCGCGGAGCGGCTGGGCCCGTGAGCCATGGCCGCTGGGCCTGCACGTCCGGAGCCTGTGCTCTGCAACGGGAGAGGCCAGGGCAGTGAGAGGCCCGAGTGCCGCAAAAAAAAAAAAAAAGAATAAACTTTTAAGTTAAAAAAGTCATTATTTCCTGTATTTGAAAATAAAACTGTTTTCAATCTCTATATCTACATCTAGAAAAACAAACAAGAACAACAACAAAAAAAACCCCAAATAATTCTCACATTAATAAATGCTTTAGGGGAAATCTTTAAATCCAGTTTGTGCCTGTAAGTACTCATAGAGAATTAGTGTCTTATAAACACTTTTCAAATAGACAAACATTTTCTAAGCATCTAAGAAATGCCTTATAGACCCCATACGTAAAACAACAGGTACTTTTAAGAATCTAATTGTGGATCCTACAGCAGACTCTTAGAGAGCCCAAAGTAGAGAGGAACTTATCTGAAGATACTTGTTATGTGTGCCTTTTTAATAGAGTGGATTATATATCAACACTTAAGAAATCCACATAATTTTTAAAAGGATTATACCAACTTAGATTGAAAGTGACAGAGTGAAAAATGAAGAGGTCTTTGGATCCTCAAATTACTATAGGAAGGAAGCAAGTTGGGAAAACTACATGAGTGCAAACACTATATTTGTTATGCAGATGTAGATAACAAGTACTCTTAATCAGTTAAATTTTTAGTTCAAATATTTTGTTTTTATTTTTATAAGCTTTAGTTGATCCTTTTTATAAAGTCCATTTCTCTAATCATTATGCTCATGTTTTTCTTTATATCCCTGAGTATGTTTATAATAGCTATTTTAATGTCTTGTGTCCTATTTCCATCATTTCTGTATCAGTTTCTATGGACTGATTTTTCTTCTGGTTATGAGTTACATTTTTATACCTCTTTGTATATTTAATAATTTTTATTGGGTATTGGACAAGGCAAGTTTTATTTTTGAGGGTTGCTTTTTGCCTTTTGAAGACTTGAAGTTTGTTTTGACCAGCAGTTAATTTATTTGTAGATTAATTTGTGAACCTTCAGAGGTCCCTCTTGAATAACCAGGTGCTTTGTAACTTCTATGCACTCTGGAAAATCAGAATTTAAACACTTATTACCCATATATGTAATAATATAGGAATTATTCAGCACCACTCTTCCCACCCCAAAAGTGGTTTTCTTCCCAGCCCCTAGTAGTTTCACTCTATCCAGCTCATGCATTATATTTAACAAAAGATTCAAAGGAAGCTTTAGGAATATTTATGGAACTCTTATGCCCAGCTATCTTCTATCTTGTACCTTACCACTCAAATTCCAGTCCCCTTTATGTGTGTGAACATAAAAGGCTGCTATAGTCTATTTCTGTTACCCCTTCCTTCATCACAATTTGTAAGTTGCCTCCAGAAGAAAGGTGGACTTATTTTAGGACTCAGGTTATTTTTTTTCTCTTAGCAGTCACAGTGCTGTGATGCCTATTTTCCAATGTCTGAAAATATATGTTTCATATATTTTGTACCATTTTCTCATTCTTTATTGCAGGAGGTCCAGTTACTCCATCATAGTTGGAAGTGACAGTCTAAAATCTCTGTGATCCTAATTTTAAATGTATGTCTATAATATTCCATTTTTTCCCCTCCATAACATGTTCTAATTTATTTTTTGTAAGATATCTTCCAATGTGGTAAATCAGTCTGGTCTTCCTTCTAGTCTATGTCTTCCTTCTAGTCTATCTATCTATCTAGTCTATCTTCCTTCTAGTCTATCTTCCTTAAAGGCCACATTTTTCAAGTTTAGTGTTTCTATTTTATTCTTGGCTTTCCAAGAATTGTAAAGTCCCCTTGTTATTTTATAGATTCTATTTATTTTTCTTTATAAGTTTTAATCATAATGTTATCATCATCTTTACATTTTCAGCTATTTTCTTATTGTTTTGTTGTCTGCTATTAGTGGATTCCCATGTGTTCTGTAATTTTTGCCTATGGCTATCAAATCAGTAGTTTTCTTCCATGAAAATCTCAATTATAACTGTGTCCTAGTTTAAGCAGTTGTCCTTATAGAAGATTTTGAGTTTGTTTTAGTCAGGGTCATGTGGACTGGTTAAAGACCAGTTCTTTCTTAGTTTCTCAGTTTGGGTTTAATTTTCTATATATTTAATTTGATTTGGGGCCCAATACTTCTATATGCATAATGCCTAGTTTTCTAACATCTTTCAAAGTTATTTTTTTTCAGTCAAGCCTTGGGACTGATAACTTGCTTTTGGCTGTGCCTATTCTGTGTCCATGCCTGCAGGGGCATAGTTTTTATTCCTTTATTTGATATGACAGCTTTTACCAGGGTCTCTCTTTTTTTTTCTGCGGTACGCGGGCCTCTCACTGTTGTGGCCTCTCCCGTTACGGAGCACAGGCTCCGGACGCGCAGGCTCAGCGGCCATGGCTCACGGGCCCAGCCGCTCTGCAGCATGTGGGATCTTCCCGGACCGGGATACGAACCCATGTCCCCTGCATCGGCAGGCGGACTCTCAACCACTGCGCCACCAGGGAAGCCCTGGGTCTCTCTTTTGTTCAGGCTCTCAGATTTATGCAAATAAAGAGACAAGTCTGACTGCCTTTTCATTTTCAACATAGGTGCTTAAACGCCAAATTGTATGTCCATGTTTAACATATTTAATGAGGTGTTTGTGTGTTAGAATCAAGAAGAAGGTCTTGCCATGTAAATTTAATCTGACATCTTGAGTAAAAGATATGAATTTGATATCTCTACTCTTCTTTGTCAAATCAACTTACATTTGTGATTTCTGCTGGATAATCAACCAAATATGATTTTCTTTGCTTATGTAGGTAATTTGATATTTTATATTAGTAATATATTAAAATATACTCTTGTTTATGATTTTGGAATTGCTCTATTTAAAAACATTTTGATCTTTTATTGTATACTAGAAATTATCCTAGGTCTTGATATATATTATTTAAATGTCCTCTTATATTTCTGGAAAATTCTATGAATTCTGTTAAGATTTTCAAAAGCCTTAAAAGAGATGACACAAATTATATTATGGACTATAATATTTATGGATGATATAATATAATTTATGAGTTTTGTTTCAAAATAATATAGTAGAAGTTGGTGAAGTATAGATTTAAGAAGATTGCCATGAACTGGTCATTCCTGAGACTGGATAATGGCTACCTAGGGGTTTACTTTAATATTATCTGTACTTTTTAAAGGATAACAGTTTTCCTTTAAAAGAATGTTTGAAAAATAAATATTATACACTATGATCAAGTGGGATTTATCAAAGGGATGCAAGGATGGTTCAATATCCACAAATCAATCAATGAGATACACCACATTAACCAACTGAAGAATAAAAGTATGATCATCTCAATCAAAGCAGAAAAAGCTTTTGACAAAATTCAACATGCATTTATAATAAAAAATCTCCACAAAGTGGGGATAGAGGGAAATACCTTAAAATAAAAGCATATATGACAAGCTCACACCTAACATCATACTCAACTGTGAAAAGCTGAAAGCATTTCCTCTAAGATCAGGAGCAAGACAAGGATTCCCACTCTCACTATTTTAATTCAACATAGTATTGGGAATCAGCCATAGAAATCAGACAAGAAAAAGAAATAAAAGGAATCCAAATTGGAAAGAAGAAATAAAATTGCCCCTGTTTACAGATGACATGATACTATACATAGAAAATCCTAAAAATGCCACCAAAAAACTACTAGAGATCATCAATGAATTCAGCAAAGTTGCAGGATACAAAATTAATATATAGAAATCCTTTGCATTTGTATACACTAAAAACAAACTGTCAGAAAGAGACATTAAGAAAATAATCCCATTTATAATCACACCAAAAAGAATAAAACATGTAGGAATACATCTAACTAAGTAGGTAAAAGACCTGTACTTGGAAAACTGATGAAAGAAATTGAAGACAACGCAGAGAGATGAAAAGATATACCATGTTTATGGATTGGAAGAATATTGTTTTAAAATGACCACATTACTGAAGACAATCTATAGACTCAATGCAATCCCTATCAAAATAACAATGGAATTTTTCACAGAACTAGAACCCATAATTTTCAAATTTGTGTGGAAACACAAAATACCCCAAACAGCAAAAAAAAAAAAAAAAAAAAAACCTGAGAAAGATGAACAAATCTGGATGTATCATACTCCCTGATTTCAAATATACTACAGAACTACAGTCATCAAAACAGTACGGTACTGACACAAAAACAGAACATAGATCAGTGGAACAGAATAGAAACCCCAGAAATGAACCCACACTTACATGGGCAATTAATCTGTGACAAAGGAGGCAAGATTATTCAATGTGGAAAAGACAGCCTTTTCAATAAATGGTGTTGGGAAAACTGGAGAGCCGCATGCAAAATAATCAAACTGGACTACTGTCTCACACCATGCACAAAATAAACTCAAAATGGATTAAAGACTTAAACCTAAGACCCAAAACCATAAAACTCTTAGAAGTAAACATAGGCAGTATGCTCTTTGACATCAGTCTTAGTAATAATTTTTTGGATATGTCTCCTTAGGCAACAGAAACAAAAGCAAAAATAAACAACTGGGACTACATCTAACTAAAAATCTTTTGCACAGCAAAGGAAACTAGCAACAAAATGAAAAGGTCACCTACTATATGGGAGAACATATTTGTAAATGATATATCCGATAAGCGGTTAATATCCAAAATATACAAAGAACTCATACAACTCAACATAAAAAAAAAAAAAAATTTAAATGGCAGAGGATCTGAATAGACATTTTTTCCAAAGAAGATATGCAGATGGCTAACAGGCACATGAAAAGATGCTCAACATCATTAATTATCAGGAAAATGCAAATCAAAACCAAAATAAAATATCATCTCACACCTGTCAGAATGGCTATTATCAAAAAGACAACAAATAGCCAGTGTTGATGAGGATGTGAAGAAAAAGAAACTCTCATACACTGTTGGTAGGAATGTAAATTGGTGCAGCCACTATGGAAAACAGTATGGAGATGCCTCAAAAATTAAGAATAGAACTACCATATGATCCAGCAATTTCACTCCTGGGTATACATCCAAGAAAACAAAAACCCCAATTTGAAAAGATATATAAACTCCTGTGTTTATTGCAACATTATTTACAATAGCTAAGATACAAAAGCAACCCAAGTATCCATCAATAGATGAATTGATAAAGCTGTGTTATATATACATACAATGGAATATTACTCAGCCATAAAAAGAATGAAATCTTGACATTAATGACAACATGGGTGGACCTAGAGGGTATTATGCTATGTGAAATAAGTGAGACAGAGAAAGACAAATACTGTATGATTTCACTTATATGTGAAATCTAAGAAAGAAAACAAGTGAACAAACAAGAGTTACAGGTACAGAGAACAAACAGGTAGCTGCCAGAGGGGCAGGGGCTGGGGGAAAGAAAGAAGTAGATGAAAGGGATTGAGAGGTACAAACTTCCAGTTTCAAAATAAATGAGCCACAGGTATGAAATGTACAGTGTGGAGAATATAGTCAACAATTATGTAATATCTTTGTATGGTGACACATAGTAACTAGGCTTTTAGTTGTGATCATTTTGAAATGCATAAAAAATACTAAACATATGTCGTATAACAGGAATTAGCATAGTGTTGTAGGTCAATTATGCTTCAAAAACAAACTTACAAACAAACTCATAGAAAAAGAGATCAGATCTGTGGTTACCAGAGGCGTGGGGTTGAGGAGAGGGGAAATTGGGTAAAGGCAGTCAAAAGGTACAAACCCCCAGTTAAAACATAAGTAAGTGCTGCGGTGTGATATACAGCATGATAAATGTAATTAACACTGCTATATGCTATATATGAAAGTTGTCAAGAGAATAAATCCTAAGAGTTCTTATCACAAGAAAAAGATTTTTTTCTATTTTTAATTTTTGTATCTATATGAGATGATGGATGCTCATTAAACATAATGTGATAATCATTTCATGATGCATGTAAGTCAAATCATTATGCTGTACACTTTAAACCTATACAGTGATATATGTCAATTATATCTCAACACAACTGGAAGAAAATACATAATAAATAAATATATCTTCAAATAATTTTTCAAGTATTTAAGGAATCATTAAATTATGGTATTCTAATAAATTCCTTTATGACAGGTAAAGATATGTACTTTGTATTTCAAAATATAAACTCACTTTTTATTGTTATATTTGTGCTACTTAAAGCAGAAAATTTCAAAATTGCATCTAAATATAAAGAAAACCTATTGAAAAGCTAATAAATCCTAAGAAGGAGCTGCATTAGCATTACACAATGGGGCCTTGTTATCAATTCCATTTATTGTTAATAACACACTCACAAGTGGAGCAATGTTCTACTTGAAGCTTAATTTGAAGACAAAACAGCAAATTTCTAAGGCCTCTTTATTTTTTTTGTATGTAGTTAGTTTCCCAATGCGAAATTTGAAAGAGTGCACAGAATATTTTATTGTTGGAAACTAATTTCCTTAGGAATATATCCTTTTTGAAAGAACAATCTAGGAAGATAATTGGGGCAAAGAAAAATGTGTGTGGGATACACGTGAACACTTTCTCAAATACTAACCTTCTATAACCTCATTTTGAACTAGGAAGAAAGCATATTTTATTCTTGTTCTCCTAAGATTCACTAACTTAACCTGAGAGTAAGCTAAACTAGAGTTGAAAGAATCCTGCCTTCTCTAAAGCAGGCTGTTGCACCCAGGGGAGTTTTTATGCCCCTTGTGGTTGAAGACACTTTTAACCCACTGTGGAACCAGCTTGAGTTATTGAAGATGACTCTGGACCTTAGCTATTGTTAAGGTCTGTTCAGGTCTGTTCCTCAAAACGTCTAGTGCAATCTAAAGAACATGAAGCCTCGCTTCTTTTCTTTGATAGAGTATACTTCTACTACATAAAATACATCTCTGTGTACTGAGAGGAGGAGTTCCCCTATATGTACGTCTCACTAGTCTCTACACCTTGCTCCCAAAAGTCTTCTTTCTACATAGAAGAGGAGGAAGCAGTCAATTACCTTTCTTTTAATGATAACCTTTATCAATTTGCATTTTAGAAACTAATAAACAGTACACCTTTGGATATTAAAATACCTCTTATATCTGACTGGAGATAAGATATGGCCTACTATATTCCTGGAGTGGAGCCACTTAGCCTGAAGGTAATACATACTATTTTTCATTTCTTTCTGATAAGAAGCAATCAATTCTCTTTGATTTATAGTTCTCATAAATAAGGTAATATATTTCATGATTAATTTTAGTTCTAAACCATTTGCATATTGAATAAGAGATTCAGAAATGACTCTGAGAAAATAACTATGTACCTTTATTTACATTTAATAATCAATATGATTTATGCAGTCAACACACTTTTTATCATGGCTCTCATTTTAAATGAGTCTCATGAAATATATTGACCATTTTATGCTACCTTTTTATATTTTAAATTTAAAGGCAATATAGAGCTTTGTTTCTGCCTATGCCCTACTTCAAGACCCTACTTCCTACTTCAGCCACTGTAGGGTCAACCAGATGAACAAAGACTTTAATTTTGCTTAAATGCAACCTTTGCAATTCATGATGCCTATAGGAAATTACTGGGACTCATTCACAAACAATCCAAACTTCAGGACATTAATGCCCTTGGAACTATCCTTGGCCAATGAGGAGAGGGAGACAGTGCACAAAATTCTTCCCTCTTTGTCCCAGGGGATAGAAGATCAGAAGGTACTGCCATATCAATGCCAGCCACCTGTTTGGGCAGCTAACACAATAATGCATTATATTGGCTTTCCCTCCTTTCATAGTGCCCTTGTGCCCCAACCCCAAAACATTTCAAATTTGTGCTCCCTGAGATAACATTCCCAAATAAACCTTTGTCTCAGGCATGTGTCCTTTTGAGTCTTTTCCTAAGTTCACTTAGGATATTGCTTTTGAAATTCATTTATGTCACTGTGTGAATTTTATGTTGAATGTTGTATATACATACAGTGTTTATCATTAAGCAGCTGAAGGACATTTAGGTTGTTTTCAGGTTTTGGTGAATATAAATAAAATGACTATAAACATTTGTATGCAGGCATTTGTGTAAACATATGTCTTAATTTCTTTTGCATCTAGTATACACTTTATTAGAATTCTAGCTGCTTTGCCTACTTGCCAGCACTTGTTCTTGTCAGGTCTTTCTTCATTTGTTTCTTTTTTTGGCCATTTGATTAGATGTGTTGTAGTATTTCACTGTGGTTTTAATTTGCATTTGCCTAATGACTAATGGTAGTGAGCATCTTTACATGTTCTTATTTTAAATCCATATCTCTTCTGTAGCAAATCATCTTTTCACATATTTTACCCATATTTACTGGGTTATTCTTTCCCATTTAGTAATTTTTTTAGATTTCCTTGTATATTCTCCTTATTGGTACTTTATTAAATGCGTTTTGCAAATGTTTTCTCTGAGACTATGGTTTGCCTTTTTTTTTTAATGCTGTTGTGCAAAAAGCAGAAGGTTATATGTGCCCTATCTAAAAAGTAATTGACTATCTCAATATCATACAGATTTTCTCCTATGCTTTCTTCTAGAAAGAAGTTTTAAATTTTACTTTTATATTTACATTATTGTCCTTGCACATGGATGTGTAATTGTTTCAACACCACTAAATCAATGAAGAAAATATTTATTTATTGAATTACATTTCCAACTTTTTCAAAACTATTTGCTCATATTCATGTGGGTTTACTTCTGTCATTTTATTCTGTTCCATTATTATGTGACTATTATTTTATCAATACCCTACTATATGATTACTGTAGCTTTACAGAAAATCTTGAAATCTGGAAATGTGAGTCCCCTAATTTTGCTTTCATTTTTCAAAATTGTTTTGGTAATTTTTTCATCTGCTTTTCCATATAAGTTTAGAATCAGCTTATAGATTTCCTCAAAGATATAATCAGCTTACAGGATTTTCTTTGGGGTTGTGTTCAATCTATAGATCAATCTGAGAAGAACTTACATCTTGACAATTTTGAGTCTTCCAAATCAATGAATGTGATATATCTTTCCATTTACTTAGGTCTTCTTTGATACTGATCAACAATATAGTATATGTTTTATTACACAAATTGTGCCCATGTTCTTTGTTTTAAAAATATTTATCCCTCTTTCATATTTTAGTGGTATTATAAGTGGTATTCTTTTTTAAATTTCAACATCTATTGCTTATTGCTACTATAAGACAACTGATTTTAGTGTGCTGACTTTATTTTCTGTAACCAATTAAATTCACTTATTTTAATAGGTTCTTTGGGATTCTCTACGTAGACAATCATGGCCTCTATGAATAAAGACTCTTTTCTTCTTTTCCAATCTATATGCCTTGTATCTCTTTTCTTCTTATTATTGCACTGGTATGTATATTATAGGATAGGAGTAGTATGAGTAGAAATTCTTGTTTTGGACCTAACCATAGAGGGAAACCATTTAGTCCTTAACAACAAGGTATGATGTTACCTCTAGTTATTAATAGATACTCTTTATTCATGAGGTAAGGTTAGTCATAGTTTGTGAAGTAATTTTGTCATAAATTGATGTTGAATTTTGTAATGTTTTTCAGGTATTTATTGAATGTATAATTTTTTCTCTTTTAAAATTTTGGTTTGAATGAATTACTGTATCAGTCAAGGTTCTTCAGAGAAATAGAAGCTGTAGAAGATGTAGATATAGATAGAGATACAGGTAAAGATACAGATATAGATAGAGAGAAAGATTGATTTATAAATTTATTATTAAGAAATTGGTTCACTGATTCACATATATGGAGCTGAAAAGTCCCACAGTCTTCTGTCTGCAAACTGGAGACCCAGGAAAGCCAGCCATGTAGTTCATTCTGAGTCTGAAAGCCTGAGGACCAGGGGAGCTAATGTTGTAATCCCCAGATACAAGGCAGAAGCAGACTGATATTCTAGCTCAGCGGTTCAAGTTAGAGAATACATTCTCCCTTCCTCTACCATCTACCATTCTATGCAGTCCCTCAATGGATTTGATGATGCCCAACCACAATGGGGAGGACAATCTGCTTTATTCAGTCTACTGATTCAAATGATAATCTCATCTGGAAACACTGTCATTCCCAGAATAAATCTCACTTGCTCATGATATATTATCCTGCTTATACATTTTAAATTTGGTTTACTAACATTTCTAAGGATTGCTATACCCATGTTGATGAGGGATATTGATCTGTAATTTTATTTTCTTATAATATCACCTGTTTTTGGTATCACTGTAATACTTGCCTAAGCACAAGAATTGGAAGGTACAGCCTCTTCCATTTTCTGGAAGGTTTTTTTCTTTTTTTTTTAAGAATTGATATTTCTTCCACAATATTTTGTATAATTCATTAATAAAGACATATGAATCATTAGTTTTCCCTTTGGGAAAGTTTCAACTATGAATACAGTTTCTTCGTAGACATAGGACTATTTGAGTTCTTCATTTCTTCTTGAGTAAGCTTTGGTCATTTGTGTCTATTAACATTTTTTTCGGTCTGTCATCAAACTTATTGGCATAAACCACTAAGTTTTAGGACGGTTTGTTACACAAGAACAGCTAATTGATACAGTCATTCATTTATTCATTAATTAATAAATGTATCTTTCAATATAGACTTAAAATGCCAATAATATTTTTTAGATTCAGTCACATACTTTGAATATGATGATATAACTGAACTGTAGGGAATCAGAAGCCAGTATAGAAGAAAATTATGCTATAATATTTAGAGCTTAGTGTGATAAGCATTATCTTATTCAGATTTATTAGGCATTCACTATGAAAGTAGAAAGAACTTTCTACTTTTATACTAAGTACTACTTACTATGTCATGCTATATGGCACTTCCTATATGCTACTATGTAAGTAAGTAGCACTCTTCAAATCATAAGACATATTTAAATTTTTTTATACTATAAATATATGAAATTCATAGACCTCATCTACAGATCTAATTACTTTCTCTGGTTTATTCAACTCTAGCTACACTAATCTCTCTACCAGTTATATTTCATGCCTTCCATATTCCCACCTTTGGAGTCTTTGTAACCACAGATTCCTCTACTTAAAAAAATCTCATTTAGACTAATCCTTAGATGTTACCTCCACAGAAAGGCCTTCCTTAGCCACCTGTTAAAATTACAATTCTCTCTCCTGTTCTGTGCGCTTACCCTGTGTAATTTTCTCACAGCATTATATGACAATATGCCATATATATTTGACCCTTGAACAATATGGGTTTGAACTACATAGGTCCACTTACATAAAGATTTTTTTAAATAAATACGTACTATAGTACTACACAGTCTGTGGCTGGTTGAATCCAGGGATGTTCAACCACACATACTGAGGGCCAAATATAATGTTATACCCAATTTTCAACTCAGTGAGGGTTGGTGTCCCTAAAACCTGCATTGTTCAAGGGTCAATTCTATTTGTTTATTTGCTGTCTTGTAACCTCCTTTTAGTTTAAAAGCTCAATGAAAGCAGGGACTTTATTTTATTCTCTGCTTTGTTTTGCTTACTGCTTTATCTACAGTGGCTAGATCAGAACTTAGCACATCATAGGCATGCAATAAATATTATGGAACAAAGAAATGAAGGAACGCCCATTATATTAGGAGCTATAATTTTTTTTTTTTTTTTTTTTTTTTTCAGTACGCGGGCCTCTCACTGCTGTGGCCTCTCCCGTTGCGGAGCACAGGCTCCGGACATGCAGGCCCAGCGGCCATGGCCCATGAACCCAGCCGCTCCGCGGCATGCAGGATCCTCCCGGACCAGGACACGAACCCGCGTCCCCTGCATCGGCAGGCGGACTCTCAACCACTGCGCCACCAGGGAAGCCCGGAGCTATAATTTTTTATAACAAGTAGAATACTCATTTATAGTTGAAAAATCTGGCTTTGATTCTGTGAACTCCTACTACTAAATTTAAGCACATTACATAATTTTTCTGTTTTTATTTTATTAACCTCTTAATTTAAATGTTCAACTCTGCCATCATGTACATTAATTTCTTTTGCCTGAAATGTTTAAGTGTTCCAGTCCTCACTAATCACTCTCTTTCATTACTAATAAAATTCTTGTTCATTATGCTACATACTTCTTTATTTACTATACTAAACGGTCATTTGAAATTTATTTAATATTTTTTATATTTGTGTTTTCTCCAGAGTAGAGTGACCAAATTGAGGGGAATCAGCCCTATTTTTTTATTAGCTAGATTAAGTCAGTGGCTCAACTTCTTTATCCTCAGACCATCATTGATGAAGATATGTCAGACATCTTATTGGGATCTGACATTTTGTGGTTGTGGATTGAAGGTTCTCCCTTTTATTTACTGGGTAAGAGCACATAGATGCTTGAAAAACTTTCAATTGGCTCTTTACCACAGTTCCATGTAATTTATCTAACATACAAAGGCCAAAAGTCAAGTATTTTGTCTGTAGTCTACCTAAAATTGCCACACTGACTAGAACTTCCAGGCATTCCCCTTGGATTTTCCTTCAACTGTCAAAATTTGACCGACCCAGACCAGCTATCTTCACATATAACCCATTCTTTACCACTTTCCAAGTGTCATGGTCCCTTACATCTCCTTGTGAATCATAAGATTTCCTCATCTTCCTCTTTTGTCTCAGAAATTTTCAAACCTCTAACACTAACAATTATGTTGCTTTCTTTTCTCTAGGGTATGGAGAGGGATAGGAGAACTTCAGGCCTCAAAGATGGATCAGGAAAGGAGATCCACCACAGTGATGTGGATGTAGGAACATCCTTGTCTTCTTTCTTGATACTGGGTAAAACAAACAAATAAAACTTAAAAACTAATATTTTTTGTCATTAAGTTACAAATGTCAACATTCACAAAATATTTATAGTCTCATTTGGTGGAAGAGTATTATTTCCCTGTCCTTAAATTTCATTTAAAAATCTTTTTATTTGCCCCTTTCCAATGTTGACAGGGAAAGTAGATGAAACTTGAAGACAAGAACTATATACTTTATTTGATAACTATAACTTTGTCAGATAATGTGTCCTATGTAGAATAAATTCTTGTTATTGTTGAAGAAATAATTAAAAGAATGAAGTTTATTTCTAAGGCTAGCTATTTGTTTTTTATTTAGATAGGTTTAATATTGTTCCTTTTTATAATTCTAGTTTCAGTTTTTTCCCTATTTTATTCAAACTTCATAAAATCCATTCATAGCCTCCCTCCATCTTACTCCCATCTCCACAGTGAAAAAATAGAACTTTTAAACTTTATATTTCAATATACACTTAATCTTATTTAACAGTGTCTTTTAAAAGGCTGTCATTTCTCTTATTTCTGATAGACTTTTCTTGTGAATTCATCTGTGTAATGTGTCACACTTTAGAAACCACTTTACACATTCTAATTGGATCTAACATAGCAGCCTTGAGGAAGACAGAATAGTACTATCCTCCTCATCTTACCGTTGCTGAATAAGAGAAGTTAAAAAAAAAAAGAAAAAAAAATATATCTTAGTTCACAGACTGGGGTGGGAGAGAGAAGATCTTCTGCCCTATTTTTCAGTGCTATCTCTATTATATCAAGAAGCCACTCAGGAATAATACAGCAAGCTTTTCCAGTATTGCATGGTCAGCAATTATGTAAAAGAAGCCACTCACTTAAGACTACACACTCTAGGGTTTTGTATGAAATTTATATGAAATTCTAGAAAAGGCAAAACCATAGTTTGCTTTCTGGCAGATCAATGATTGTATAGAAGCAAGGGTAGGGGCAGGGATTGACTGCTAAGGAACACAAGGGGGCTTTTGTGGTGATGGGAGTGTTCTAAACCTTGACTGTGGTGGTAGTTAAATGACCGTTGCCCCTGGTCTATCGAACTGCACACTTAAAATGAAGGACACTCTTACTTCTATATTAGTAACATAAATATATAATTTGTTTTTCAAAATTTATTGTCCAGCATGCTTAATCAATTGACGTCTTTTATGTTTTGCCTTTAAATGCCTTGGTAACTGGTTCAGGTTGAGCACGTTGTTAAAAATGCAAAGCCATTTGTTTTTCTCCCATCTGACCTGATACACTAATCAGTAGGGCACTGTTGTGTTATTTAGAACAAGGAATGAGGTCAAATTTCTCCCTAGTGAAGAATAAATAGCAAATGTACTTCAAAAAGTACTTGGCATTTAATGCCTAATCCTTAAGATTACTTAATGTTTAAAAAAAATGGCCAAGACATGGTACTTTATTACAAAACAATTTGACCAACATTTTTTGGTTAACAATTTTTATGTATAATGAGCCACATGCATTTTAAAATACAAAAGCATGAGCTCATTGGATAGTGGGTTGAAGCAATATAAGTAAAAAAGATTTTAAAAGAAGATAAATAAAGTATACAGAAGCTTAGGTTCTTTCTCATTGTTACTTCTCTTAGTCTTGTAAATAGCTTGAAACAATGATTTTTCCCTCACCCATTAATATTTTTTCTGTGATACTAGTGCTGGTACTTCATAAAAATATTATGTAAAAATATAAATATGTAAAAGAAAAAAAGTAACATAATGAAACTACATGGATCCAATATCCAGTATTAACACAATCAGTTTTTCTCTAAGTCTATACCTGATCTCCATCCCACATACCACCCTAGATATTTTTTCAGTCAAATCCTAGATATCACTTATTGCATCCATAGATCCTTTAGTATGTATGTATTTAAGATACTTTAAAACTCATTATTCCTATGTTTTTATTATTCCTAAGGTAATTAAATTCTTTTAATGTTATGAAATACACAGTATTCAAATTTCCTCCAATACCTTATAGTATTTTAAATTTACAATCACTTTGTTTAGTGCATACTGCATTTTATTGGTATAGTTTAAATTGCTTTTAATTTATAAGCTTCCCATCTTTTTTCTTGTAATTTATTCAATAAAGAAAGAAAGGGTATTGATTATATAATAATTTTGCACCTTCCAGATTTTGCTTTTTGTATTTTTTGTATCACTTAAGATGGTCTGCATACTACTTTATTTCCTATAAAATAAACTTACATTTTAGAAAGCTGATAAATTTTGTTCTATTTTTTGATAATACTACTTAATAGGAGTTGTGAGCTTCCTACTGTAACACATCAAGAGGTACATTATGTCTAGTTTTCATTCTTATTGTTTTTATTAAGACTGATCTAACCAGCTAGATTTTCCTTTTTTCTTTACTATCAATATGAACTCAGAATGATACTAATATATATCTATATATATCTATATCTATATCTATATATATATATATATATATTTTAGATGTTGGGGGTAGGAGTTTATTAATTAATTGATTAATTTTTGCTGTGTTGAGTCTTCGTTTCTGTGCGAGGGCTTTCTCTAGTTGTGGCAAGCGGGGGCCACTCTTCATCGTGGTGCGCGGGCCTCTCGCTGTCGCGGCCTCTCTTGTTGCGGAGCACGGGCTCCAGATGCGCAGGCTCAGTAATTGTGGCTCACGGGCCTAGTTGCTCCGCGGCATGTGGGATCCTCCCAGATCAGGGCTCAAACCCGTGTCCCCTGCATTAGCAGGCAGATTCTCAACCACTGCGCCATCAGGGAAGCCCACTAATATTTTTACTAAAATTAAAATTACTGAGAAAATTTAAAATTTCCTTGTCTTTTTATTTATCATATTATTTTAATTTTTTCATTTCTATTTTCATGTCTATTTATTTATTTCTATTGTGGTAGACTATACATAACATTTTAATCATTTTTAAGTGTACAGAAAAATATAGAATATTTCATTAATTTTTCATATCATCCTTGCACAGTATCCAAGTTAACCTTCTCTATATCATTCCAATTTTAGTATGTGTGTTGCTGAAGTGACACTTTGCATTTCTTCTTATCTTTAGAGTAAAAGATATTAAGGATATATCTGAATATCTGGCTTGGTTTATATCACAAATATATTGCATCTTAAAATTCTATTAATGAATAGATCTTACATCATTTAAACCTTTTTCATTGAAAATAGGTTTCACTGTTTTGTCATTTGTCTATTTGTTGATTATAATGTTTATCAGTCATGTATATTTTTTGGACAAGTTACATAACTAATATTAATTTTATCCTTTATTGATTCTATTTCATTAGTCACATTTAGGACTTTTCCCTTTTTTCAAGTTTATAGGTGCATTCACAAATAGTTTTTTCTAATACTTGCAGTGTGAAGTTATCTTCTTGTCTTTTCTTCATATAGCTATGACATTATTCCAACACTATTAATTATACATAATATTTTTTGCTCACTGATTTCTGATGCTATATTTATAATATATGAAGTTTTTCTTTGCAAATATATCTATTTTCAGATTTTCTATTCTGGTCCACTCATATTCTGATATCTTACTCTCTTAATTATAGAGGACTCAAATACATTTCATATGGGGTGGAGGTTAGAACACCCTTTTCATGGTTTACTGGTTTCTCTATTCTTTCTTGTCTGTCCTTTCAGATAAATGTTATAATTAACTTTTGTAGCTCAAGAAAATAAAAAGATGGTGTTTTTATTGCAATCATATTAACTTTACAAATCAAATATTTTTACTGATATTCACATACACGATTGGTTTTGTAGGTTCCTTTAGAGCAGTTTTTATCAGATTTTGCAACATTATACTCACCTTATAACAAGAATTTGGAAGTTGTCTCCCCCTTTGCTTATGCTTTAAAATAGTTTAAGTAGTATTGGGATTACCTTTAAGTTGTTTAAAGCAATTCATTTGTGAAAGTATTTTGAGCTTAGGTCAATTTTTATCATAATATGTCTTGATTTTGGCTGCTTGTGAAAACTTTTTCTGAGACATGATATTCTCTTGCAAAATGAAGATATAATTCTTAACTTATTTCAGAAAATTTTAGTAACTTACATTTTTTAATATTTATTTTTTGTTCTTGCTTTTTTTTCATATGTATATATGTATATACAGATAGATACATAGATAGGTAGGTAGGTAGGTAGGTAGATAGATAGATAGATATACATATACATATGAACTACTTTCTCTACTTTTTCTATCACTTTCTTCCTCACCCAGAACTACTGGAGATGAAAGGCCTAAAAATTATGACATTGTTGAAAAAAATTAAAGAAGACATAAAGAAATGAAAAGATAGTCTATGCTCATCAACTGGAAGAATTAACACTGTTAAAATGCCCATATTACTTAAAGCAATCTACAGATTCAATGCAATCCTTGTAAAAATCACAATGATATTTTTCACAGAAATGGAACAAAAAAAATTCTAAAATTTGTATGGAACCACAAAAGACCCCAAATACCCAAGGCAATTCTGATAAAAAAATAACAAAGCTGGAGGTATCACACTCCCTGATTCAAATTACAGTACAAAGCTATAGTAATCAAAACAGCATGGCAGTAGCAGCAAAAAACTGACAGATCAATGGAACAGACTTTAGAGCCCATAAATAAACCCACACATATATAAACAACTAATTTAACACAGAGAAGCCAAGAACATACAATAGAGAAAGGAAAGTCTGTTCAATAAATGGAATTGGGAAAACTCAACAGCCACATGGGAAAAAATGAAACTAGACCACTATCTTACACCATACACAAAAATTAACTCAAAATGGATTAAAGACTTGAATGTAAGACATAAAACTTCTAGAAGAAAACATAAGCAGTAGATTGTTTGACATCAGTCTTAGCAATATCTTTTTGGTTCTGTTTCCTCAGGCAAGGGAAATAAAAGGAAAAATAAACAAATGGGACTACATCAAACTAAAAAGTTTCTGTACATCAAAGAAAATTATAAACAAATGAAAAGGCAGAACCAGGAGGGGAGGAGGGTGGTAGTGGGAGGAATAGGTAACAGGGGTTAACTGTATATTGAGGGATAGAAACTAGATTTTTGGTGATGAGTATGCTGTAGACTGTATATACAGAAGTTGAATTATAATGTTGTATATATGAACCTTATATAATGTCATAAACCAATGTACCTCAATAAAACAATTAATTAATTAAAAAAATAGAGAAGCATCAAATGGATCTCATGGATGTGATTGAAAGCAGATCAAACATAGGATAGGGTATATATTGAATTCAGAAATACACCATTAGAAAAGATATGCAAATTAAAACAAAGAGAGAACAAAGAAGACAAGCACAGCAAAACAAAACATAAAGGATACATGGAAATTGGTCAAAAAAGAGTCCCAGAAGGAGAAGACAGAGAGTTAAGATAGAAACAAAACTTGAACAACTAATGGCTGATAATTTCCCATATTAGTTGGAAGATATTGCCAGCTAATCCAAGTGGGATAAATACAAGGAAAAACATACCTAGATGTAATATAATCAAGTTGTTGAAAATCAAAGATGAAGTGATAATATTAAAAGCAGCTGGGAAAAAAGCTATCTGACATTTACTGGGAAAAATATATATAATTGGTAGTTAAGCTGTTAGTAGAAAATGGAAGTTAGGCAAAGATAGAAAGATATCTAAACTAAATCCAGTTAGTATGGGAGCCTGGCAAATATATTTTGCTGGATAGCTTTCCTCTTGTCCTCTCCCCCATATGGAGTAACTCAAGGAAAGTTCAGGAACCACATGGGAGAACAAAAAGATAAATTATTTGTACTGTGGGAAATAAGAATATTGACAGGTGAAATAGTTGCCTTAGGGACATATTCAGTGTTAGATTTTGGTGATACGTCTCAGTGGAGATTTGAAGTAAGAAGGTGGATATGTGAGTTTAGATTACAGAGGAAATTCTTAGAATTCACACACAATATAATATCTTCTAAGAATAGGATATAATAAAATATCTCAGATTGAGATAATTGCAAGATTGAAATTAAGAATAGTTTTAAAACTTATAAAATTATTTTTTGCCTGATATTCATACACTAAATTTTATATTCTAATTTGTGATAAATATTCTAGAATCCAGGAACATGGATTCCATGATTAAATTATAGCATCAAAAAACTGCATACACTGACACTGTCATATTCCCCAAGATTATTCCTATCCTGCCCATGATTAATTTTACTGAACTGTATAAATTCGAGAAAGCAAATCTAACCTAATTAAGTTGTTATAAAAAAAACATGTATATCACGTATAGTTTTATTGATAATATTATTTTCTAGATCACCCACTATTCTATTTCATCAGCTCTCTTAGGATAAATTTCCCTTGTGATCAAAGTGCAAATTTCTGTGTTCTCCTTTAGTAATTTGTTGCCTTAAATTTTACAAACTCTGAATCAAGTGACAATGTTTTCTCATTAGGTTTAGAAGTAAATATGTTGCCTATCTCTTGCAGGCAGACTGGACTTCTCAACAGGTATTCTGTGCATTAAATTCATACTCAATTTGAATTTCTCTTTTTGCTGCCTCTATTGGGTTGATTTGTGTCCCCCCAAAAGATATATTAAATTAGCCTTAAACTTCAGGACCTCAGAATGTGACCTTATTTGGAAATAGGGTCTTTGAAGATGTAATTAGTTAAGATAAAGTAGAGTGTGCCCTTAATCCAATACGATTGGTGTCCTTATGAAAAGAGGGAAAACATGGTGTAGACACAGACACGTAGGGAGTATGCCATTTATGGTAGAGGCAGAGATTAGAGTGATGCAGCTCCAAGCCAAGGAATGACAAGCATTGGCAGTCATCACCAGAAACTAGGAAGGGGCAAGGAAGGATTTTACTTCAAGGGAGCATGGGCCTGCTCACACCTTGATTTCAGACTTGGTCTCCAGAACTGTGAGATCATCGATTTCTGTTGTTTTAGGTCATCCAGCTTGCAGTACTTTTTTATTGTAGCCCTAGGAAAATAATACACTGCCTTTATACTCAATTCCTTCACTTATTTTTATGTTTTGTGTTCATTCATTGTACAATATATATTTTAATCGAATTCCCCTTTTAATGAAATGAGGCAGAACTCTTTTGTCTTTCCATTCACCATCCATCCTATACTATAAAAACTTAAGATGTGAGTCATACTTCCAAGTAGCTTCCTATCTTATGGATGTTTTAAGACTTAATGCCCATGAACATTAATGAAAAACATAAAATAATAGAAACCTAAATTATAAATTACTTGGAACAAACAACATCACTATAAGAATTTAGAGCTAGGATTAATATGTGTAGGCCAAAGTAAACAATAAATATTAAAAGTGTCAATAAGTCAGGATTTAAGCTGAAGCTTAAGGAGTGGTTAGGAAGGATTTCAGCTGGTAAGAGGAGAGGATGTTATTTCAGGAAGGAAGCAACTTGAGCAAGGTTAGGGTGATAGGCAAGTGCATGGTGTAAATAAATGATGATGCCGACTCTAGAGAAAGCTCCACAGTTGGGAATGGAAAACAATCTTGTCTAAGTGGGAGATAGAAACCTTGCAGGGACTACGAAGAAGGAAAAACACGAAGAGAGAAGTTTAAATCTATTTAGGAAGGCAACTGGGAGCTGTTGTAGATTTTTTGAACACTAGTAGAATAAAAGGACCTAAGGGATATTAATCCAGAGATAGTGTGCAAGATAAATTTGAGTCATGGAAAGAAAAGAGAGTCACGTAAGAGTCAAGAGAACAGAGCCTGAGAGTTATTTTAAAAAACTGGTTAAAGAATACAGACCTCTGGTATTCAGTGACTAAATAAATGCTACTGACTTGGGAAGATCAGTTAAATTTTCTGAGTTTTTCTTGAAATTCTAATTTCTCTATTACTACTTAATTTCTCTCTTTCATTGTGACTGGATTTGAGCCATTGGCATCTATTTCAGGGATCTTTTCATTGATAATAAAAGATTTTTGCCTAACCTTGGAAGGCCTCGTATAAACTTTTATTTTTAAAAGCACTTAACATCCATGGTGTATATTTATAATGCTCACTACTAAGGCTCAGTTTTGAAAGAAGGCCAAGTTTGAAATTTTCAGCTATGTTATCTTAATTTCCAAGCTGTGTTAATTTTGCTGACTGTAGAATATTCCTTTCCACCTCATTATTGTCTCTATTCTTGAGACTACTCTAGCTAGCATGTGTGTCTGAGATAGGTGAACTCTACTTTCTTGATACTTTTTCCTTTGCATTTTACCTTCCTCATTCAATCTTTCCCTTTTAGAAAATGTAGCCTCTTTTATACACAGATTTCAAGGGAACTTCTCATGGCATAATTGATTTTGAGGACTCTTTGGCCTGATAATTCTGTTTGGATTGAAATTTATGCAAGTAATTCGAGACATCACTCAAATTGCAATATCATCTGTATTATATGGCTTTTTTTTTTTTTTTTTTTAGCAGCAACACTGAAAATCCATTAGGTTCATTTTAAGAAAAAAAATGGGTTTTTGTAGACATTTTCATTTTTTGAATATAAAACATTTCTTTTTCATAAAATATATGTTTCTAATGAACAGTTCTTTGAGCTATTTATGCAAATTTATATCAAGGAAAAGAAGCAGGCAGAATCGAAATTGAAAGATGCTGAATATCCTATGTTCATTTGAGGGTCACTCAAGTATGCAGAAGGAAAAAGATTGATCAGGATTCAGAAAAATGGGATGATTGAAGATTGAAAAAAACATATTCTACAACTAAAAACATTTAGGAGATGGTTTGTTTTAAGATATAAAGTTCTGATAAGTCTTTGAATCAGAGCCAACTGGGCATCTGTTCCTTTTAAAAATCTCCATTTGCTGCTGAAAAACCAGCCTAAATAGTTACATGACAACGTGTATTACATTTTGAAACTTAAATTCTTGGGTTAGTAATTTTGCACTAGTCATGTATTATCCTTGTTAGAAATAGTATAAATACTTTGATGGTACTATTTTTTAAAAAAGTACATCCTGTAACTAACTTTTAGCTGTATCAGTTGTATGAATATGAACTGTAATTAATATAACAATATAAACAAACATAAATTGTGTATTTTTTAAATTATATATTTTTTACTTACCACCTCTGTAATAAGAAACAAAATTTCATTCTCTAGCAGGAGTCTTGCTTTATTATTTTGTCATGAAAAGTGTATGTAAAAAACCCACTCATATGATAACTATCTATTGTTTTTATATTTGCTAACATCATCTATTTTACATTATAAATTATATGATGTTATAATTTGAAAACATGGCTATTTCCTTTAGAGGATATAAACTCTTGAGGGCAGAAGTTATAAAACCTTTAATAGGCAGTAGGATCTAACACAATTTTACTTAGTGATCTGTACATGGTAAGCACTTAAAACATTTATTGATAAGTGAATGCATGAATTATTAATGTTGCTTACCAATCCTTTTTTATTCTTGTGTTTGTTTCAACAGAGGGACATTCATCTCTAGGTGTTTAATTTCAATGAGTATGTCTTTATCCCTGGACTTTAAAAAATTAAACCCAATTTAAAATTCTTCTACATTAGAATAAATGGATTATTTCACATAAATATTCTTAAATATGTTTTCCTAGGTTTTCCATTCCAGAGTACATTCCAAAATTCTTGTGAAGAGCTGTGATTGATTTATAATCACTTTACTCATTCAGTTTTTGATCAGCAATATTTGCATTTTTCTTTTAAAGAAAATAAACAATTTCAATAGGCTTGTGATTCCAAATCATTGTGAAAGAGATTTTTGAAGGCTGATATAGCCTTATGATAACCTGATGGTATTTGGGTTTTTTTTTTTTTTTTTTTTTTTTTTTTGGTCATGCTGCATGGCTTTTGGGATCTTAGTTGCCCAACCAGGGATTGAACCTGGACCCTTGGCAGTGAAAGCATGGAGTCTTAACCACTGGACTGCCAGGGTATTCCCACCTGACGGTATTCTGGATGACTCTATCTTGATTTACAACTTATGAACATTAAGGGCATGTATAAGGTGGAAAAGGACTTTCACTCGATTTCTTGTCATAGTGATCACTGAGTACTATTTAGCAAATCCATATACCAGTATTTATGCAAAATACCAATTTAAAATAGTAGTTCTTAATGGGGGGTGGAGGGCGCACATCACCATAACCTGAGGGACTTTTTGAAAATATAATGAACTCTACTAGAAGACATTCTGATAAAGACCAGAACTGGAAATTTTACCCACGGGATTACTATGCAAAGCCCTGTTATAATTACTGGATTGTAGGCATATGATGCTCATACTAGAAAGACAAATTTTTATTCCAGCTAAGTTGGACACTTATGTAGGTTCATATAATATCATTCCCTTGTTTGTGGTTTGATACTATAGAAGTCAGGCCAATAAGCTAAATAATCAATATATCTTGATGATGCCGATAGTATTATTTTTCCAGGCTGGGTGTGGTTTTATTAATGACAAGCAAAAAAAAGCCAAAATTTGTAAATATTAGGAAGATTTTATAAATATACATATGTAAAAATATACATACGTATTTTATAAATATACATATGTATTTGTACATACATACAAATTCAGTTTACATATCTTTAAACTGAATTCTAGACAATTAACTAATACTCTGAAAGTCTGCCAAAGCCATAACCACTTCCAAGTAGGTAAGTCCTTACAAAAACAGTAATCATGCTTAGTGAAGACTGTACTAGGCTTTGTACAGCAAATTGCAACTAGCTTTGCACAGCGCAACCACTAGGCTTTTAGACTTGATTCCAAGGCTGCCATCCTTAGGCTAGACACAAAATCCAGCATGCCATGTAGGGGTTAATGTGAAGTCTCAACAGTAACATATACTACTAGACAGTGACTAGCCAATGTAGATGTCACCAGTGACATCTCCCCTATTATGGCTCAAACCTGAGACAGACAGAACAGGGACAGAGGCAGGGAGAATGGTACAGATATCAAGAGATATAAACAAACAGGAACTAAAAATAATGAAGGGACAGATTCCAGTATTTGCAATTCCAGTGTGCAAAATGCACAAGCCACTCCTACGTTGCTATATACTATCTCCTAATTTAGAACTTCTCTACCTTTTCCACCATGAGACTCCATGCATATACTCATATCACAGGGAAAAAAGAAATATAATTCTTTGGCATGTGTTAGATTATAAAAAATGATAGTACATAAAATAAGTTGTATGACTCCAGTTAGGAAAATGATAATTTTTGCCACATATAAATACCCATGAGAGAGATGATGCCTCCTGCTGAATAGGACCTTAATATTCCCCTCAGCTTCACTAAATTTTATACAGGTTTCTTCATGACTTTAGGCTCCTGACCTCCCTTTTGCTAGAATATTTACTTTAGAAATCTTGTGATTGTAAATTCTTTCTTTAACTCTTTGAGATGTAAATCTTTTGAAAGTTTCTTGCCAGGTTTACAACCCAGGAAAGTCTTTTTCAAGTATCATGAAGTATCCTTTTGAAATGTAATCATCAAGGAAGATAGGGGCCCTGCTTCCAAGTTTCTGTGGGAGAGTAAAAGTCTAACCTTGGGTTGACCTTGCTGCAAGTTCTGAAACTACCTCCTGTCATGAAGATAGGAGGAAATTTACTTTTCCTCTGCGTAAGACCAATTAGCAAACACAGGTGATCTATGATTCCTCCCATCCCAGCTCTTAAAAATTTACCAGTCCTCTTGTTTTTTTTTTGTTTTTTTCACCAAAGTTTAGTTCAGACTATGTTCTAGACTCTTTCCCTTATTGCAATAGTCTTGAATAAAGTCTTCATTGCCTGTTTAACTTTATCAGGTACAATTTTTGCTTTTTATAATGCTGTGTACAGTAGAAACCATAAAATGAAAGATGTCAAAACTACATTAAAGTCATAGATTATTAGTAGAAAATAGGGATAAGTAAGATGATATGACCAGGAAAATTCAAATCATAAGGAAAGTTGATTGGGGAGGGAGAAAGTGGTCTTGAGGCAGGAGATAGATGCACCCCAGGAGGAACAGTTTCTCGCCTGTGGACAGAAACTCTATAATAGCAGAAACTCCATAAAAGCAGGATGATGGAGGAGGCTGGGCCCTGCCCAGACAAGAGATAAAAGGCCACATATTCCTCATTCTCGAAGTCAAGGAGACCTCCCCAACTACACATGTGCAGAAAGGTTCCTTGGAGGTCAAAAAGGAAGGGGTCACCAGCTCATAGTAAGTGATGTCAACTACCCATAGGCCTCTTCACTAGAATCCATCTTGGCTAAGAGATGCACAGGCACACAGGGGAGGACCCTGAGATATACCAGGACTCAGAATCAGGCAAAGCAAGATGATTGGTCAAACCCAGAAGAAATGTCCCATAAAAGTGATTCAAACTGCCATGACAGCACGACTCTCTCTCTGAGCCCACCCATGTGTCTATCCACACATACTCTACCCTTACTGCTCTCACTGCTGCTGCCTGACCTCAATCTCTGGCTGGAAACCGAACCCTGCTTCAAGCCACTGCAGGCCGAGGCCACCAGAGATCAGTCTCTGCTTCTGAGGTGGCAAGTTATCATTTTTCTAGAGCTGCACTAAATAACAATGAAGTCATTCCTGAGCTCCTTAAGGCAATTTTTTATGATTTGTTGTGCTAGATTTCAAAGATTATTTATCTCTACTATCTTTATTCCTCCCTAAGATTGATTAGCATCAAGTCCCAGAATTCTCCTTCCACAATGTGAATGAAAGTTCTCAAGTTTGGGCAAACTGTTCAGCATTTTCAAGGGATGGAGATTATTTAAAAAGACAGTAATTGCCAGACACACAGACACTGTAATGAAATTTAGAGGCTACAGCCACAGCAGTCTCTCTATCCCTCCTTCTCTCTTTCTCAATTTCTATTATTGGGCAAACACACTTTCTCAGACTTCCTATTTGCCTTATCCTGTTTCCTCTGTGATGGGGAGGGCTTTTGTTCTTATAGTGTTTATAACTTTTGAGCTAGAATGAAAAGAAACTCCTTAGACCCCCCTAGACTAGAAAGAAAAAGCATATCTTTATATTGTCCTGACCAAAGAGGACAAATGAAGTTTGGTGCATATTCCCATAAGATAATAATAATGAATATTTTGATCACTTTTGACTTTCTAAAGCTTTTATTTCCTCACCAATACTGATTTTTCATATCTTCTTACCAAAAAGCAAATATCTCCAACCGCAAAAAAAAAACCACATACACACACACCATGACAACAATTGATAAGTAAAATAAAAATTGTTTTGAGGCACAGATGCTGAAACATTCAATACTGAATGTAGTTACATTGAACCAGGAATCGAAAGAACTGGATGACTATCTTTAGTGTTATGCTTAAATTCTATACCGGCCAATGTCACTAATGAACACAGATGCAAAAATCCTCAACAAACTATAAGCAAACCAAATTCAACAACACATTAGAGGATATATACCATGATCAATTGGGACTTATCCCAGTGATGCAAAGATGGTTCAATATCCAAAAATCAATCAATGTGGTATACCACATTTATAAATTAAAGAATAAAAATCATACAATCATCTCAATAGGTGCAGAAAAAGCTTTTGTCAAAATTCAACATCCATTTATAATAAAAACTCTCAACAAAATAGGTATAGAAGGAACATACTGCAACATAATAAAGGCCATATATGATAAGCCCATGGTTAACATCACACTTGATGGTGAAAAGCTGAAAGCATTTCCTTTAAAATCAGGAACAAGACAAGAATGCCCACTCACCACTTTTATTCAACATAGTATTGGAAGTCCTAGTGACAGCAATAAAAAATAAAAAGAATTGGAAAGGAAAAAGTAAGACTGTCACTCTTTGCAGATGAAACAATACTATATATAGAAAATCCTAAAGATGTCAACAAAAAACTATTAGAACTCATCAATGAATTCATTAAAGTTAGAGGATAGAAAATCAATATACAGAAAATGAGTCACAGGTATGAAATATGTAGTGTGGGGAATATAGTCAATAATTATGTAATATCTTTAGTGACATAATAACTAGACATTGTGGTGATTATTATAAACTGTAAAGAAATACTGAATCTGTGTGTTACAGGAACTAACATAGTGTTTTAGGTCAATTAAATTTTAAAAACAAATAAACTCATTAACAAACTCATTAAAAAAGAGATCTATTTTGTGGTTACCAGAGACAGGAGGTAAGGAGGGGGGAATTGAATGAAGACAGTCAAAAAGTACAAATTTCCAGTTAAAATATAAGTAAGTACTAGGGGTGTAATGTACAACTTGACAAATGTAAATAACACTGCTATATGTTATATATGAAAGTTGTTATGAGAGTATATCATGAGTTCTCATCACAAGGAAAAATCTTTTTTTTCATTTCCTTAATTTCATATCTATATGAGACGATGGATGTTCACTAAAATTACTGTGATAATCATTTCATGATCTATATAAGTCAAGTCATTATGCTGTACATCTTAAATTTATACTGTGCTGTATGTCAATTATATCTCAATAAAACTGGAAGAAAAAAATAAAAACACAAAAGAGAAAATAAAAAATATATCAAAAACAAGCATCTAAAAATAATCTAAAAACACTTTTATGTAGAATACTTAATAGGGCCTTATATTTCCATATGTCAGCTATGCAGTTAAATCTCAAAGCATTTCCTATTACCCTGTGATTTTAAGGCAAGATCAACAAAATAGAATGCAGAGACATGAGATAAATGAAATTCCAAAATGGATTTAGTAGTTGAATATCAAATCACTTCAAATTGGTGGGGGAACCCACTTCAAGTGGGTTGTTTTAACACATGAGGTTCAGCCTTATGACTCATGATAGACATAGAAACAGAAAAGATAGATATATGTCTACTTCACTCCTTACACAGTATGAAATGCTAGGTGGATAATAATTCAAAAATTTAAAAGGAAACCATAAAAGTACTAGAAGAAAATATTGGAGAATCTAATTTTATATATATTAGGAATAGGGAAACACTTTTGAAACAAGCCCAAACCTTGAAATGATAAAAGAAAAAAAATAAAGCAATTAAAAATATAATAAATGGGAATTTTCTAGATAGAAATAAATCTCATAAAAATATGCAAGAAATTGACAAACTGGGAAAATATTTCAATCATCTATTTCAAATAAAGACATACTTTCTCAGAAATCAATAAATAAACTACCAAACATTCAATGGTGAAATGGACAAGAACATGCAGTTCATAGAAAAGTAAAAGGTTATGCATTAAAAACATACAAACTCTTCAAACACAAACGTAATTAAAACATAACACCACAAAATAGAGTTTCACCAGTCAAGGCAACACTCATAAATTTAGTAATACGCAATGCCACTAATTTTATGGAGAAAAAGTCATTCAAAAAGTGTTGATAAAATAAGTACCCACATTTAAAATGCACATACTTTCTTGGTTTACTCTACAGATACACTAATGTGTCAGTACAGAAATATAAGAATAGAGGTGATAATTACGGTACTTACAGCAAAAGAGGAAACTAAAAAATATCTATCAATAGGTACTACTTAAATAATCCATGATACCCTAATAGAACTAGGCAAAATATTAGACAGACATTTTGACTACTTTTGAAGAGTAAGGTGAAACAACATTAAGAATAATGAATAATTATTAATGAATAATCTGTAAGATATGAATATTCAAAAAGAAATAGTAGAAGAGAGAGTACCTTTTACTTCTACATGTCCTCTTTGTGTAAAAAATATAAGTAAATGCATGTTAGTTTTCATATATAAAGAATATTTCTGGGGACTTCCCTGGTGGCGCAGTGGTTGAGAGTCTGCCTGCTGATGCAGGGGACACGGGTTCATGCCCCGGTCTGGGAGGATCCCACATGCCACGGAGCGGCTGGGCCCATGAGCCATGGCCGCTGAGCCTGTGCGCCCGGAACCTGTGCTCTGCAACGGGAGAGGCCACAACAGTGAGGGGCCCGAGTACCCCCCCAAAAAAAAGAATATTTGTGAAAAAAGGATATTTATGGAGTATATTTAACTATTATCAGCATTTATTTTGGGGAAAATGTTATTAAGAATGTAAATGTTGGAGCTAGAATCCCCAAAACCCTTGCTTTTAATATTCATTTAACCTCTATTCTAGATCCAATTTTAATATTTTTTCTAATGAATTTTTGTTTAATTTGTCTAGGAAAGAAGACTACATTATTTATATTGGGGTTAGTATATTATTATAATACAGTTTTAAATCTTGTATTATAGAAGTATTTTAAAGCAATTGAGTTTCTTGCAGAATTCATTTTTTAATTTTTTTTTCCTATTAACTGTTAGCAATAGGTGATTGCATACAGTAAAATTTATCACAGTGATTTTCTACATGGACTGGAAATACAACTTAATACAATCAAAAGGGTGTTGAAGAGATATAAATTACTGGGGATGAGGTGGGATCAGAGGATGAGAAGGTCCAGTTATAGACCTTCACCTATGCAAGGCCCTGCACTAGCACTGAGTATGCATTAAAGCCCAGATAGCTAAGGTCTTGGCCTTGACTCTAAAATATAGACTGAGAGTGTAAAATACACCAGAAAGTAAACAAAGCAAAAAATATAATTTCATATTTTATAACAGTGCTTAGAAATAAGCTTGGGGCAGAGCTGTTTCAGATAGGATACAAAGAAAATAATTCTTTGAGGAGATGACATTTCAACAAAATCTTTAATAAAGTGCTAGTGAGCTAAACAAATTATGAGTAAACATATTCCAGATGGAATTTGAAATGGCATATTTAAGGTGCAGCCATAAAATCATGTGTCTCTTGGGGAGTGAGCGAAGTCAAGAGTTGAAAAAGGTTAAGCCAGAAAACCAAGCAGAGAGCAGATCTTGTAAAGCCTTGCCATCCACTGGATGGTACTGAGAACAGGAAGGACAAAATATGGTTCATGTCTTGCAAAGATTACTTCACCTGCTCTACTGTATGGGTTTGGAGGGTTTTGGCAAGAGTGCAGGGGCATGGGAACTAGACTATTGCTGCAGTTTCAGTTAAAGAAGATGGTGGCTAGTTTGGGCTAAGGAAGTAGTGGTGGATTTATTGATCAGTTGTTTAGATTCTGATTTTGGAACTTAGGCCAAAAGGGCTTGAAGGTAGATTAGATATGAAGTATAGGCAGAGAGAGGGATCCACCATGATACCCATATTTTACTGCTGAAAACTGTGTAAATTGTGGTATCCTTTATTAAGATGGAGAATTCTCTGTGAGGATTAGGTTTTGCAAGAGTGCTCACAAAGTAAGATTCTGTTTTCAAACATATGAAATTTGAGATACCTGCTAGTCAAGGTGTTAAAGAGTCAGTTCAATATGAGTCTGGAGCTCATGGAAAGCATAAGGCTGGATATATGAATTTTGGAGTAATCAGTGTATAGTTAACTATTTAAGGTCAGAGGATGAGTTCACCTGCAGAGTGACCATAGATGAAGAGGAAAAGAAGGCCGAGTTTTGATTCTGGAATGTATATTTTATATAAACGAGTGTAACTCTTTATTTTTTGCTGGGTAGTCGAATGAAGAATGTTGACAATGCATTGTACAGCCAAGGAGAGTAGTAATGTTAAGTTCAGTGACTGTCTTTGGCATAACATGAGACAGGTATTGGCTAGGAAGAATCTAGGCAATAGAAAGGAATGAGTTGTTCATTTTATGATTGTGAGAAGCTATATACAGTTGGAATTCTAGAAATAAAAATAAAACTCTGGGAAAACAGGCACGACCCCCTAATTCATTCAGAGACTAAGATGACTTTCCCAAGTTGACTCCTGAGCTAAAACTTAAAACATGAAAAGGAGTCCTATTGGTGAAAACGTACTAAACAAGGAAGAAATTCTAGGCCCAAGATACCACATGAGTAAAGACACAGGTGAAGGCATCATTAAAAGTACAGGCACTTTAAGTAGTTTTCTATTTTTAAAAGATAAATGGGAAATTGGTACAGTGTGAAGGAAGGCTGAAGTGTTAAGAAATTGGCAGTTTATGAGAGAAATCTACTCAGAAGAGGTGGGAATATAAATATATTGTAGAAAAAGTTTTGTTCTGTTTTGGTTTAACAAATAAGGTTTGTGATCTCATTGAGGCTTCTTTGTAAAGAGTAGATTTGAAAGGCTGCAATCTAAAGTTACAGAGAACAGTTCAAACTGTTGTAATAAGGCAAAAGATTATAATGGACACATGTAGTGGTCTGCATAGGTCTTAATTGGAGGATTCAGTGAGTCTTGCCCAATATATACACCTATGCTAACTCAGATTCTAATCAAGTCATAGATCATTTGTCACCCAGAGATGTATCTGGTAACTAATACCAATTTAGCCCTTTCCCTAACATCCTGAGGTAACCTTGGTTCAATTTTTATCATCATGAATTCATTTGGCCTGTTCTTGAACTTCATATAAATGGAATCAGTCTGTTCTCTTCTGGAACAGGTTTCTTTATTTAACATAATGTCTATGCAATCCATCCATGTTGCATGTATCAGTTTGTTCCTTTCTATTGCTGAGTAGCAGTTTATATATTATATAATAATATGCTCTATATAATAATATAATGTATATATGTATAATCACAACTTGTTTATTCATTTCCCTGTTGATGGAAAGTTGGGATATTTGTAATTAGGGGCTATTAATGTTTAAGATGCTGTGGATTTTCTTGCATAATAATTTTGTGGATTTGTAAATTCCTTTGGGTTAAATACCTAGGAATATAATTGCTATGTCAGAGGGTAAGTGTATAATTATAAGAAACAGCAAAACAAATTTACAAAATAGCAGTACAATTCCACATTCTCACAAGTAAACTATGAGAAATGTAATTGCTTTGTAATCTTACAACAAGTTTGTTTTGTGAGTCTTCTTCATTTTAGCCATTCTATGAAGTCTGAAATGGTAGTGTGTTGTAATTTGCATTTCTTCCATAACTAATGATGTGGAATGCATGTTATGTGCTTGTGACCATTCTAATGTCCAATTGTTTGACTGGTTGCTTAAGTCTTTTACCTGCCTTTAATTTGTTGCTGTTGGTGGTTTTTAAATTTGTTTTAGTTTTTGTTCCTTTAATTATTGAGTTATCATTCTTTAAATATTTCCACATGTATATATTTCAAATATTTTCTCCTGTTTTATGTCTTTTGTATTCATTTTATGAACTGGGTCTTCAGAAAATAATTTAATCTTAAATCTATTTTACTTTTCTTGTTTCCCTTTTATGGTTAGTGCTTTCTGGGGCCTATCTAAAAAATCTTCGCTTGGTAAAGGTCATGATGATATTCTCCTAAGTTTTCTTCAAGAAGACGTATAGTTTCTGTTTTTGCATTTATATCTAATCCATCCCAAATTAGTTTTTGTGTATAGTGTGAAAGTAGGATTAAAAATATTTGTATATGTATATAGCCATTTTATATTTTCCTGATTAAACTAATAAAAATATATAGTCATCATGAATCTTATGCATATGAAAGTATAGCTTTAAAATTTTTCAACATACAAAAAACTGTACATACTTAATATATACAAGTTGATGAGTTTAGAAATAATTATACACTGGCAAAACCATTACCAAAATCTACACCATAAACATATTCATCACCTCCCAAAGTTTCCTCCTGCCCTCTTATTTTTTAATATTACTATTATCATTATTATTATTTTGTGATAAGAACACAACATAACAGCTGCACTTTTAGCAAATTTTTAATTACACAATATAATATTATTAAATGTAGGCACTATGCTGTACAGATCTCAAGGATTTATTCATTTTGTATAACTGAATTTGTACTCTTCAGCTAATACCGCCCTGTTTTCCCCTCCTCCAGTCACTGACAACCACTATTCCACTCTTTGCTTCTATGAGTTTGACTATTTTAGTTTCCACATATCAGTGGTATTATGTAGTATTTGTCCATTTGTGTCTGGCTTATTTCACTTAGCCTAATGTCCTCCAGGTTCATCCAGGTTGCTGAAAAATGTATTTTTTAATAAAGGATATCCTATTGCTCCAGAAACATTTAATGAAAAATCTTTAGCTTTTCCATTGAAAAAAGAAAAATCAATTGACTGCTTTCATGATTCATCCCTCCTCCAAATAAAGAAAAAAATCAACTGTAAAGTTGATTGACTGTAAAAAAAAAATTCTACTGTAATTCCAGTCTCTTTATTCAGCTCTTCATATACAGGTGAGTCTTGTTACGTGTGACAGTCAAGTTCTACAGTCACTATGACCACTGAATTGGCAAAAACTGAACAATTACTCTTCGGGGAAATAGGGGTTAGGTTCTTATAAGCCTCTGGTCACAACATTTCATCAACAGATCAATACCTAACTTTATTATACATGTGTTTCTGTTTAGAACACCTTATTTAATATATACTGTTGTTTCATTAACATTGAACTCATGGTCAATAGCACTATAACTCATAACTGAATGAAGCTTATCTAACACACTTATTTTTTTCATAAGGCACATGACAGCCTTCTTGGGGTTCGAAACCTAGACACTTACTTCAGCACTATGCTTAGGGATCATTATAAGCAGCAAAATCAACAACTAAAAGTAAAAAAAAATGTGAAAAGTGTGACATTAAATGGACTGCAAGGAGGATGCCTATTTACAGACTAAGTTTAAATGAGGCAGAGTGTCGTCTTATTGGATCTCAGCTGAGAACGTCTACATCAGGTGACAAATGTTTCACTGCTCTGTGCATGTCTGAGAACGTAAAGCAAGTATTGATTTGGGGGTTACAAATATATATTAGTGAGTGGTTGAATTCACAAACAGAGAATCCTCTCCTAAGCCCAGGGTCTTTCCCAGACTCACTCCTGCAGAAAGGAGAGGCAACGCCCAGCCCTGGCCAAAGCCTTAGCACCCCAGCTGGACCAGGATGCTTCACAACCCAAATTACTCTGGGCAACAGTAATATGTTCAATAGAGCTGCAACCACCCAGAAACAGTACCTGCAGGCAACCAAGAGGCAACCCAGGCAGGCAAGCACTTGCCCTTTGCTTTGAATATAATGTATTAAGTCACACGTTTACATAAATTAAATTTTAGTAGTAGGTATATTTAAAATTGGTGAACACAATTCCTGAAAATTAAGTAATCAGCTTTTAATTAAACACATTAATGTGTGATTCTTTATCTCTAATTTTTTTTCTAAATTCAATCTTGTAGGAATTGATCATGACCTTTTGCTTTTTTTTGCTTGTATCTACCTCATAAAACTTAGTCTATTATTTTATTTGTGTTTTTTCTAAATTAAGTGCTTATAAGTGTGACATGCACAAAGTGCAGAGTAGGATTTTGTATTATGAAAGATAGTGTAGCTCATTAGGTAAGACATTGGACTCTGATTACAAATATACTATATCACTTTTTTTAAAAAATATGTTTTGTTGTAAAGATCAATCTTAAAATGAGATCAAATTCAATTTTATACTATTTTATTTCCATAATCTCTAAGATTAGAAGGTTATTTTGTTAAAAAGATTTGTATATCTAAAACATATTAGAAATCTTAAACTTCAGTATAATGTATTAAAATGGTATCAATTAGGTAGATCCAAAAAGTGATATATTAAGTTCATGTACGTACAAATATTCACATTTAATGAAACACAGTAAAACTGAACACTGACAAAAATTGAATTCATGCATTCCAGTATTAAAAATAAAAGACTCTGGACTTTGTAGAAATAATGCCTGTTTATAGGCTGCTTATTTGCTACCAGTTTGCCTCTTTTTTGCCACTCATTTGCTATGTGACTTTGTGCAATTTGCTTAAGCTCACTGTGCCTCAGAGTCTTCAACTATAAAAGTAGGAATAAAATATCACGTTATAAAAGTTTTTTTCTTTGATTGCTTGTTTTTTGTTTGTTTACTTGTTTTCATTTTTTAAAATGAGGTTCAAATGAAGTAAAGCACTTAAAACAGTATGTGTCACATTTTTAGTACTATGGAAGTTTTAAGTTTTATTATCTAATGTGAGTTTTTTCTTTCAGTAGCTTTATAGTCTGTATTCATTACTGATAGGTCAGCTACCTGTGTTCTTTGTCCTATCACATTTTGTTGTGCTTTACATTTTCATGGCACCAAAAATATTTACTGGTGTGTTTTCCTATGAGTGCATGCATATATACATATTCTTTTGATAATCTGAATGTTCATATTTATTGCCTGTATTTATCTCTACAACCATAGCTTTGTACATCTGACTCCTATATTGCTTTTTCAGTATCTATTAAATCTTTTCTAATAGCAAAAATGAAAATTAACATCTCTTACCTTTTCTCTCCTTCTTCCCTGATGCTATTTAGATGATTATATTACTTTAAAACATATTTTTATTATCAAATATATTTAAAGCTCCATTATTTATCTTTAACACATTATTTATCTCTAACCTTCATCTGTATTAGAAAAGATAATCAGTATACTAATTCATAACTTCTCTTCCCCTTCCTCTTCCAATTTAGTTAAATATGCAAATTTTGCATTGCTGTAAGAAATTATACTAACTACTCACATGTTTTAGCCTTAGTTTTTAGATAACATACAATCCATGTTTACCTCAAATTATTTAAAGGTTTTACATTTTTCATTATTTAAATTTTTAAAGAAGGTCTCATGGTAGCAGTTATTGTTGATTTCTAATAAGTTCAAAAATATTTTTTGGCATTACATTAGAACTAAAGATGGTTTGGGCATAAAATACTTGGGGGTATGCTTTCTCTTTTGAAAATATTTAAGGAATTGCTCCACTATATTCAATCAATGAATGTAGATATAAAGTAATATAAGCCAGCCTGTTCTTTTCCCTTTTACATAACCTGGCTTTCCTGCTTGTTTAACCAAATAAGTGACTTCTTTGAAATTAAGTAATTTTAGGGTGTGTATGCTAGTATTGACTATCTGAGCCAAATTTACTTGGGCTGTAGTATGTCCTTTTAATCTGCAAATCCAAATCATCTTTTCTTTTGGAGAATATTTTCTTGAATTATATTTATTAACTTCTGCTTAATTATTTTAATTTCTTCTTTGGGAAAATCAACAATAAGCATCTTGGATCAATCAATGTATTCAACAGCTGCCATTCTCTCTTTGATATTTTTGAACTCTTTATGCATTACGATTTAATTTTGCTCTCTTTCTTCATTTTTGTTATCTATCATCTAAATCCTTACTTCATTTTCAGTTTTTTTTTTTCTGGGTCTTTCAAATATACCTTTACATAATTCTAAAAAGAGTTTTATTTTATGCTTTTCCTTTTTTCCTAATCTTTCTGAGTCCTTATGTCTGTTTGACAGTCTTTTTTATAAATTATATTGCTTCAAATTTTATTTTATACTCATATTAATGTGAGTGATGAGAATTCATCTTTCATGTATTTCTTTCCTGTTTCCTTTCCTGTACTTTTAGGAAATATCCTGTGCTGTTTCCCTTTTGGTTACTCATCTGAATAAGGTGCCCTTTCTCCAATGAGATCCATTTGTATCTGATACATAAAGTCAAGAACATACCTTTATTCCTAAGCAGCAAATGTGTTTTTTGTTTGTTTGTTTTTGTGTTTAATACTTACTTCCCCCCATCAATAGATACAGACAGATACAAAGCAGTATTGATCACATGTCTTACATCCTCACTCACACTACTCTTACAGCCACAAGGTTATTTTGATTAATGTGTATGTGGCCTGAGTGATTTCCCCATTTAACTTCTCCATGCATATTTTTTCAATATTTTTCAAGTTCAAGTTCCAGGGAATATTGTCAATGTTACAAATCAATGTTTTGGTTATCCCTCATCTTGGTGAAATTTTACTGTGTCAGTTTTCAGATTTTTCTGAGAACTGCAACCAAAAGGAAACTCCATTCTTTCCTACTGAAACTACCACTCTTGGGAAAGTTCCATCTATTTGGTTATTTGTTTACTTGTTATTTCTTTGAAAATGGAGGTAGTTTTTGGATCTTATTCTCTTTGTCGTTTTGGGTTGTCCCCAAGATAAATAGGAGAAAGTGCTAACTATAAGCTTCCAAATTTATATCAGTTGTTAAGCTACTATTTCTAAGCCCCCCACTTCATTCATTTACACTCTGTTTTGTGATGTTGTGTTATTGCTGGAACTCTATGACCTAATTTTCTTTGCACTAGCTGGCCTGCTAGTAGATTCTTCCAATAGGGACTTCTAGAGGTTGACTCAGAGCCAGAAGTAGAAAGAAGAGACTTACTTCTTACTGTTTCCTTGTATCCAATTGGCTTCACCCTCATCAATAGAATGTCATCCTCAGAAAAAGCAATTGGTTCTAATCTTCTGCTATCTGGGTCAGCTTAGTTGCACCCTCTCCCCAGAGGTCTAATCTCTAGGTTTTGTAGTTAGTATTCTCTTCTAAGTTCCAGGGGTGCTGGAAACAACTGGTCACTGGCCTCCTCTTAGAGACCTGAGTAAGCTCCAATGTGCTCTTCCTCCATGTTTCTAAGCTATGATAATTCCCACATATTATTTTCCTAACCCCATGGGTTTTAGCTGCCTCCAGAATTTTCTATTGTTATGTTTCAATAATGTTCCTGTTTGCTTTTTCTGGTCTTACAGCCAATACTTTTTCAACTAATTCTCTAAATTATGTTCCCTGTTAAGCTACCTCACATGGTTTCTAATTTGCTGAGAAGAATTTGATTGATACAATCTTTAAAACATTGTCTCTCCTTGGTTTACAAAAATAGAATTGACAGTTATGTTTCCCATTAACTGTCCATAATGGATAACCATGGAGGTAAATACAAAAAATTCTTGCTTCTAGATCACTTAGAGGCCTTTATCGTCTTTACGGAACAGAGATCAAACTGGTTCTATAAAGGTTCTTATCCCTTGTACAGACTAAAATACTCCATCTGAAATTAAATAGTAGGCCACAAGAGTCTGCCCTGGGAGTGTCACCTATAATGTTATCTCATGTATCACCCATGTGATACCTCTCTTTGGTCAACACTGGATTAAAACGATGATACATCCAGTGAAGCTTTCCTTTACTACAATATCAGATCATTTCTTTAAAAAAGAGCAGTTTTAACTTTGAATTTCTAAGACTAAAATGATGCTGTCCTCCCCATTTCCCACAATCTGAATTTTGCCAACACTATTTCCTTGTTCTCAGCTCCTTTCTTAGGCTTATACTTTGTTCTTGGACTTCTTCAATTCTACCTTAAAATTTCAGATGAGACTCAATAACTTCTCACCATAATTAAAAAAAAATCTTATTCTGCATTTTATAAGTTTCTATCAGCATGTATAAACAAATTATCAACCAGCATTTATCTAATAAGCCTTAACTTTAAAGACTTTGTTTACTGAGCACCTATGTATCAGGTGCTATTCCCTGTAGAAATAAAACAGTGAACAAAACAAAATAAAATCCACAATCTCATGAGTTACATAGCAGTAATGGAGTGAAGTGCTTCAAAATTAAGTCAACTACCATGCATGTGATGTTCCACTAAAGAGAATCGCTGAGCTAACTAATCTGAGATTACTCAATTTTTGATGTCTTCATTCAGTGAAGTAGATTCACAATCTATCTGGATAGTTTAGTATAACATATGTCCAAAACTGAATTTATATTGACAAATCCTACTTTTATTGCATCAAATATAAACTCTTAAAATTGTTGATCAGTATATTTACTAAGATGAAAACATTTATACAAGTTTTTTTTTTTTCCCAAAACTAAAAGTAAATTACACTGTGATTTCCACATAGGGCAGAGCCACTTCTGATGGATCAATCCTGACATCAGATGTGACAAGAAGATACATGTTTAAAGTCTCACTGCAAAATCATGATTTTGGTGGGTAGTAAATAGAAAAAAAAGTTTCCTAACATCACAGAATGTTTTAGATAAACTGTTAAGGAATGGTAAAAAACCAATAAATTTAGTGGAAAAAAAACTATAAACCAGATTTTTAAAATCTCCATGGCAAAATGAAACTGAAATGATTTTTTTTAGAATTTTCAATAAGGTATTTTAAAATTATGGTTTTTATATAAGGTTATTTATTTTAAAGCATCTGGAAATGTTACGGTTTCTAATTAATGAAGACTTTGAATAATATTTAGAGTATACCACCTTCTCATCTCAGCTGCTTGCCATGCATCCTGTCTGAACACACACTGACTTGACAGTTACACACTGACCACAAGTTCAGATTTATGAGGAGGCAACAATCCAGCTCTGTTTGTTTGCCTTTGGTTCAGCAGTCTGTTCCTGTGGTGATTTCCACATGGCATACATGTAAGAAGGTCACAGTCATCTTGGTCCAGGGATTTGGAATCTAAATTACTTATTAGAAAAAACAAATCCATGGTCTTTAGAAGAATATGAGACATAGCATTGTTGGAAGGTGTTGTCCTAAAATAATCAAACTCTTACTCTGAGTCAAACAAAAGGCTTTAATCATTGTGGTGAATATATACAAAAAACAGAAGCTTGCCTATAGGTGTCACTGATATGGGTATACATTAAAACTTAGGCACTCAGAAAGACACTACACTTCAAAAAATATTTAAAAATATGTAAATGACTAAGATTACAGGCAAATGAAATTAATTACATTATTAGAAAAGAAAAAAGCACGTGTATTCGAATATAAAAATCATGTATTTATTTTATACTAAAATGTGAATGTATTCAATATAAAGAATGTGGCAGTTATAGATGACTTGAGATGGGAAGCTCATCCACAGCATCTGAACCATCTGCCAGTCATTCAGTACCTCAGGTTGCCAGTCGTATTTGGGACTTGCCAAGGAGCCAGATGCTCTCATGGCTTTCCATTGTATAGTAATGTCTCTCCAAAGAACAAAATTAGTAAAAATGCAAGAATAACGTTATTTTTGCTATCTATATATCTTAAATATTTTTGGTTTCTGTGGTTTTTAACCTGATATAAATGAATAAATACTTGAATACAAAATACTTTTTAGAAATTAAACATATGCATTCCGAAATTGAATCTGTTATACGTCCTTCAACCACTAGGAGTAAATGGGTGAAGGAAAATGACCTAGGATCCCAATACAGTTCGTGTGTCTACATTCTTGAAAGATTCTAAGGCTGGCTGAGAGGAGGCCAAATGTTATCAGAGGTGAAGGGTAACAGCACCATGTTTTCAGTACCAATTTCATAAATATTTGTTTTTGAATGAGTCAATAAATGGTATTAAGAGAGATGATATACACAATTAGGATTTGAACTATTCTCTACCACAGAAAGGGACATCAGAATGGAAACTGGGCTCCTGATGTTTCCCAGGATATAAAAATGTTGAAGTTAGCTGTTGGTGTAGGAGTATGTTTAAGGAGACGCTTAAGGCCAGGTAGAACATCTTTGCAGGACTCAGGTGTTGTGTTAGAGAGGCATTTTATAACCACTGACCAGCCAACTAGTTCCATTTTCTGAAGCATTTCATACAAAATCTGGATGAATGCTAGATATTTTGGTTCCTTACTAACTTTAATGTCTGCTTTCTACTATCCTCCAAGCCAGCTTAACCTAGGGAGGTGGAGACATCCCTTCTTTGTCCTACAAACAGTAGTCTCTCTGTCTCTGGCTTTGTCCCTGTCTTATACACAGACACATACACACCCCTCTGTTATCCTAGTCGACTTACTCTTACTTCAGTTTTAGCCCTGTATTAATCAAGTTTCAGGAAGAAGTTAGTGAGAATAGATTTACACATTTACAAAGAGTCACGTATTTTAAGAAGTATCATGAATTTGGGAATTCAATTGATAATACCCTTCAACCAAATCACCACCATCATTGTCATCACCAAGAACAACAACTCACATGAAAGTTTTGGTAAAAAATTAGTTGGACTTTTTAACTTAAAAGACTACAGAGATGTCCCTTATATTTGGGGAAATATAACAATCATAAGTTTCAGCACAAGAGAAGAAAGGAGGAAGGCGTCCCCAAAGCATAATTTGAATTTCTTGTGAATGTGTCAGATGGGTGATCTGAGTATAAGACCAGTAGGTATGCATCTCTGTTAATAAATAATAGCCACTTTTCTTGCTTTTTACTAACACGTATATGCTTGTATTTTCATGTTGTTGCAGTCTTTTATTCAAATTGTAATTGAAGTACAAAGAAAAACATTGTTGCTTATATTTGAGCATTTCAGTCCTCTCTCCTACTTATTTATTACTGGATTTCATACCATGGTATATTCTAAGAGTGATACACCAATACAAGGGGAAAAAAGAATTTTCACTGAACGCTATGAATGCTCAGTGTGACATGTCTGGATGTAGTAAGTGCCCACAAATATTAGAAGCTGTTATTGATTCGTATATAAGCGAGAGGTATCATGGCACTTCAGAGAGCATATAATCAATCCATAGTCTAATAATTCTGGTTACCAATTCTGGGCATGGAAGTTTCATTAAAAATCTCTGGGTCTCATTTTCTCCCATAAATAAAACAAAGATAACAATAACTCATGTAAGATTAATCAAAGATTGAACTTTAAGAATATATTTTAAAATATTTTAGAAACAATATGCAGCTTATAAATACAACTTGTAACTAAAAAGACACAGCTTCTCCTTGACTCACTTTGCTCATCTCTAAAGCAGATATGAAAAACCCCTAACTCTTTGACTTATATCTTATATACTTTCAAGATTAAATGTTTTTCTTTTTCTCAATTATGAAAAAGTCATGTAATTTTTGAAAAATATAAATAATATAGCAACACAAAATAAAACTTATGTTTATATCATCCAGGACTAAACACTGAACCATTCTTTTTTCTTTTTTTTTTAACTTCTTTATTGGAGTAGAATTGCTTTAAAATGGTGTGTTAGTTTCTGCTTTAAAACAAAGTGAATCAGCTATACATATACATATCTCCACATATCTCTTCCCTCTTGTGTCTCTCTCCCTCCCACCTTCACTATCCCACCCCTCTAGGTGGTCACAAAGCACCAAGGTGATCTCCCTGTGCTATGCAGATGCTTCCCACTAGCTATCGATTTTACATTTGGTAGTGTATATATGTCCATGCCACGCTCTCACTTTGTCCCAGCTTACCCTTCCCCCTCCCTGTGTCCTCAAGTCCATTTTCTAGTAGGTCTGTATCTTTATTACCGTCCTGCCCCTAGGTTCTTCATGACCTTTTTTTTTTTTTAAGATTCCATATATATGTGTTAGCATACAGTATTTGTTTTTCTCTTTCTGACTTACTTCACTCTGTATGACAGACTCTAGGTCCATCCACCTCATTACAAATAACTCAATTTCATTTCCTTTTATGGCTGAGTAATATTCCATTGTATATATGTGCCACATCTTCTTTATCCATTCATCTGTCGATGGACACTTTGGTTGCTTCCATGTCCTGGCTATTGTAAATAGAGCTGCAATGAACATTTTGGTATATGACTCTTTTTGAATTACGGTTTTCTCAGGGTATATGCCCAGTAGTGGGATTGCTAGGTCATATGGTAGTTCTATTTTTAGTTTTTTAAGGAACCTCCATCTTGTTCTCCATAGTGGGTGTATCAATTTACATTCCCACCAACAGTGCAAGAGAGTCCCCTTTTCTCCACACCCTCTCCAGCATTTGTTTGTAGATTTTTTGATGATGGCCATTCTGACCGGTGTGAGGTGATACCTCGTTGTAGTTTTGATTTGCATTTCTCTAATGATTAATGATGTTGAGCATTCTTTCGTGTGTTTGTTGGCAATCTGTATATCTTCTTTGGAGAAATGTCTATTTAGGTCTGCCCATTTTTGGATTGGGTTGTTTGTTTTTTTGATACTGAGATGCATGAGCTGCTTGTAAATTTTGGAGATTAATCCTTTGTCAGTTGCTTCATTTGCAAATATTTTCTCCCATTCTGAGGGTTGTCTTTTCATTTTGTTTATCGTTTCCTTTGCTGTGTAAGAGCTTTTAAGTTTCATTAGGTCCCATTTTTTAATTTTTGCTTTTATTTCGATTTCTCCAGGATGTGGGTCAAAAAGGATCTTGCCATGATTTATGTCATAAAGTGTTCTGCCTCTGCTTTCCTCTAAGAGTTTTATAGTGTGTGACCTTACATTTAGGTCTTTAATCCATTTGGAGTTTATTTTTGTGTATGGTGTTAGGGAGTGTTCTAATTTCATTCTTTTACATGTAGCTGTCCAGTTTTCCCAGCACTACTTATTGAAGAGGTTGTCTTTTCTCCATTATATATTCTAGCCTCCTTTATCAAAAATAAGGTGACCATATGTGCATGGGTTTATCTCTGGGCTTTCTATCCTGTTCCATTGATCTATATTTCTGTTTTTGTGCCAGCACCATACTGTCTTGATTACTGTAGCTTTGTAGCATAGTCTGAAGTCAGGGAGCCCTATTCCTCCAGCTCTGTTTTTCTTTTTCAAGTTTGCTTTGGCTATTCGGGGTCTTTTGTAAACACTGAACCATTCTAGTAAGCATATTGCTAGGTTTCTCTCCCTGTGCCTGGTAGACTGAATTACTGTTCCTGAATATTACCTATCTTCCTGCCTGTATAAGTCAAGTTGCCTTGTCATTTGTGCTCTTCCTGTGGGAAAGTATAGATCCTTGCTTACTGACATTATGCTGGTCCATGTGACTTGCTTTGGTCCATGGCATGTGAAAGGACATCAAAGTCTCATATAGGGGCTGCTCTTTCAGCCTGGGTCCCTGAGTCCTGGACTGAGGAGAAAATGGAATGGAGCCTGTGAGTTGCAGAAATCTACGATGGCCCCCCAAACCTCTATCCCCTGACGTTGCTCCCATGGTTGTGTTTTAGTACAAGGCAAAAGGGATTTTGAGGATGTAATTAAGATTTCTAATCAATTGACTTTAAGATAGGGAGGTTATCCAGGTGGGTTTAACCTAATTACATGAGTGTTTAACAGCAGAGACATTTTTTCTGACACAGTAAATGAAGAAATCTGAGATACTGAAAACAAAAGAGAAATTCATTGCAAGGAAGATTCTCTAATGCTGAGATGAAGTAGGCCACAGAGGAAGGACCTGAGAGCAGCCGCTAGGAGGCGAATGGTCCCTGACACTTTGCAAGAAAATGGCTGAGAGCCTGCAAGAAAAAGGGGGCTTCAATTCTCTGAGCATAAATAAAAAGTGAATATTAAGAAACCATTTAAATGTGAGGATTATTTTGTTACTTCCAAGCCCTAATTAATACACTATATCTTCGAACATACACATGCATATATTCACACACTGAGGGCTTCAGTGGCATTATATAAATGGCATCATATTAAAATCACTTCTTTGTAACTTAGTCATTTACTCAATAATTCAGTGGAAATTTTTCAAACCTATAAAAATGGATTCATGATACTACTTGTAATGGCTGTGTAGTTTTCCATTGTATGGATGCACAATATACTACTTCCTTTAAACAAGCACTGCAGGTTTAAACAAACCTGATTTAAGAAACTTTCAGGTTATACAAATGATTTTTTAAAAATCCTTCAACATCCTTTTGTATAGCTAACATTTTCATACTCTGCCCTCCAGAAGGATTTTACTAATTTATAGCCTTTATCATTTTATTTTAATAATTTGTAATCTTTTAAATGTATAATTGCTACTATTTTCGCAATTTTACTACTGCTATAAATGTATACACACACACACACACACACACACACACACACACACACACATACTTTCATACAGTTTTAAATGTTATGAATCCAAACGTTTCTTGGTATCTTTTATTTTTGTGTTTTGACTCTAGTGTCCATTCTCTTAATTTATTAAGAAAAAATATAAATTTCAAGTTAGAAATGATGACATATAAGCAAACATTCTTTCCTGTACCTTCCACATTTTCTGTTGGTATTTCAAACAGCACTTGGAAAGTCCAAATTTTAAAGCCAGAGCAGCTGTTCAGCAAAATGTTCACACAAGACAGCAGGCTAGTATGCTCTCAATAGATTTGTGTAACAAATAACTGCAGAGTTATTCCTGCATAACTGAGAAGTTCATGGCCAACTACAAAGTTTACATGTGTAATTTAGGTCTAACACTGGAAAAGATAGCTTGGAATGTGCATACCTGGTGTGTATAAAGAGACATTGAAGGAAGCAATGAAGAGTTAGGAACAGTTTTCATCTAGATAAGGTATTGGCTTGAGTTCAGCATCACTAATTACCATTTTCCTCAGTAAATTCCTTACAATTCTTTTGAGGCAAATATCATCTTCTCTATTCAAATCTTCTGAGCCTGATTACAGTGAATATAACTGTCTTTCTCTTCTGTATAATTGGTGTCTGTGTATCATGATGTTGTTTGTATACCATGGAAATTTTTGAAGTACTTGGGGTCCTTTCATAATGAAACACAGTGCCTAGCCTGAAGATAACAATGTTAAAATGACAAAATGGTAAGATAAGTTATTTGTTTTCTATCTGACTGAAGACTTTTAATTTAATTGATAATTTATTCATGGTAGTAACTATATTTCAAATGCTTTCATCTGAACAAACAAAAATTGCTTTTGAAAAAATCTAATCTTTAAAGCATTTAGGGCTTCCCTGGTGGCACAGTGGTTAAGAATCCGCCTTCCAATGCAGGGGACACGGGTTTGAGCCCTGGTCCGTAGAGATCCCACATGCCGTGGAGCAACTAAGCCTGTACTCCACAACTACTGAGCCTGCGCTCTAGAGCCCGCGTGCCACAACTACTGAAGCCCGCGCACCTAGAGCCCCTGCTCCGCAACAAGAGAAGCCACTGCAATGAGAAGCCCGCACACCGCAGACGAGTAGCCCCCGCTCCCCGCAACTAGAGAAAGACTGCGCACAGCAACAAAGACCCAATGCAGCCAAAAATTAAATAAATTTATGGAAAAAAACCATTTAACACACATGAAAATTTTGTATCCTTGGCCAAACTAACTAGCTTTAGTTGTATTTCCTGTTATACTGGAGGTAAAGTGCCTTTGCCAAGGAAGACTAATAACATATATAATTCCAGCACTACCTGCATTGTTTGCTTGACTGCTTTTAGCAGTAGGAGTTTGAAACCCAAAGGCAGTAAGTAAATGGAATAATAAACTTTGTACTTCATGGTATGAGGAAAAATAATTATATGTTAGGACCTAAATTTCAATGGCATATTTTATTTTTATTATTGTGGCTTTGAAAAAATTTCTTACAAGTATGAAAATTTATAGGACCTTCCTGTAGAACCTATTAAAATGTACTAGTTCATGGATATTTTCACTTTAAAACCAAATACACAGAGAACTCAACTTGTAGTGATTCACCCAAAAAGCACTCTAACTGCATCAAACATATTATTCTTTGTGATACAAAGGGAGCTAGAACATAACATATTACCCAACAAACTCTGAGAAAATAAAGGAGACATAATCTACAAGTGGATGATAATTTTATATTTTTAAAAAAAATCAAGGGCCCATCTCCACAAAGTTCTCCTCAAAGCTATCTGTTGAAGTTTCACCAAGAAGTCCTTTAGAATACCATAACCTTCATGATAAAATACCTCATCTTCTGATTTGTTCTAATTCATAAGAGTATTTTAAAAAGATCTTTATGTGAAAAATTGGAGTCTATCATATTAAGTGTTATTTATTTGAATAATGATTGTTATTTTTCTCATGAGGAAAAGAGACTGAGATCTAACATGGTTAGTAACACCCAGCCTCTTGATTTCTGTATTTTTGTCTAATCCCTGGCCTAGTAATTGCTGCTGGGTCCTTGAAGTTACTTTCTTCAAAGAAAATTTGTCCTCTAAATCTCTTCCCCTACCTTGGTGATACTAGATAGATATGACTGCTATTTAATTATATAAATAAGTAAATGATGAGTTCTGCTAAATTTTTTTTAAAAGGTTGGGAATAAGGTACTTGTTATGAATACAGATTCAGTGATATCACTATGGTTAGGTCTTAATCTGTTTTGGACTTTGAATACTTTTTCTAGAGATGTAATTCCTAATGAAGAGCATCTGCTCTCCTTCCAAAGCACTGTAAAGATAAAACCATGAACAACATTTACTTTTAAACAACCCCCATGCAAGTAGTATAGAAAAGACATATAGTTTATGCATGACTTTGGGAAAATATAATTAATATTTAGTGAGTGTCTATTATGTATCATGTATTGAAATCACAAGAGAAAAAGAAATGAGCAAACCATTCACTATTTTATGGAAGCTTACCACGTATTTGGGAAAACAGACTTTACAATGTAATTTCAAACTGCTTAATAAATGATGCCGTAAGTAGTGGTAAATATAGAGTGATAGGGGAACCACAAGAAAGAGCACTAAACCCATTATTAATTGTTGTTCGGGGTTGTGCCATTATGAATTGCTGATGGAGGTTGTGGGCAGTGAAATCATCACAGCTGAAGAGATACTTACTTGAATGATGAGCCTATTTTAAACAGGTTACAGGAGCACAGGGGGCAGGTGGGGTGGGTGTTGGATAGAGAGAAGGAGAGCTCCAGGAAGTACAAACGGTAAACAAAGGCTTAGAGCTCAAGTTCTAGAGAACATGGCAAACTGTGGAATTGAAAGTCTTCAACGTGCCTTATTTTCTGTTATCACATCTTAAAACTAAGTTTCTATTATTTAATAACTTCCATTATACTTCATTATTTTATTTTTGTTTTGTCTTGCTTTTTAGTTTTGTATTCTTATATTCCCCATATCATCTGGCTATTCCCTAGCCTACTTCACAGCCAGAAAATGTAGGTATGATATAGGAAAGATAGGCATTATGCAACCATGAGCTCTAACACTTTGATCCTTTTAAATGAGAATAATCTACCAACATGTTAATTTTTTTAATGAGAAAATATGTACTGAGTTTCATCCAAGAGACTACTAATCTTTTGGAATATATCCTTTCACAAGTAGCATTGAAAATCAAATCAGTAAGAAACTTGCCATGATTTGAATCTTTCCCATAATTTATGGTAAGTTATTTTTGAATCTCTATTCAGAAAAACAAAAGAGGTAATTTGTGCTAATTTCCTTTCTCTAATTAAAGGGCATACTCAAAGGCACACCAGAAGGTTTTCGTATCTGTTATACATAGCATCTTGCCTATTGGAAACAAAAGAGATCTTCAATAAATACTGATTGTGTGACTGAATATGGATCCTAGAAATAATTCAGGAACCAAGTATCTCTTTACAAACTCACCCAAGGTACAGATTATAAAATTTTGATTGAAATTGTATTGAAAAGTGCTTTGTTTTTCCACATTTCTTTACATGCACTTACTGTGCTACCACAACCGATACTTTGAGAAGCCACTTTTGTTCCTAAGGATAGAAGACCTTTATTTAATACAGGTGGAACAGTAATTATGATCAATGTAAATTTCCAAGCACAGATTGCACAAGCTGTTGGTGCTGGCAGTGTACTTTGTGTGTATTGATATCCACATGCCAAATACTACATCTATTAGCCCAGAGACATCAGTGGGATTGGACACAAGCTGAACACCGCATACTGAAAATAAACAGGAACTCAGTGTCTTAACTCAAGATGAAAAATCAGTATGAAAAATTAAATGAATGAGATTGAAAAAAAAAGACTGATAAAGTTTGCAGGAATTTAAATTTCTAAATTTAAACTTCTCTAGAAATTCAAAATCACTACCACTTCACTATATATTTTGCTTCAATTTTTGTTCTCACTTTCTGTAAATTTCACAGTATCTTTGGAGATACTAAATTTTGGAGTAATGTAAGAAAGGATTCCTGTGGGATAACTAAAACAATTGGTATGAAATATTTGATACATAAAACATATGAAAATGTGGGTAATATATATAAAATACACATATATGTTATGTTATAAAGCTTAATAATGAAATGAATGTTGGTAAACCTGTGCATCAACGTATGTGTCAATATTGCAAATACCATTTGAGCTGCCTCATGCTCCCCAGGACCCCACATATACTCTGCAAATTCTTTTGTTATATCTGTTGGAAACTAACTTTCAAAAATATGTGGCTTGATTTCAACTTTCTTTATGGTGTCTACTGATGAATATGAATCTTAAATTTTGTTTATTTATAGTTCATATTTGTTTAATTTTTCAATAAAATAAACTATTTCCTAACATGAAGATTAAAAATATTCTCCTGCATTTCTAGAAAAGGTTAAATATTTCATTTTTTGCATTGAAATATTTAGTCCATATTAAACTAATTTTTGTGGATGGTTGATGTATGGATTACATTTCAATTGTTTTGTTCCATTTGGCTATACCATTGTCTCAACATCATTATTGTTAACTTCCTTAAAAAAACAAAAACAAAAAAACCCTGTTTGGTTTAGCTGTAAATGTATTGATTCAATAGATTAATCTTTATGGTGTTGACTATACCTGTCTTTGAAAGGGTCTATTGCTTCATTTATTTAGATCTTTTAATATCTTTCAGTATGTTTCACATTTTATCTTTAAAGTTCTTGCACATCTTTTTATTACTTTGATATCTCACAGTTTGTTATTCTTGTTAAACATTGTTTTTAAAAGTTTTATAACTATTTTATAGATAAATAGAAGTACACTTCATTGTTTATACCAATATCTGCAACTTCACTAACTTCTTACACAACTTTAATAATGATAATTTGTCTATAGATATATTTGGGAAGACTTTATAGAAATATCCATAAAATTCATGGATAATAAGAGTTTCTTTTTCCTCTCAAAGTTCTTTTTTCTTGCACCATCTACGGCTTTTAGCACCTCTTGATATAGAACCTGTTATAATAATCTTCTTTGTCTTGCTGCTGATCTAAAAGAAATATTTTTAGCATTTTGCCAGAGGAAATTATATTTACTGAGTATTTTGATAGACAGGGTTTAGGAAGTTAAGTTTCTTCCCATCTCCAATTTGCTAGATGATTATATATCAATTAGTCATAAATTTTATCATGTGCTTTTTCTGATTCTATTGAGATGATAACATGGATTTTTCTTTTATAACCTGTTACTGAGATGGATTATATTTATGGATTTTATAATGTGAAACCACTCTTTCATTCCTAGGATATATTCCTAATTTTTTTATATGTTGCTGCTAGCATTTTGTTTTAGATTTTTGAATCTCTTCAAGGTCCTTGTTTGATTTTGATATCAAGGTTTGATTATGATAACAGGACTTATTAAATAAGTTGCCCCCTCACCCTTTATTCTATTCTGTTTAAGAACTTGCTGGAGGTTGTCATTATAAATTACTTAAACTTTTGCTTGAACTTACCAGTAAAACTATCTGGGCCTGGTGTCTTCTTCATAAGAAACTTTAAATCATAGATTCAGTTTATATAGTGATTATAGGTAATTCACCTTTCCTTTTTATTCTTGATTTAGTTCTATTAAATTATTTATTTCAAGGTATTTGCCCACTTAATTCTAACATTTTATTCTTTACTGGCACTGAGGTTTTCATAATAGTCTCATTAACTTTTAACCCATGCTGTTTCTTTAGTATGTTCTCTTTTCAATTTCCAATATTATTTTTGTGTGCTATTTCTCTCCCTCTTTTTGTCAGTCACATCAGAAATGTTTTTCTCTTTTTATTAGTCTTTTTGCCAGAGCCAACTTTCAGGCTTTGTTGAAACTCTGTATTGCATTTTTAAGGAGTCAAATTGTGGTGATATTCTCCTAAGGGAATCTGAGGTTTCTCTTCCAGAATCTAGAGAAAGCTACTAATTTGAACCTACTCTAACGCTCCTTAATGTTTATAGATTTGTGGGCAATTTCTGAGTCAGGCTTCTGTCTGTCTAGTGGAGAATATCAATATCAGGCTGAGTTTCTCCATTTCCAGTCTGACATTGCCATTTTTCATGAATGCAACCTTGTTTCTGTGTGCACTAGTTTTCAAGTGTCAGTTTTACCCCACTGGCTTATTTCTATTTTTATTTGTCCTTGGACATTTCTTTTGTTTACAACAATGTTTTAAAAGTGTATTTGTTGTAAATTATCTAGGATCAAGTTGTATTGTAGTAAGAAATCCCTTCAGGGTATCTTTCTGTCATACTGCTGGAAATGGAATTCCCCTCTGAGATATTTTCAAAGGTTTAGGTATTTCAGATAACCTTTACTTAAATATTTGATCTTAGGGAATGTGTGTCCTTTGAAGTCTGCTCTTCAAACCTTTAGGTAAATTAGGAAAGTAATTTAAGATTCAACAATTGAAGCCTTAGCTGTTATTCTTTAAAAATATGAAAATAAATTCCTCTATGCTATGAGAAATCTCTTTCCAATACTAATATCTTATCAACTGTTTCATATCATATTTTAGCTCTCTTGATATTACTGAAAATGGAAAACAAACACTTATTGAGCCCTTGCATTATGCCAGACATTTTATTAGTTGTTTTTCATTTGCCAGCTCAATAAATCCTCAGACTAATTTTATGACTCAGTGTTATGGCCATTTTTATTTTCAAGAAAAAGAGAGACAAAGAAATTTGCACGGGCTAACAGTAGTTTAAGGATTCAAATTGAGGTCTCTTTTATCTAAAGTTATTCTACAATATAGTAGTACCACCTACCTCTATTTTATAGGTGTGGAAATTGAGGCTTACAAAGTCTAAGAAGAACTTATCTAAATAAAAGTGAAACATGTGTCTCTTTGATTTCAAAGTCCATGCATTTTACATTTTGTTCTGTAAATGCATCATTACCATACCATAAAATATAGGATGCCACTTCAAGTCTCACATATTCTTAAACCATCAGGAGTCTAACAGCAGCATGTTTTTATCATCACTCCTTTAAGTCATGTATTAGTGCAGATATCGATATAATGATATATCTAATTTTATAATTAACATACAATAAAACACATCCATTTAAATTGTTCAATTTCATGAACTTTGACAGAAATAGGCAGCCATGAATTCACAGCCACAATTATAGTACTGAAGAGGTTGTATTTTAATTCCTGAACATTACTATCACTCCCAAAAGGTTACTCTGGCCCAGTTGCAGTTCATCTCTCCATCTGCCCAAGATTCTGCCGCTACTGATATGTTTTTTGTTACTTTAGAGTAGTATCTATTTTCCAGATTTTTTATATAAATAGAATCGTACAGTATGTGCTCAATGTATCTGACTTCATTCATCACAGTGATTTTGAGGTTCATTCATGTTGTGTATATCAGTATTTCATTCCTCTTAGATGGCTAGTATCCTGTTACACCATATTTTGTTTCTCTATTTTCCTTTTGATGAACATTTGGGTTGCTTAGAACTTTGGGGTATTGCAATTAAAACTGCTATAGGGACTTCCCTGGTGGTCCAGTGGTAAAGAATCTGCCTTCCAATGCAGGGGACGCGGGTTCAATCCCTGGTTGGGGAACTAAGATCCTGCATGACGCGGGGTAGCTAAGCCTGCACGCCACAACTTCTGAGCTCACGCACCTCAGCTAGAGAGCACAAACCCCCTGGAGCCTGCATGCCACAACTAGAGAAGAAAAAACCCGCATGCCACAACTAGAGAGAAGCCCACGTACTGCAACAAAAGATCCTACATGCCGCAGCTAAGACCCGACACAGCCAAAAAAAAAAAAAGAAAAAAAACTGCTATAAATATTGATATGTAAATATTTGGTGTTATATATACTTTTATTAACCTCGGAAAAATACTTAGAGTTGATGGCTAGTGTATGTGGAAGGTATATATCTGTCTAAATATATATAGATCTATCTATCTAAATATATATAGCTCTATCTATCTATCTATATAAAGAAATTGCCAGTTTTCCAAAGTGGTAATTATATTTTACATTCTAACCAGTAATTTTTGAGGTTTCTTATTATTCCAAGAGCTGTCCAATACTTACCATTTTCATACTTTTTAAAAAATGTAGCCATTTTAGCTTGTGTGCATGTGTTTGCGTGTGTGTGTGTGTGTATGTGCACATACATGCACAATCATAAAGAATTATCTCATGTGGTTCAAACTGGCAATTAGTTGATGACTAATGATGTGGAGCAACTATTTATGTGACCATTGGTCATTTATATACCTTCTTTTGGTAAGTGGCATTCAAGGGTTTTGTCCACTTTTCAAAATTGGCTTATTAGTCTTCCTATTGTGTTTTAAGAACCCATTGTATATTCCAGTTATGAGTCCTTTACCTAATATATGAATAGTGAGTTTTTTCTATCTGTAGTTTGACTTTTCATTTTCTTAATGGTGTCTTTTGTTGAGCAAAAGTTTTTCATTTTGATGAAGTCCAAATTATCAATTTTCTTCTTTTATTGTGCATTTACTGTGTGCTATGTAAAAATACTTGCCAATCCAAAGGTCACACAGGTTGTCTCCTGTTTTCTTCTGTAAGTTTAACAATTTTAGCCTTATATTTAAGTCTATGATCCATTCTCTTTTCAGATAAGAGTAGAAATTGAAATTTTTCTATACAGATATCCAGTGCGTCTAATAAAATTTCATATAAAGACTTCCTTTTCATCAATGATCTTGACATCTCTAAAAAATCAAATATATATGTATTTATATATGTAGTTGTATTTCTAGACAATCTATTATTTTCAACTGATTTATATGCTTAAGCTTCCACTAATCACATTGTCTTGAATAAGGCTCTTACTAGTACCTCATAAAATCAAGTATCCTGAGTCCCCAGATTTGTTCTTTTTTAAAATTTCTTTGGCTATTATTTGTGTGACTTTCCATACAAATTTTAGAATAGATTGTCAATTTGTTTTTTTAAATCTGGCATCATTTTGACAAATGACAAATCTACAAGTCAATTTAGGTACAGTTGATGTATTACTGATATTCAATTTTCCAGTCCATGAACATATATTTTCTATTTATTTATATTTTCTTTAAAAACATACAGCAATGCTTTTTGGTGTTCCATATAATACCGTGCACATCTTTAAAACATGTATAAGTATATTTTTGACACTATTGTAAATAGAATTCTTAGAAATTTCATTTTTCAACTTTTGCTACTCTGGATTTTATAGATTAACCATATGTTCAATGGCTTTCCTAATTCACTTATTCATGAGGTCGTTTTGTAGATTTCTTTGGATTTTCTACTTAAAATGTGATGTACGTAATATTGTTATTTTTCTTTGGTTTATTTCAAAATTGATTTTCTCTTTATTTTTTCAGTACTTTAACTTTGATGTACTTAGGTGTGAATTTCTTTGTATTTATCCTGTTTGGCTTTGCAAAGTTTCTTGAATGTATAAAATACATCTTTCACCAAATTTTATTAGTATTTAGCCTTCATTTTGTCGAATATTTTTTCTACCACAATATTGATATCTATGTTAACATATGTTAGACTTTTTGTTAATGTCCCACAAGTCCTTAAAGCTCTGCTTATTTTACCTAATCTTTTTTTTTTCCTGCTATTCCTCTGATTTGATAATTTTTACTGATCTGATTCAAATGTATGACTCTTCCATTATGTTCTTACACCCTTAAGTTCTTCCAGGTAATTTTTAATTAGGATTTAGTGTTTCTCATTTCTAGAATTTCCATTTAAAAAAATACATTTCCTGTATCTCTATCTTTACATTCATTACAAGTATATTTCTTCTTTACTTCATTTGATGTAGGTGTAAAAGCTATCTTTTCTTATAATTACAGCATCTTGGTGTATTCAATTTTGGTCTCTGTTAATTGCATTTTAGCAAGCAATTAATTTACTTTGATCCAAATTACCAACTTAGTCACAACTCCAGTGGGAATCAACTCAGATCTCAGTTCAGTTCTTTTGACTTAGCCACACTCTGTTTCGGTACACACATGATTCATGGGTCAGAACAATTTGGGTAAAATTTATACAGAGAATTTGGGATTTCTCTTCTCTGCCTCTCTCTTTTCAATGATGCCCCCCAACGCCCTCATTTTATAGCTGCTATGATTTGACTCAGTTCCTTTCCAGTAAGTTTCTTCAGACCAGAAAGATGGCATGTCTTCTATCGGAGTTTCAAACCCTCTGCACTATGCTTCAATTGCCATCAAGCTAAAGCTGTAAAAATCTTACCGCATGGTGTTCTCTTTAAAGTTTTAACTCTCCTCCAAAATTTACCTGCTTTTGTTCTTTATCTAGAGCTCTTTCTGAGTGTTTGGGGATGGGGGTGGGGGTAACTGATGTTAGTTTCTTTAGTATTTTGTGCAATGTTTGTAGTTGCTATAAATATGATGGTAAATTACTACTTTACCTCACCACACCTAATGCAGAACACCTCTCATACTTTTGTTTCTTAAAGCTGAGTATATCTCTCACATTTTTAATTCTTTTCTCCTACCTTTCAGTACAGAAGAGGTTGTATTTTAATTCTGCTAATTCACATTTGCTTTCGGAGACATGAAGTAGCCATTAAAATTTGCATTCTTTACAGTATAAAAGGATTGCTATGATCTTAATCAGGTAATAATGGCTCCTGTCTAAACATTTTGAAATAATTTGGAATTAGGCATTTTTAAGGATAAAGTAAATTAGCTCAAGCTTTCCAAATTATACTCCTTTTACATATATATATATATATATATATATATATATATATATATATATACACACACATAGAAGGTTATTAAATGAAACTTTTCTAATTGTATAAAAATTTGAGTTAAAACTTAAAGGAACTTAAACATGACAAATACACCAATTTGCAAAGACAGTGATTAAATTCAACATTGCTAAGGTTGAAAAAGCAGCATATAATACCAGAGTTGTAAACTTTAGTCTATCAGCTAATTGCAAGTTATTTGGGAGAGAGAAATCTAAAGACTGCTTAAGTAGTGAATTTTTATTTAAAAATAGTTTTCAGAGCACTCTGAGTTTTCTCTTACTTACTTGTAGGGGAGCATAGGAGTAGAGGTACTTCTCACTCAATGCCAACTGTGGAAAGTATTAAGAAAACTGCTTTTAGGAAAAGTGTGTACTTTCAAGGAGAAGAAGGTATTATTATAACGGGACGCTTGCTGATGGGCAAAATCCATGGGCTTGCCCTTTACTGCTTCAGGGCCATGCATGGGGAGAGATCTCCTCAGTGAATTTGTGCTATTCCATAGAATTTAAAGGACCAAATCAATTTCTGACTCTGTAACCCCAATTTCCAAGAATTACCTAGGCAGAGTTCAAAAATACTATAAATGTATTTCCCAAATAAAATTCCTCTTCCACTTTTTATTCTTTTTTGAGAAGGTCTATTTTTCTATTATTCCCTTTTGTTAATCATGTGAAATAAATATTCAACTTTCTTGCAATACTTTTGTTTAAGTTACGAACAAAGGTATATTAGAATCTCCCACTATAGATTTTCCTTTTTCTCATATGTCATTTATAGAAATATATAGGTATTGATGCTATATTAGATATAAACACATTGAGATTTGTTATATTTTATAATAACACAATTATAAAATACATTACATTTCCTCCATTTTACTCCCTTTCTGCACTTTGTGCTGTACTTGTAAATTTACAAATTCCACAAGATTTTTACTTTATAAAGTTAACATTCATTAAGAATTAGTAACCCACCTATTCTTTCCTTCCTATATCTCCATGTTTTCATCTGAGGCCATTTTTCTTCTGCCCATAGAAGTCATTTAGTGTGGATCTGTTGACAAGTATTCTCTTTTATCTTTACTTGTTTGCTCTAAACTCTGTTGTATTTTCATCACTGAAGGAAATTTTCACTAGATATAGAATTTTCAACTAGCAGCCATTTCTTTTATTCCATTACATTTCATTCCACTTTTCTCTAGTTTCTATTTAACTGTGTTGAATAGTCAGCTTAGCCTTCTTGTTTCCTGTTTGAAGTTGTCATGTCTTTTAATTTTTTTGGTTCTTTCAAAATTTTTTTGATTTTATTTTAAGAAACTTAACCATCAATGGTAATCATGTTTCCTTTGAATTCATTCTGCTTGGAATTGTAGTGTTTCTTAAATCTGTTGTTTGAGTTATGTGCGTCAGTTTTGGAAACTTATTCACCTCTATTTCTTGAAGTATTAATTCTGCTTCATTCTCTCCTTCTGGGACACTGATTGAAGAAAAGTTAGATATTTTCACTGAATATTATGTTTATCTCTGGTAATTCTGAGTAATTTCTACCTTTTTTCTCTCTATGTATCAGTCTGAATATTTTATTCAGTTTTCCAGTTAACTGATGTTTTGTTATCTGTACCTGTTTTGCTGTTAAGATAATACATTGATTACTTATACTCAGTTTTTATAATTGTTTTAGGATTATTTTTATAGCTTTCTGTTGCTTGATAAAATTCTCCATATTATTCTTCAATTTTTTGAATCATTAATCACATCCACATCTAATAACACCTCTGGATCTCCTGTGGGTCTATTTCTAGTATCTCTATTATCCAGTCTGTGAGTCATTATTTTCCTTTTTGCACATTTGGTGGTTTATATTTGAGCTCCTACAGTTTATATGAAAACTTGAAGAGATGATTTTAGTAGTATCTTCCTTTAGGAAGAATTTACTTTTGTTCTGGCCAAGCAGAGCAGTTTGCCTTCATTTGATCAGATGTTGAGCTGATTTGAAGCTGGACATCAGTCTTTGAGAAGAGCTGTCTAATTCAATTTCATCCTTACAGAGTACAGCACTTCAGGTATTACATATGAAATCCTGGGCTTTAGACCAATGTTTCTCCTCCATGCAGGGCCATAAATTTGAAAATTTATATACTGGCCTGTTAAGAATGTCAGAAACTCTGCTCTAATTAAAGTTCCTGAGTAGCCACTTTCTGCTTGGCTTTAGTCTTTCAATTGCTTCCTTGAACTTGGCAGATTCCAAGAAGTGTGACTTAAAAATGTTAACTCACCTTTCTTCCCTGTAGTACTTTTTTTGTTGATGGTCTGTGCTATCAAAAAAAACAAAAAAACAAACAGGGCTTCCCTCGTGGCGCAGTGGTTGAGAGTCTGCCTGCTGATGCAGGGGACACGGGTTTGTGCCCCGGCCTGGGAAGATCCCACATGCCGCAGAGCAGCTGGGCCCGTGAGCCGTGGCCACTGAGCCTGCGCGTCCGGAGCCTGTGCTCCGCAACGGGAGAGGCCACAACAGTGAGAGGCCCGCGTACCGCAAAACAAACAAACAAACAAAAAAATATGCGTCTAGAAATAGCCAGTCCTCCTTTGCTAGATGTGGAATTCCTATTTTCCTACTATGATGTTCAGTTCATATTATACTGTTCAAAACCAAAATTTAAATACATATTAACCTATTTTAATGATATGTTTTTGAATTATTTTCATTAGCAAACCAATGTCATTTTGTGGTTATACATTGACTTATCATTGACTGGTTAATAAATTCTGGAATCAGGAAAAATCAAAGCTAGCTTAAATACTATGAGAATTAGAAATAAAATCTTTTCTCTTTTACCTACTTAATAGATATAATTTTAGTACATGCTCTGCCACTCAGTGTGTGGTATTTTGCAAATTACTTTACCTCTCCAGGTCTCAGTATTCTGAGATAAAAGAAATGAGTTCAACCAAATGATCTTTAAAAGACCTTCCATAACTAAAATTCTGTGATTTAATAACAATAAATTAAACTTGAATCTTTGACGATTAAAGTTTAATTTGAATCTTGAAATCCATGAGATTTTTGTAGTTTCTAAACTTAGAAAAAAATAATATTCTTCCTCATCCCTAGTGCTACAGTATGTCCCACATGAGCTGGACAAGTTTTAATGCAATAATTACTTTTTGAATAATTGCCAAGAAACGTTGAAGAGGAATAAAAATATCAGGGAAAACATTCTACCACATATAAATACATATTATAAAGATTAATAATTATAATGGTAGGGTGTTAATATAAGAATACAGATATTAATAAATTAAACAGAATGGAGAACACAGATTTATATAAACATGAAAGGCTTAATTAATAGAGTGAGATTTAGCATTGTATATTAGTGGGGGAACATGGGCTAGTCAAAAAATGGGGTTGAAACAGTTAACTATCTATATAGAAAAGGAAAACAATCCCCACTTCACAATGTACACAATTAAGATTGAGTAATGATCCATATGTAAAAAATCACATTTTTCATTACAACAGGGTTGCAAGATAATCTTAAACTTGAAATGAAATTTTCAAGCCATAAGAAAAATAATTTGTAATAAAGGGTGTGGGAGGTGGAGACCTTTTCATGATTAAGATTTAGGACTCTAAGATTTAGAACTCTTATCACACTCATGTCTGATGTCAGAGACATGTCATCATGCCACATTCTAGCTATATAAATTAGGAACGATTACTTAAAAGTTTAATCATCATCTTCCTCAAGTGTAAAAGTGAATAATAGGATCTCTTTTTTGAGAAATACAGTGAGAATTAAATAGGATAATACCAAAATACTTAAGGTATTGCCAGAAAAAAAGTAGTACACAATTACTGTTAGTAACTGTCCTTGAAAAATCTCACATTATCTCTGTTGAGATTGACAGTACTTGGAGAAGAAATGAAAACTTGGAAAGACATATTAATTTTGGAAAATTTGTACGTTCATATAGCATAAGCCAAGCACTCCTATATACCGAAGATACAAAAGGGACAAGGCATGGCAATCGTCCTTCAGTTACTCCAGTCTAGTAATCTTTTTGAAGAACCAGAAAGGGATGACAAGCAGCTCTTGAAAGGATTGACAACTGGGGTTGAAGGCTCACACTGCCTACGTTGGAGACCATGACATATAATGACAGCAATTGACCTGCTGGTTAATTTTATTTATTACAGCTTAGCATCACAAATATACGAACAGAGAAAGTCGAGTTTTTACTGTTCTAAACTTAAAGATCTATAGTATTAATGTAACAAAAGGACCACTTTTTTATAGTTCTTATTAGGTTAGCTAAGAGATCTTGATATCCAAGACCTATAGAAAGAAAACTAAAGCCATTCAAGACAATGTAATAAGAAAAGGATGGAGGAACTCGACATTCAATGCCTTATAATGACCTATAATTTGCAATAAGAAAGTAAGAGAGTGGAGAGAATATAAGGTTAAGGCACAAACTTATTTACTAGGGTATAAGGTTGTAGAACTAAGATGCTTCCATGTACAGGCAAACCTAAGAATTAACCATGGGAAGGATTTACTGAAGAAGAGTGGGCATGACAGTTGAGCAGAAGTTCCTGAAAATCTCTGTATCCCAGATAGCAAGAAAAATGCATTTATTAAACATGGACATATGGAAATTGTTGATGTTGACTTAAATTTATTTTCTTTTCTACCACCAATATATGGGATGCTAGGCCTATATTGTAGACTTTAGTATTATTGCAATTGCAAATATCCACATGAACTGTCCTCTACAAGCTAGCTTGTTAACATTCAAGGGATTCTAAACCTGTGAAGATAATCACACAGATAGTCTAGAGAAACAAAAATAACCCTATGAGCTTCCCTGAACAAATCCCCACATGGAAGTTTCCATTTCCAAGCTAAAGATATTACTTAGAATTCAATTACTTTTATTCCAACTCAGACTGCAAAGCTACATTTCACCTTTTTTTTTTAAGATTTTTAAAAATTTCATTTTATTTATTTTTATACAGCAGTTTATTATTAGTTATCTATTTTAAACATATTAGTGTGTATATGTCAATCCCAATCTCCCAATTCATCCCACCACCATCACCCCCCACCACTGCTTTCCCCCTTGGTGTCCATACGTTTGCTCTCTACATCTGTGTCTCTTGTTCTGCCTCACAAACCAGTTCATCTGTACCGTTTTTCTAGATTCCACATATATGCGTTAATATACAATATTTGTTTTTCTCTTTCTGACATACTTTACTCGGTATGACACTCTCTAGGTCCATCCAGGTCTCTAAAAGTAACCCAATTTCGTTCCTTTTAATGGCTGAGTAATATTCAATTGTATATATGTACCACATCTTCTTTATCCATTCGTTTGTCGATGGGCATTTAGGTTGCTTCCATGACCTGCTATTGTAAATAGTGCTGCAGTGAACACTGTGGTGCATGTGTCTTTTTGAATTATGGTTTTCTGTGGATGTATGCCCAGAAGTGGGATTCCTGGGTCTTGTGGTAGTTCTATTTTTAGTTTTTTAAGGAACCTCCAAACTGTTCTCCACAGTGGCTGTATCAATTTACATTCCCACCAACACTGCAAGAGTGTTCCCTTTTCTCCACACCCTCTCCAGCATTTGTTGTTTGTAGATTTTCTGATGATGCCCATTCTAACCAGTGCGAGGTGATACCTCACTGTAGTTTTAATTTGCATTTCTCTAATAATTAGTGAAGTTGAGTAGCTTTTCATGTGCCTCTTGGCCATCTGTATGTCTTCTTTGGAGAAATGTCTATTCAAGTCTTCTGCCCATTTATTGATTGGGTTGTTTTTTTTTTTTTAATATTGAGCTGCATGAGCTGTTTATGTATTTTGGAGATTAATCCTTGTCCGTTGATGCATTTGCAAATATTTTCTCCCATTCTGAGGGTTGTCATTTCATCTTGTTTATAGTTTCCTTTGCTGTGCAAAAGCTTTTAAGTTTCATTAGATCCCATTTGTTTATTTCTGTTTTTATTTCCATTATTCTAGGAGGTGGGTCAAAAACGATCTTGCTGTGATTTATGCCAAAGAGTGTTCTTCCTATGTTTTTCTCTAAGAGTATTATAGTGTCCCGTCTTAGATTTAGGTCTTTAGTCCATTTTGAGTTTATTTTTGTGTATGGTGTTAGGGAGTGTTCTAATTTCATTCTTTTACATGTAGCTTTCCAGTTTTCCCAGCACCACTTATTGAAGAGACTGTCTTTTCTCCATTGTAGATCCTTGCCTCCTTTGTCATAGATTAGTTGACCATAGGTGCGTGGGTTTATTTCTGGGCTTTCTATCCTGTTCCATTGATCTATATTTCTGTTTTTGTGCCAGTACCATATTGTCTTGATTACTGTAGCTTTGTAGTATAGTCTGAAGTCAGGGAGTCTGATTCGTCCAGCTCTGTTTTCTTCCCTCAAGATTGCTTTGACTATTGAGGGTCTTTTGTGTCTCCATACAAATTTTAAGATTTTTTGTTCTAGCTCTGTAAAAAATATCATTGGTAATTTGATAGAGATTGCATTGAATCTGTAGATAGCTTTGGGTAGTATCATCATTTTCACAATACTGATTCTTCCAATCCAAGAACATGGTATATCTCTCCATTTGTTTGTGTCACCTTTGATTTCTTTCATCAGTGTCTTATGGTTTTCTGCATACAGGTCTTTTGCCTCCTTAGGTAGGTTTATTCCTAGGTATTTCATTCTTTTTTTTTTTTTTTGCAGTATGTGTGCCTTTCACTGTTGTGGCCTCTCCAGTTGTAGAGCACAGTCATCCAGACGCCCAGGCTCAGCGGCCATGGCTCACGGGCCCAGCCGCTCCGCGGCATGTGGGATCTTCCCGGACCGGGGCACGAACCCGCGTCCCCTGCGTTAGCAGGCGGACTCCCAACCACTGCGCCACCAGGGAAGCCCTATTTCATTCTTTTTGTTGTAATGGTAAATAGGAGGGTTTCCTTAATTTCTCTTTCAGATATTTTTATCATTAGTGTATAGGAATGCAAGAGATTTCTGTGCATTAATTTTGTATCCTGCTACTTTACCAAATTCATTGATTAGCTCTAGTAGTTTCCTGGTGGCATCTTTAGGATTCTCTGTGTATAGTATGATGTCATCCGCAAACAGTGACAGTTTTACATCTTCTTTTCTGATTTGTATTACTTTATTTCTTTTTCTTCTCTGATTGCTGTGGCTAGGACTTCCAAAACTATGTTGAATAATAGCGGTGAGAGTGGACATCCTTGTCTTATTCCTGATCTTAGAGGAAACGCTTTCAGTTTTTCACCATTGAGAATGATGTTTGCTGTGGGTTTGTCATATATGGCCTTTATTATGTTGAGGTAGGTTCCCTCTATGTCCATTTTATGGAGAGTTTTTATCATAAATGAATGTTGATTTTTGTCAAATGCTATTTCTGCAGCTATTGAGATGATCATATGATTTTTATTCTTCAATTTGTTAATATGGTGTACCACATTAATTGATTTGTGTATATTAAACAATCTTTGCATCCCTGGGATAAATCCCATTTGATCATGTTGTATGATCCTTTTAATGTGTGGTTGGATTCTGTTTGCTAGTATTTTGTTGATGATTCTTGCATCTATATTCATCAGTGATACTGGTCTGTAGTTTTCCTTTTTTTTTTTTTTTGTAGTATCTTTGTCTGGTTTGGTATCAGGGTGATGATGGCCTCACAGAATGAGTTTGGGAGTGTTCCTTCCTCTGCAATTTTTTGGAAGAGTTTCAGAAGAATGGGTGTTAGCTCTTCTCTAAATGTTTGATATAATTCACCTGTGAAGCCATCTGGTCCTGGACTTTTGTTTGTTGGAAGATTTTAAATCACAGTTTCAATTTCATTACTTGTGATTGGTCTGTTCATATTTTCTATTTCTTCCTAGTTCAGTCTGGAAAGGTTATACCTTTCTAAGAATTTGTCCATTTCTTCCAGGTCGTCCATTTTATTTGCATAGAGTCACCTGTAGTAGTCTCTTATGAGGCTTTGTATTTCTGCAGTGTCCATTGTAACTTCTCCTTTTTCATTTCTAATTTTATTGGTTTGAGCCCTCTCCCTTCTTTCCTTGATGAGTCTGGCTAAAGGTTTACCAATTTTGTTTATCTTCTCAAAGAACAAGCTTTTAGTTTTATTGATCTTTGCTATTCTTTTCTTTGTTTCTATTTCATTTATTTCTGCTCTGATGTTTATGATTTCTCTCCTTTTACTAACTTTGCATTTTGTTTGTTCTTCTTTCTCTAGTTCTTTTAGGTGTAAGGTTAGATTTGTTTTTTGAGATTTTTCTTGTTTCTTGAGGTAGGATTGTATTGCTATAAACTTCCCTCTTAGAACTCTTTTTGCTGCATCCCATAGGTTTTGGATCATTGTGTTTTCATTGTCATTTGTCTCTAGGTATTTGTTTTTTTCCTCTTTGATTTCTTGTTTATTTAGTAACATATTGATTGGCCTCCATGTGTTTGTGTTTTTTACATTTCTTCCATGTAATGGATTTCTAATCTTATAGTGTTGTGGTTGGAAAAGATGCTTGATATGTTTGCAATTGTCTAAATTTACCAAGGCTTGGTTGTGACCCAAGATGTGATCTATCCTGGAGAATGTTCCATGTGCACTTGAGAAGAAGGTGTAATCTGCTGTTTTCTGATGGAGTGTCCTATAACTCTCAATTAAATCTATCTGGTCTATTGTGTCATTTAAAGCTTTTGTTTCCTTATTAATTTTCTCTCTGGATGATCTGTCCATTGGTGTGAGGTCTTAAGGTCCTCCACTTTATTTAGTTTATTATTGCATCCCTATTGATTTCATCTTTTATAGCTGTTAGCATTTGCCTTATGTATTGAAGTGTTCCTATGTTGGGTGCATATATATTTATAATTGTTATATCGTCTTCTTGGGTTGATCCCTTGATCATTATGTAGTGTACTTCCTTGTCTCTTGTAACATTCTTTATTTTAAAGTCTGTTTCATCTGATATGAAAATTGCTGCTCCAGCTTTCTTTTGATTTCCATTTGCATGGAATATCTTTTTCCATCCCATCACTTTCAGTCTGTATGTGGCCCCAGGTCTGAAGTGGGTCTCTTGTAGGCAGCATATATATGGGTCTTGGTTTTGTATCCATTCAGTGACCCTGTGTCTTTTGGTTGGAGCATTTAATCCATTCACGTTTAAGGTAATTATTGATATGTATGCTCCTATTACCATTTTCTTAACTGTTTTGGGTTTGTTTTTGTACGTCCTTTTCTTCTCTTGTGTTTCCCACTTAGAGAAGTTCCTTTAGCATTTGTTGTAGAGCTGGTTTGGTGGTGCTGAATTCTCTTAGCTTTTGCTTGTCTGTAAAGCTTTTGATTTGTCCATCAAATCAGAATGAGATCCTTGCCGGGTACAGTAATCCTGGTTGTAGGTTCTTACCTTTCATCACTTTAAATATATCATGCCACTCCCTTCTGGCTTGGAGAATTTCTGCTGAGAAATCAGCTGTTAACCTTATGGGAGTTCCCTTGTATATTATATGTCATTTTTCCCTTGCTGCTTTAAATAATTTTTCTTTGGCTTTAATTTTTGTCAATTTGATTACTATGTATCTCAGTGTGTTTCTCCTTGGATTTATCCTGCCTGGGACTCTCTGTGCCTTCTGGATTTGGGTGGCTATTTCCTCTCCCATGTTAGGGAAGTTTTCAACTATAATCTCTTCAAATATTTTCTCGGGTCCTTTCTCTCTCTTTTCTCCTTCTGGGACCCCTATAATGCTAACGTTGGTGTGTTTAATGTTGTCCCAGTGGTCTCACAGGCTGTCTTCATTTCTTTTCATTCTTTTTTCCTTATTCTGTTCCACAGCAGTGATTTCCACCATTCTGTCTTCCAGGTCACTTATCCATTCTTCTGCCTCAGTTATTTTGCTTTTGATTCCTTCTAGTGTATTTTTCATTTCAGTTCTTGTATTGTTCAACTCTTTTTGTTTGTTCTTTAATTCTTCTAGGTCTTTGTTAAACATTTCTTGCATCTTTTCTATCTTTGCCTCCATTCTTTTTCCGAGGTCTTGGATCATCTTCACTATCATTATTCTGAATTATTTTTCTGGAAGGTTGCCTATCTCCACTTCATTTCGTTGTTTTTCTGGGGTTTTACCTTGTTCCTTCATCTGCTACATAGTCCTCTGCCTTTTCATTTTGTCTGTCTTTTAGTGAATGTGGTTTTTGTTTCATAGGCTTCAGGACTGCAGTTCTTCTTGCTTCTTCTCTGCCTTTTTTTTTAATGAGAAACTGAAAATATCAACTGATGACAGTTGGTATAGCAAAAGGATATAAGGTATAAGTGACTAAAATATTAATCATGCCAAGTGCTTTACCTTCACTATTTTTTTAATGGAGCTCTATTTTAGCCCTAAAAGGATAAAAATTTGAAAATATTTTTATTTTAATCACTTTTTTGTTAAAATTAAAATATGCAAAAGATAATTTGTTTCTGAACTTTGCCTTTGAAATTAAGAGTGCTTTTCATGGAAGAATTATTTTTGTTTCTTTTCATGTTTTCTTGAATATCTTAAAGATGATTCCTAATGAATTGCCAGATGTAGATTTGAGACTAAAATTTATAGACCAGTTATTCATTCCAGTCAAATACTATAGACAAGAACAGCAACAAATCAAAGTTAATTTGTAATTGAAACTATTACTAAAAGCAATTTAGTTTTAAAGAACCTTGGTATGTTCAAAAGATGAATTATTTGGTGCAGCTTTGTTATTTAAAATTATTTTTAACCATTTAATAGAAGAGAAGTTTAAACTTAGGAAGACCAGTGAGGAGTGGTATCTACTTCATTTTATTTTTAAAACTCAGAAATAAAATATCTTTTGAAGATAAGTTAAAATATATTTCAGAGAATCATAACATGTTTAGGTAAAGTTTTAAGGGGATTGTTATATTACAAATGGTAATATAATGCAGTGGAAAACTTACCAATACAATAAGTAAATTTATGTGGTTGCCATTACACTTTAATTTGCTCCCTCTAAATTACCTAGCAATTTGTCTTTTGCTTTATTTTCTGTGTTTCATGAGTTGGTTCCAAGATATATAAGAATAAGAAAGTGAGTAAATTGAGCTCATAATTTTGCTAATAATTTTATGCTTTACTTATACACAATCCCACCCATTACTGAATTCATATCCTTTGCAGTACAAGAGCTGCATTTGATTCTATGTAATTTCAGTGCATGGTTAGGGAGAGAAAACTTTCTATACTAATGTTAGTCTGGGCAACAGTTTATTTCTGCTTTTTCAGAAATGTAAAATACAGTGGCCTAAGTTAATATCTCTAAAATAAGGGCTCATTCACATGGAACTTGCATATAACCAGTTTCTCCCTCAAGGGAGTCTCACTTTAGTACCTGGTTTTATACAGGCCTCCACTGCTTTTCTTGTATTGACACTCTGCTCTACTTGTCCTGCAGTAGAAGGAAGCAAGAGTAGCCAATATTAAAATTTCAAGTTAATAGTTGAAGATAGAGATATTTTGGAGCAAAAATGCATTGGTAAAAAGAAAAATATTCTTGATTACTGAAAAGCTTGATCATTTTGACTAACACTATCTATACTTGTATTCACTAGGTTCTAAGGAAATTTCTCAATAGAAGTACGTATCTAACATGTATGAAAGTGTTTTTGTGTTTTCATATAAAACCATTAAGTTTGAGAATAACAGAAGAAATGAAGCTAAAAATTTTATCAAAAGCAATATTGCAGTTTTTATCTGTAAGTCCTCAGATAGATTGAAGGCCACGATTTTAATGGAAATTTCATGAAGTAGAAAGTGAAAAAGAGTTGAGAAGTACAATGATGATAGATATAAAACAATGACAAGCAAATTGGTTGGTTAATTAAAGAATCTGTGTTTGCAGGTAATATTTAGCATGTCAAAGTGAATGTCAGGATTAGAGATTAGAAATCTAAATATCCATCACCATAGGTTGAAATTATAGTCAAGATAAAAAAGGAAGAAGAGAAAAGAAATGCAAGAGGAAAGAATATATAAGACTGGATCTCTAAATGTCAGATTTAGTACACAAAGAGAAAGTAAGTCAGTGGACAAAATTCAAGCCCTGATATTTGTTCCAAAACATGGTTTTTGAATATTTAACTAAATGGACAGATGGAACAGGATATAGAAGGTTTACTTTTAATTATATAGTGCACTGGTTCTTGATCTTTGTTATATATTTTAATAACCTGGGTAGTTTTAAAATTCCTGATGCCCAGGTTATATGCCACATCATTGAAATTATATGGTTTTAGGGTGGGAACTAAGCAACAATAATTCCAATTAGTAGTAAAGTTTGGGAAATACCATATATTCATATTTATGTATGAGCCCGATTTATTTATTAAATAGTTACTAGAAATTTTCAATTTTCTTTTTGCATAGGGAAAAGAGTCACAAATTTAATCAAGTTTTTTAAGTTTCTAAAAAAATATATGTTTCAACATGCAAAGGGCAATAATATTATGATTGCTTTCATTTTATGTGAATTTCATTCAGATTCTGTGTTCTAAGAATATCTCAAGATTATGATTAATTGGTAATATACCATTATGGGGGGAAAATTGAATATAAATACTTCCTTCTTTGAAGACATTTACCTTGAGTACCTATTTGCTTTAAATTTCCTTGAAAGTAAAATGATTTTTTGACAAAACAATCTACTTTTTTTTTTTGCGGTACGTGGGCCCCTCACCACTGCAGCCTCTCCTGTTGCGGAGCACAGGCTCCGGACGCGCAGGCCCAGCAGCCATGGCTCACGGGCCCAGCCACTCCGCAGCACATGGGATCCCCCCCGGACTGGGGCACAAACCCATGTCCCCTGCATTGGCAGGCAGACTCCCAACCACGGCGCCACCAGGGAAGCCCTACATTTTTATTATATGGAATTTGCAATCATAACTGTGCAGAGAATTAGTGTGTTGCAATGAAAATGTAAGGTCCTTATAGTATATTTTTCCAATAATACAACAAATGACTATATGCTTGGATCTAAAATCTAAGGTGCTTTGGGAATACATTTCCACCCTAGTTAAAATAAATAGCCTATAAGTGGTAAATTAGGATTCTGTAAGTTTTACATATACTATAAAAAATTTCTCAGAAAAAAACTGTATTTATCTTTATGGCAGGTACTTTATTTTTTCACTTTTTTTTTGTTTCTGCTTTGATAATAATAGGGTTAAGCTTATTTTAACTAAATACCTCTTTTGGCACCTTCTTAGTTTACACTTAATGGATATTTTATGTTTAACAACTGATTCTCAGTATACATTTAGCTATGATTTTTTTTCTTTCTTCAGATTGATATCAGTTGATATAAACTGATTTCAAATACACAAAAATGATATTGGCTATCTAAACAGGGTGACAATATGGAGGCAGTCCCACTGTCAGTGGTGTTCCTTTTTACTCTCAAAAGTGTCCCAGTTCAGATGATAAGTTGTACTGTCCTTCTGTATCTAAAAAGCTGCCACTTCTGATAAGACTTCTCTAAACATTTAAAGTTACAATGTGATTTTTTTCAACAACAACAAAAAAAAGCACCAGGACATTAATCATCATCTACCAGGATTCGGGAAGAACTCTTCACTTCATGTCTAGCATGAGCAGAACCTTGGCTTTATGTTAAACATGACCATCCTAATTATTTCCTCTGTAATTTATAGAAGTTAACTGGCTTTCTTTTAACCAACTCAACATCTTGTGTCTCTCTTGTAATTTAATCAATGTCTACCTTTCAAAAGTTGACTCCCTACATTTATAATTTAGTTTCTATAAATCTATAAGCTTTGAGAATAGCCATGAGCTTACTCATCTTTGAGTTACTCTCTACCCCAGTCATGGTTCTTTCTTTATTTTTTCTTTTTTTCTTAATTTACTTATTTTTGGCTGTACTGGGTCTTTGTTGCTGTGCGCGGGCTTTCTCTAGTTGCGGTGAGCGGGGACTACTCTTTGTTGTGGTGCGCGGGCTTCTCACTGCGGTGGCTTCTCTTGTTGTGCAGCATGGGCTCTAGGTGTGCTGGCTTCAGTAGTTGTGGCACATGGGCTTCAGTAGTTGTGGCTCGGGGGCTCTAGAGCGCAAGCTCAGTAGTTGTGGCACACGGGCTTAGTTGCTCCGCGGCATGTGGGATCTTTCCATACCAGGGCTCGAACCCATGTCCCCTGCATTGGCAGGTGGATTCTTAACCACTGCACCACCAGAGAAGTCCCAGTACTTCTTTCTTTTAATTCTACCCTATTGGAAGAAAGTAACTTTTTCTTTCTTTTAAAGGAGAGAGGAAGAAAGGAGGGAAGAAAAAATAAAGGCTGCCTTACTACACCAAATTATTAATATGGAATTATAGTGGTAAATGCCTGAATACATAGATTAGGACCAGTGTATTGAGTGCACTGAAATATGGCAGAGGAGTAGTATAAGAAAAGTGTTGCTTTGGGAATAGCATTATGACAATAATAAAAAAGGGACATTAACACAACATGGAGATTAATTTTTCCAGTTTTCTTCCTTAACACTGCCTCTTTCAATACCGATCCTACTTCTTTTCATCCTCCTCTTTATCTTCTTTTCCCTCTTCTTCTTCTTTTTTTTCTGCCCTTCGTTATTCTTAGCCCTTAGTGATGTTGGAATCTTAGGGGCAAATCGAGTTTAGAAATAAATGGGAATCATTATTGCCAAGCAAGAATATATATTTTCCCTCTCTGTGCTCTAAACTGGAAACTAAAATAGCAGGGACTGGTAGAGATTACATATAATCACTTCCAGAAATAATGAAAGGAATAATTAAATAAAATGACTAGGAATTGGTGTCATGGGAGAAAATGCACACAAGCCCTTTAAAATTCACAGTAAATTCAATTACATAGTAAAGCAAGTGACTTGTTAGAGGACTTCATTTTAAATATCTTCTCATATTGCTAAATGGTCATAATATACCTTTTAAAGTACCTCAGCAAAGAAAAGTCCTGGATATTTGAAAAAACTGCTGAATTCACTAATGAATGGAAAGAATAGTCCTTGTTATGACATTTGTTCTTCTCCTCTAAAATATGTCTCAGAAAGTCTTGGTGGTAGTCAATTATCAATTATTTCCTTCAAGTAAATAATACCAGCCACCTAAGGGTAATTTGTAGCCTATTTTGTAGCAAAGGTCTAATTTCTTGCTTCAGGATGTCCCTGCCTTGATCTATGTATCATTTAATGCTCTATGTATCATTTAATGCTCTCTGAACATCAGATTATTTTCAATAGTCTATACAAAGAGTAAGATAAATTGAAGACTTTTAAAGTTTAGAACTTACATTTGCATAGAACTTTATAACCTCAGAGTCTTAGCAATCAACCTCAGTTTTGGATGCTTTAGTCCCTCACAGACAGCCTTTTTAGAAAACAGTCTGGGAAGAATTACCACAGCAGAACAGAGAGTTATGCTCCAGTCTCTCATTTGCATGTTAATACCCAGAATACTCTTGAAGTTTATTCAGTCTGGCTGTTTTATAGCAGAAATGCCATCTGAACTCTAAGAATAAACTAAAAAGACTTGGGGGGACCGATGAGCCCACTGAGTTCTTTTTTTATAAGTGTAAGTAATTATAAAAAGTTCACCCTTCTCTAAGGAATACAAAATACAGGCCCTCTTTTAATATGCAAATACAAGAACCCAACATCAACACTGTGTTAACTCCTAATCTTTTTTTAAAAATCTTTAATTTTGTGATCCCATTTCTCTGCCAGACTGCATTAGATTCATTGTTCATAAATCAGCCCTGGATTTTCTGAGGCAGAAAGGCCAGGCAGGCAGCCTAATACTGCCTTATTCTCAGTCAGAGAGATCTGTAGACTGTTTCCAGAGGGAGATAAAAAAATAGCAAAATGGAAGAAAGCAAAATCTAATACATAGCTAATTATATGGGAGTGATACAAAATTTGGGAAAGATTTGTTCTCTTATTTTCTTAGTTTGTTCAGATGCCTTTGACTTGAGAGTCTCAACTGTACAGCATGAATGATCTATTTTGAGAAAACAAATGGAAAAGTGCATATTGTATTTGGTAAAACATTTGATGCCTTTAAAAGTTACAGCACCTTTCAGCCAACCATCATGTTTTCTATCTGATAATAACTTGTTCCAAGTTGAATCACCATGGTTGGCTGCACCCTATCATACCTTTGGATTAGGAAAGTGGAACTTAGAAGTTTGTGAAGTATTTCTTGATTATATACAAGTTAACTCCTGATTGAAATAGGCTGCAGCAAAACACTCAGTTTATCCCAACACACAGCAAAAGCACTGAACTGTGGTTCAACAAATTGACCTTCAGAGATTATTATGACCTTCAAATTGTCACTAACATCAGTGATGCATTTTTCTTGTTTTATTTTTTCAATGGAATTTGATGGTAAACTTCTGGGAATGAGGGGAATTACATCAATTTCTTTGATAATCTGTAGAGCATAGGAATAAGTGATATGTGTAGACATTTTAGTTAACTGAAAAAATGTAATATTTCAATTTCAGTGTTAATTTTTATTTGAAAGAATATATGGCTGCCTTCCTAGAATGTTAAATTCTATTGAAAGGAACAGGGTCTGCTGCTGAGCATACATAAATATTTAGTCCTTTTTGTTTTATTTTATTTTTGGTAAACATTGTATTGAGTCTATTTGTGGAGTATTTTATAATAACTAAATATTGTAATACTTCAAGTTTTGGCATTTCATACTAAGGTCATGTTGACTTTAAACATGCTGAAATGATTTACAGTCCAAAGCAGGCAGCAGTTTTCTCAATGACACTGATACTAAACTCACATTCTTAAAATTTACAACTTGAAGGTGAAATGTAGCTACAAAGAATGACAGTCATGGCCATTATCTCCTGGGTTTTGTTCTAATCTGAGAAGTGAAAAAGACACTTTTGCCACTTCAAATAGTTAGATATCACAAAGAGCATGTGTCTGAAGTGCTTGTTAGCATGCATGTAGATGCTCAAGGAATCCAGTTGTGGTCAGATAGAAAATACGTGGATATGAGTGAGTGCTGCAAAGACCTAATTATGTGGTATTTTTTAAATGAGGTACTAAATTTTTGTGAATTTTTTGTCAGTGCAATTTAAAATTTTGGAGGAGAAATTTACATATTCCTTAAAAAAGTAAAATCTTTTGAATATAGGATGAAAGTTTTGGAAAAGAGGTAAGATGACTTAAAGAGTTCACATTTCAAATAAAGAAGACATACAGGGCTTCCCTGTTGGCGCAGTGGTTGAGAGTCCGCCTGCCGATGCAGGCGACATGGGTTCACGCCCCGGTCAGGGAAGATCCCACATGCCGTGGAGCGGCTGGGCCCGCGAGCCGTGGCTGCTGAGCCTGTGCGTCCGGAGCCTGTGCTTTGCTACAGGCGAGGCCACAACAGTGAGAGGCCTGTGTACCACAAAAAAAAAAAACAAAAAAAAAGACATACAGATGGCCAAGAAGCATATTAAAAGATGTCCAACATCACCAATTACTCAGACATAAAAATCAAAACTACAATAAGATATCACCTCACATCAGTCAGAATGGCCACCATCAAAAAGTCTACAGGGCTTCCCTGGTGGCACAGTGGTTGAGAGGCCGCCTGCTGATGCAGGGGGCACGGGTTCGTGCCCTGGTCTGGGAAGATCCCACATGCCGTGGAGCGGCTACGTCCGTGAGCCATGGCCGCTGAGCCTGCGCGTCCAGAGCCTGCGCTCCACAACGGGAGAGGCCACAACAGTGAGAGGCCTGCGTACCGCAAAAAAAAGAAAAAAAAGTCTACAAACAGTAAATGTAGGAGAGGGTGTAGAGAAAAGGGAACCCTCCTACACTGTTGGTGGGAATGTAAATTGGTACAGCCACTACGGAGAACAATATGGAGATTCCTTAAGAAATTAAAAATAAAGCTACCATATGATCCAGCAATCTCACTCATGGTCATATATCTGTAGAAAAACATGGTTCAAGAGGGTACGTGCACCCCAGTGTTCATTGCAGCACTGTTTATAATAGGCAAGACATGGAAGCAACCTAAATATCCATTGACAGATGAATGGATAAAGAAGATATGGTACCTGTATACAGTAGAATATTACTCAACCATTAAAAAGAATGCAATAATGCCATTTGCAGCAACATGGATGGACCTGGAGATTATCATACTAAGTGAAGTAAGTCAGACAGAGAAAGACAAATATCATATGATATTGTTTATATGTGGAACCTAAAAAAAAATGATACAAACAAACTTATTTACAAAACAGAAACAGACTCACAGACTTAGAGAACAAACTTATGGTTACCGGGGGGAAGGAGGGATAGATTGGGAGTTTGGGATTGACATGTACACATTGCTATATTTAAAATAGGTAACCAACAAGGACCTGCTGTATAGACAGGGAAATCTGCTCAATACTCTGTAATAACCTAAATGGGAAACAATTTGAAAAAGAATATATACATGTATATGTATAACTGAGTCACTTTGCTATGTATACCTGAAACTAACACAACATTGTTAATCAACTGTACTCCAATATAAAATAATTTTTTTTTAAAAAAAGCATACAGCAGACACCTAAGTCTTCCTTAACTTGATTCCAGCTGTAAGGAACACAGAAAGGCCAGGTCTTGTGGCTCCCCTACCCCTGCCCCTTCAATCAGCACCACCCTTATGTGTTTAATATATTTGAGGTCCCATGGTCATTTCCTAAAAATTGGTTACATGGTTAAAAAAACAATCTCTTCTAGGACTGTAAGTGAATTAGAGTTATTGTTGGCCTCTCCATATTGATAGAAATTTCTCCATAGCAGGCAGCTTTCATTCCATTATTAGGCAGTTCTAGATGATATAAATTTCATTCTAATACTGACCCCAAATTTTACCTTATTTAATTGCTATTTATTTATTCATGTTTTTTTTCAATTTGTAACAGTTCAGAAGAAATATAATCTCTGTTATGTTAGAAATCTTCAAACGTTTAAAAAATATTTCAACATCACCAGTATTTGATCAATTTCAAATATCGTGTCTTCTATTTCAAAATCATAAGAACCACAGAAAAATATGGTGGGTTTTTTGTTCATTTATGACCACAGTTGTTGGCAAATTATTTATATGTATTGTTATTGAATGTTCTGGAGACATTATTTAGCATGTGAAGATGTTTATTTTATCATTGACTAGACTCCACGCTGCTATGCTTTGTGAAATCCATCTATATCATCCTATATTCTGCTAACTTTTGCTTCAGGTATTGGTTATGCTTAAGACATCCCATTTACTTATAATCTTTATAGTGTATAAGTTGGGTAAAATAAAGCCTTCCAGATCAACTTAAATAATCAGATTCCATTAAATTATAACAGTTTCATACTGAGCTCAGTGTCAATAGCTATGGGATAAAGATTTTTTAAGCGGTTCTTAAAGAGTACTCTTAAACTATGTATTAGCTGTTTTTCTCTTAATTGAATAGTAAATGGGGCTTAAAGTGTGCTCATAGGATGACTAGAGTATACTGACTTAATATCTTAAGGATTAGATAATATTCTTCCTTTTTCCCTAATTATATATTTTATAATTCCATGATCTACATGGATCACCATTCATTTATTCAACATAAAATACTGGAGAACCTGTATTTTTCAAATATTATGTCAAACACTAGTAATACAAAAGAGTTAGGGATGCACTCTCTACTTTTAAGGAGATAAGAGTCTAGTGGGAAGAGAAATAAAATAAATAATTAAAATTCAATGTTTCAAGACAATAGAAGAGGTATATCTAAAAATGAGCAAACTAATCTTTCTGGTGATATTCAGAAAAGCTAAAAAGGAAGTAATAGTTGAACCAACTATTGAAAACAGTAGGACTCAACCATATACTCTTTTTAAGAGGAGAACTTTAAATATATAATTAAAGGCAGTTTAAAAGTATAAGGATGGGCAAATAATGGTATATCATGCAAAAGCTAATCATAAGAAAACCAGTGCCGGCTCCATTAAGACAGAATGTTCTTCAAGATAAGAAGTATTGTCAGAGATAAAGAGGGCAGTTTTAATAGCAAAACAGTTAACTGCTTAATAAGAAATAATAATCCTATATGTCTATGCTCCAATAACAGAACTTCAAATCACATAAGGAAAAAAATAGAGGGAGAAAGACAAACCCACATTATACCTAGAGATTGTGACACTCCAATCTCAGTGTTCAATAGAATGAATACTTTTCAACCAAAATTAACTTTTTCAACCAAATTAACTTGACATTTGTAGCTCACTACATCCAACAACTGCAGAACATACACTGTTTTCAAGTAGAAATGAAACATTTTCCAAAATACACCCTTAAACAAGCTCGATAAATTTTCAAATAATTGAAATCATATGAAGTATTTTCTTTGACAACAAATAGTTAACTTAAAAATCAATATCAAAAATAAACAGAATATTCATCCTTAGAAGTGAATCAGCCCACTTCTACATAGCCCATGTATTAAAGTATGAATGGCAAGTAGTCAGAAAATATTTTGAACTGAATAAAATGAAAAAAAAAGTAAATTTTTATGGAATGTAGCTAAAGCATTACTTAGAGGAAATTTTAAGCATTAAAATGTCTATATTAGAAAAGAAAAAAATTTAAGTTGATGATTTAATCATTCACTTTGAGAGTCCCCAAATACAGACTAAATAAACCCAATGTGGATAGAAAGAATATAATAAATGTAAGAGCAGAAGCTAATAAAATAGATAATTCAAAAGCAATAGAAAAGTTTACTAAACTTAAATTAGTTGTTTGAAATTTTTATAAAATTAATAAAACCTTAGCAAGACCAATAGAAAAAAAAGAGAAAATACAAACCATCAACATTAGTAAAGAAGACAGAACATCTTACAGATCCTAGGCACATGAAAAGGACAGTAAGAGAATATTCCAAACAGCTTAATGCATAATACCAATAAATTTGAACACATAGATAAAATGGAAAAATTCCTTGAAAAATAGCTTACCAAACTTGTTTCAAGAAGCAGATCTGAATAACTCTGTATCTGTAAAAGAAATTAGAGTTGTAATTTAAAGTCTTCCCAAAATATAACTCTAGGCATATAATTTTACTTGTAGATTCTCTCAAGCATTAAGGAGGGAAATACTGTCAGGCTTAAAGAAATATTTCCAGAAAATAAAGGAGTAATAAATACTTTTCAATTCATTTTAAGTGGCCAGAAGGGTACAAAGACCCCAGAAGGATAGTTCAAGGTAAGAAAAATTAAAAACTCTCATAAACATAGACTAAATACTCTCATAAACATAGACTAAAAATTATTATGTAAAATTTGCAAGTAAAATACAGCAATATTCAAAGTTCATAATATATCCTGATCAAGTGTGTTTTATCCCAGGAATCTTTATTTAATCACTGAAGGAACATTAAGTGATTATTTACTAAATGCAGGAAAATCAGCTAGCAAAATCAATACACATTCATAAAGAAATTTCTCAGTGAGTAGGAATAGAACTTTCTCAATTTAAGAAAGGGCATCTATAAAAACAGACAAAACAAAAAATAAATAATGACTCACATCATTCTTCAGGATGAATTATTGGAGCAGTTCCTTTAATATCAAGAAAAAGGGAAGAATGTCCTCTCTCACCACTTACACTCCATATACTGTTGAAGTGCAAAGTTCCAAACAGCCTAAAAATACAAGTAAAAGTAATCAGAGGCACAAATATTGAACAAAAAGAGGTAACCTGTATTTATGTGCAGACAATATGAGTGTGTACATAGAAAATTCAAAAATATCTAACACACAAACATTAAAACTAATACTTAAATTTAACAAGGTTGCAAAATACAAGTCCAATATAAAAAAAGTAAGGGCAGTTGACCCTTGAATAACATGGGTTTGAACTGAGGAGGTTCACTTACACATTAATATTTTTAAATAAATATACTGAAAAAAATTTGGAGCTTGAGAACAATTTGAAAAAAAACTCATAGACAAACTACATCAGCTAGAAATATCCAAAAAGTTAAGAAAAAGTTAGGTATGCCATGATTACATAAAATATATGTAGATACTAGTTTATCCTTACATAGGCATAAGGTGAGTGATATTTAAAATTAATAATGTGTTAGTTTTCTTTCTGTTTTACAACTTTGCTTTCAAAGAATTACATTACCAAACAGTACCCTCTAGCTTCTCTCCCTCTACCCACCTTCCCTCCCCACCTCCCTCTCCCTCCTATACTCCCTCTCTCTCTCTCTCTCTTAATTGAAGAAACTGTATCAGCCTATCATCACAGGTGTTTTTGTTTTTTTACTGTAAACAATATTTCTAATACTCTATTATGAATATGACTGTAGTACTGTATGCCATAAAAATTTTATACTGATTCATTCATTAGTGTATAGGCTAGGCTACTGTAAAGCAATCACACTGCTGCTTCTTCATTATCAATGCATGAACTGTTATACCTGTAATTAAATATGAATTTCTGTTTCACATTATCTTTTCATTTTTGATATCGTGTTAGTAACACGTATAACATCTAGTGTTTTGTATCATATAAGACAATATGGTTGTAAGCACTGACAAATGATTCACCTTGTAAACAGATGACATAAATTGATGGTATTGGTAAATACAATTCAGTATTATAAATGTACTTTATCTTCCTTACAGTTTTCTACTGGCACTCTTTTTTCCTGTAGCAATAAAATTAATTTAAAACTATTGTCATGACATGCAAAGGACAAAGAGTACCTAAAACTGGCTTAGAAAAGAACAAGGTTAGAAGACTTATCTGACTTCCTTGCAAGGTTTTCTGTAAAACAATTAATGTAGTTTGGATCAATATAAGGATAGAAAAGTCAATTATGAGGACATCAGAGAAAGATCAGAAATAATCATATGGCTGATTCTCTGCAAACACGCTAAAACTATTCATTGGGAGTAATAGACTTTTGAAGAAATGCTGCAAAAATATTTAAATAGCTGTGTGGAAAGAGAAATAAACCTCAACCTATATGTCACATCAAACATAAAAATTTATTCAAGTAGGATTCTAGACCTAAAAACAGGAGGTGATATATAAAGTTTCTAATGGGAATCACGTGAGAATATTTTCATGGCCTTGATATAGGCAATATTTTCTTATACAAGATACACAAACAGAAAACCAGTAATCATATAAAATGAAAACTTTTGCTCATCAAAAACAGCATTCAAAAACTGAACTCAGAACATATAAGTAATACATATATCAGACAAACTGTATCTAGAATATATAATAAATTCCCATAACAGAATAATAATTATAATAATAGGGCAAATCTAAAAAATGGGCAAAAGACTTGTTCTGTTGCATTACAAGAGAAGATATAAGACTGATTGATAAGATCATGAAAAAGTATGCAATATTACTAGTGATCAGAAAAATGTAAATTAAACCCAAAATTCGGTACCATTTCACACTCACAAAAGGGCTAATATTATAAAACTTACAATGTTGACAAAAAGATGTATGTTGGCAAGGATGTGGAGCAACTGGAAACCTAATATATTGTAGGAGACAGTGTAAAATAGCAGAATCCCATTTTTTAAAAAATCAGCATTTGCCAACTGACAAGTCTATTCCTAGCATTTTTACAAGGAAAATGAAAATTTATGTACACAAAAGGCCTCTACAATATTTTGTATAACAACATGGTTCATAATAGTCACACAACTAAAAGCAACCCAAATGTCCACCAAGAGCAGAATGGATAAGCAAATTTTGGTATATTCATAGAATGCAATAATCATCAGCTAAAAGAACAGCCTACTTATCCTTTCAACATGAATAAATCTCAAAACATCATGTTGAGTAAAAGAAGCCAGACAACAAAAATATATATTTTATATGAATGAATTATTTGAAAGTCAAGATCAAGCTAACTTTATCATGGTAGAAATCCTGACAGTGGTTGAATTGGGGGTTGAAAAGAGGATTGATTGAAAATGTGAACAAAGAAATTATCTGAGATGATGGAAATGTTTTATATATTGATTAGATAGTGTGTTATAAAGAGGAATACATTTGTCAAAACCCATCAAACTGCATATTTGTTATCTGTCCATTTAACTGTATTTAACATATTCTTCAATAAATTAGGCAGAAGATCTAAATAGATGTTTCTCCAAAGAAAGCATACAGATAGCCAAGAAGCACATGAAAAGATGCTCAACATTGCTAATTATTAAGAAATGCACATCAAAACTGCAATGAGATATCACCTCACACAAGTCAGAATGGCCACCATCAAAAAGTCTACAAACAATAAATGCTGGAGAGGGTGTAGAGAAAAAAGAATCCTCCTACACTGTTGGTGGGAACGTAAACTGGTACAGCCTCTATGCAGAATAGTATGGAGGCTCCTTAAGAAATTAAAAATAAAGTTACCATATGATTCATCAATCTCACTCCTGGACATATTTCTGGAGAAAAACATGGTTTGAAAGGATACATATATCCCAATGTTCACTGCAGCACTATTTAAAATAGCCAAGACATGGAAGCACCCTAAATTTCCATTGACAGATGAATGGATAAAGAAGATGTGGTACATATATACAATGGAATATTACTCAGCCATTAAAATGAATGAAATAATGCCATTTACGGCAACATGGGTGGACCTGGAGATTATCATAGTAAGTGAAGTAAGTTAGACAGAGAAAGACAAATATCATATGATATGGCTTATAATGGGGAATCTAAAAAAATGATACAAATGAGCTTATTTACAAAACAGAAATAGACTCACAGACTTAGAGGATGAACTTATGGTTACTGGGGGAGGGGGAAGGGAGAGGAGGGATATATCAGGAGAATGGTATTGACGTGTACACACTGCTGTATTTAAAACAGGTAACCAACAAGGACCTACTGTATAGCACAGGGAACTCTGCTCAATACTCTGTAAAAACCTAAATGGGAAAGAATTTGAAAAAGAATACATACATGTATAACTAAATCACTTTGCTGTATACCTAAAACTAACACAACATTATTAATCAACTATACTCCAATATAAAATAAAAATTTAAAAAGAATAAAGTAAAATAAGAAAAAAATAGTGAAATTATAATTGTAGCAATACATATTTATACATGACAATATATTTATATATTGCTATATATATTTATATAGCAATATATAGAAATAACATTGAGTATTAAAAGGAAAAACTTTTAATGTGTAGACTGCTACAATATTTGTCTTTTTTCCTAAAAAATTGGACATAATGTGTAATTTTGAACATTGTTAAAATTAGAAAAAGAAAATATGTGGTAAAAACCTTAAGAATAATTACTGAGGTTTGAAGGAATTGATATTCTTTCTCATCTACTTCATAATTTGGTCCCAATTAAATGATCAATGTATACATCCAGGGAACAAATCAAAACATTTCTTCTGTTACTTATGAAGCTAGATTTGAGAATGTAAATTAGGTTAATGACAACAGTGGACCCTGGAATACTTCACCCTAAATTAAATGACTATGTTTACCTAGTTACTGTCATGGCTAGTCAGGCACATGCCCTCATCTCAAGGGCAGGGCATTTCCCCCTAAAATGACTGAATAGTCAACAGAAGATGAGCATGCAGGATGTCTTCAGGAAGGAAGTTTTTCAAAAGAGAGAAGATGGAAGGAAGGAAGTGAGGAGGTGGGGGGTGAGGGAGGAAAGGAAAGAGGGAGGAAGGGAGGGAAAAGAAGGGAGGGTGAGAGGCTCAGTGTGGCTCAGCTTAACCAAAAGATTTATGAAAACTATCAAAACTTATAGCATGCAGAAGTCAAATTAAATGTGCTTCTTTTGCCAGCAAATTGTTTCAAAATAAATTAAATATGAACGTCTTTAGGTTGGCTCCACACGCTCCAGTTTACCATAAGCACCACACTCCCTGTTTTCTGATTCTGGATTTAAATCACATATTTATTTTACCTGTCCAGCATCTATAGGCACTGAATGTGTTATCTTGAGATACCAGATAATTATTATTCAAATAAATAAGTCTGGACCTGTTGATAATAAATGAAACAAGACATATAAGAAGTAAAAGAGATATCGATGAGATTCAGATTTAAAGGTAAGATTTTGGATGTTTTCTTTCTGTCTGCATAATTAAAATTATCCCTGTTTCACATGCCCTATACCATCTGCTGAACATTCTTTTTGTCATTCATTTCTCTACACCTATTTTTATTGGCCACTAATAACAGAAAGCCTTTTCCATTCTAGAAGATGGCCTTGCCCCACATCTAAATAATAGGTGACAAGCAGCCAACTAAAACAGATTTTGACAGTTGTAATCTGGATGTTCCACACTGGTTTATAGTGGCTAGTAAATGAGCATTGAAATCCATCTTAAAAAGACTATTGAAGGTGATACCTGTTATTTGAGGGAAGTTTCAGAATCTGAGTTATATCTAGAAATGATTCCTGAAAACAGTTATATTGTGGTCCTGGCACTTCAGTCCTCTGTAGTTTCAGTTTCTCTTACCCTATGTTGTGTTAGTGAGATAGACTCTTTTGATGCTTTGAAAGAGTGTCTGTGATTTGTGAGTCTTTTCTCCCTTCAGGCCGCCAGTATATTTTATTTAAACAGTGGGCCTAAGCATGGTGCTGATTCCTTTGTAAACTGGAGGAAAGCCTCTGGGTTAAAATAATCTAGTGAGTCAGTCCCTATTCAAGCTCTATTTTTATGCCCCACAACTTTAACATTAGCTTTGATCTCTATAACCATTTTATGTACTTCTTCACATTATTTAACTTCCTTTTCATTTAATATGGAAAAGAATCTTCACAATTACTTACCATAGCAACCACTGTAGAAGTAGATTCAAATGCCAAGACTGGCACAGAGTTCACAGTTGATATAATCATGCCAAACAGTTTGCAACATGACCCTGTGCACTTATTTTAAGGCTTTTGTATCCTGATGAGAACAGTGAATGTACTAGGAGTAGGATTGGTTTTTAATCAGCACATACAAATATCACCGTCATCATAATCGACAGCAATAACAACGAAAACTTTCTTGAGTGCTTCTATATAGCCCCCAATGCTACACTTCATGGAATACCTGATTCCATATTAAATGTGGAATATTGATTGCATAATGATGAAAAATGTTACTGATGCATACATCACGCACACGTGTACACCCACAACTGGATGGTGTATGAAATACACAAAGGAGAAAAATATATATAGTGTACATATATACACAAGACTATTTTCAAAATTATAAACAGATCACATTAGAAGGAACATGATTAAAATTTTTTATTACCTAAGTGAGTGACAACATATATTATTCCTATACATATATGTACGTGTGTTAATATACTTTACTTTTCAATTTCTTTTTCCTATTTGCTAGAATCCTTTACTTAATTTATATTGCTTTTGAAATCTTATATTTTTCCATAAAGACTTCATGTAGCTAATTAGAAAAAAGGTGATTATGTCTCCTGGTCCTAACTTGCCTCAAGATGCAATTAATTTTACTCCTTCCCTTTTCCTACCCTTCACTGAAACACACACACACATATGATAATGTATGTATCTGATTTATCTCTATCTCTGCCTATGTGTAGATCAGGTTTTGCCCTAGGCCCTGAAAAAGCAACAATTAGGAAGAGAAATATGGTCTCTATTCTCATGGAACTTGAAATATTTTAAGGGAGAGAAACCCTAGACAATTATATAATTAACAGATTTTTTTTAATTGTGATAGTTGCAGTTCTCACTATCACCCAACTGGGTGTCTATTCATTTGCTTTGGGATAAATTAAACTATTTAATTAATTTGCTCTTACTCCAAAATTTACATTTTTTCTACTACTATTGACATTTGATAAGTTGAAAAAGAAGTAGTACAATATCATTTGATGAAAGGCATGGGTGGAACTTTTCTATATACTTGTTTGATATCAAATAGTGATGTTAATGATAAATTTCAAAGAGAATGATACAAATGATAATTTTCATAGAAGTATTCCTAGTTTTAAAAGACTGTAGGAACCATGAGGTATAAGTTTTGGAGTCTGGGTCATAAAGTTAATGGGGACAATTTGCTAAGGAGATTATTTTCTTAATCAAAAATGATACAAAAGGAGCTGTTATGTTAAAAAAAACTATATTGCATACACTTAAAAAAATAAGTTAATTAAGGACAAAACCCAATGATCTTGAAGCTCCTAATTTTCAGATAATTGGAAAATTATTATAATGATTTTTTTAAATGCAAAAATCAAATGAATAAAAATACCTAAAATGCAGGGAGAGAGATCAGGATGGTGGAGTAAGAGGATGTGGAACTCACCTCCCCCCAAGAACATATCAAAAATACATCTATATGTGGCACATATATACAATGGAATATTAATCTGCCATAAAAAGAAATGACATTGAGTTATTTGTAGTGAGGTGGATGGACTAAGAGTCTGTCATACAGAATGAAGTAAGTCAGAAAGAGAAAAAAAATACTGTATGCTAACACATATATATAGAATCTTATAAAAAAAAGAAGTTCTGAAGAACCTAGGGGCAGGACAGGAATAAAGACACAGACGTAGAGAATGGACTTGAGGATACAGGGAGGGGGGAGGGTAAGCTGGGACGAAGTGAGAGAGCGGCATGGACATATATACACTACCAAATGTAAATTAGATAGCTAGTGGGAAGCAGCCACATAGCACAGGGAGATCAGCTCGGTGCTTTGTGACCACCTAGAGGTGTGGGATGGGGAGGGTGGGAAGGAGACACAAGAGGGAAGAGATATGGGGATGTGTGTATATGTATAGCTGATTCATTTTGTTTTAAAGCAGAGACTAACACACCATTGTAAAGCAATTATACTCCAATAAAGATGTTAAAAAAATACACCTATATGTGGAACAATTCTCATGGAAAACTAATTGGAAACTGGTAGAAGCACTACTGTACAATCAAGGCTATCAGAAAGATACATATGTAATTGGGTGGAATGGGAAGAAAAGCTTCGGGTCAGGACCTATGCCCCTGGGAGGACAGTCAAAGAAAAGGGAGATCACTCAGGTAGACACTGGCCCTGGGGAGTGAGTGGGTCAAACCACAGACTGGTCATCTTAGCCCTGGGGTCCTAGGCAGAGTAGACAAGCCCCCTTGGTTGCTTGGACAAACACTGGAACAGACAGTAAGGCTGGAGAAGTCTAGATTGTACTCATGAGGAGTGTGCATGTGCTGGCTTGCCCCCAGGCAGGGTGTAGAGTGGTCTGCCTTAACGGCTGCTACCTCCCAGAATGCCCCAGTCTGACCAGTCCGAGATGAGAAAACGCCCCAGCCCTGCTCACTCCATGTCACAGCTTGGCACTGTATCCAGGGTGGCAAAGACTTAGGAAAAGACTCCACCTAGGAATGCATAGGCAACTTGGGGGCCTGGGGCATAGCCCAGGTGGGGCAGGAGTGGCCAATGTGGGCACTTACTCAAGCAGAGCCACGGAAGCAGCCCAGACTTCTGATGGCAGCAGGGCCACCAGTATTCCTATGACCACCCCACTGCATATCCCAGCCCAAGCCAACACTCCAACACCACTCACTCCACACCACAGCTTATAAAAAGGACTAGGATGGTCACAACTGGGGAAAATACATGATCATGGGCTGTGTTTGAATGGAACTGCAGACACCTACGCTGGCAAACCATCGGACCTCTGGAAGTACACATGCCCTACTTGCTTCAGGACTCCCCTTCCTTTGGGGAAAGGTCCTGGTACGAGGAGAAGGAAAAACACAAACTTAAAGGGAACAAAGCTAGCTCAAGCCCAACCCTCAGGGATTTCTGCTCTAGCCATTTGTGATCAGACCCTTCCGCTGACAGGGTGATGATTGGCACTGCACAGAGAGGAAGTCCTGCCTTACACCTTGCACAGGCTCTAGCTTCTCCATCACCAGCACCACCCCCTACCAAAGTAATACTTGCCAGCACTTTCTGAGGAAAGAAGTGACTGGCAAATCCAGCCCTCCACCAAAGGCACCGAGCATACAAAGTCTACATAGGGATGCTCCCACATAAGAACACCCTTCCAAGACCACAATAGGTAACTGTTTCACCTAAATTCATAAAGACAGAGAATGTTAAGTAAAATGAAAAGGAAAAGAAACTACACTCAACTGAAAGAGCAACAGAAAACCCCTGTAAAAATAATGAAACAGAAATTTAAAATTCACCAGATAATGAATTCAAAACATTGGTGATAAAAATTCCCTAACTGAATTAAAGAAGAGAATTGATCAAAACACAGTTCATTTAAACAAGGAACTAGAAAATACAAAAAAGACCCAATCAAAAACAGTTAATTCAATATTTGGGATTAAAAAAACACTCTAGAAGCAATGAATAATAGACTAAATGACACAGAAGAATGCATAAGTGACATCCTGTGCTCTTGGATTAGAAGAATTAATGTTGTTAAAATGTTCATACTACTCAAAGTAAGCTACAGATTTAATGCAGTTCCTACCAAAGTAACCATGACATTTTTCACAGAGCTAGAACAAATAATTGTATAATTCATATAAAACCACAAAAGACAACAAATTGCCAAAGCAATCTTGAGAAAAAAAGACAAAGCTGGAGATATTACCCTCCCAGACTTCAGACTATTCTACAAAGCTACAGTAATCAAAATAGCATAGTGCTGGCACAGAAACTGACAAATAGGTCAATGAAACAGAATAGAGAGCTCAGAAGCAAATCTGTGTACCTATGGTGAATTAATCTATGACAAAGGAGCCAAGAATATACAATGGAGAAAAGACAGTCTCTTTAACAAGTGGTGCTGGGAAAACTGGACAGCCAAATGTAAAACAATGAGGTTAGAACATTCTGTCACACTATATAAAAAAATAAACTCAAAGTGGTTTAAAGTCTTAAACGTAAGATGAAAACCTTAGGCTCCTATAAGAGAGCATAGGCAGAATACTCTTTGATCCAAAAAAAATTGTTATGATTTATGTCAGTCTCCTAAGAAAAATAAATAAAAGTAAAAATAAACAAGCGGGACATAATTAAACTTAAAAGTTATGCACAGCATAGGAAACCATCAACAAAATTAAAAGACAACCTATGGAATGGGAGAAAATTTTGCAAATGATGTGACCAACAAGGAGTTAATATCCAAAATATACAAACAGCTCATACAACTCGATATAAAGAAAAATCAAAAAATGGACAGAAGACCTGAATAGACATTTTTCCAAAGAAAATATACAGATGGCTAACAGGCTAATGAAAAGATGTTCAACATGGCTAATTATTAGAGAAATGCAAATCAAAACAACGACATATCACTTCACACGTCAGAATGGCTATCATCAAAATGTCTACAAATAACAAATGTTTGAGAGGATGTGGATAAAAGGAAACCCTTGTACACTTTTGGTGGGAATGTAAATTGGTGCAGCCACCATGGAAAACTGTATGGAGTTTGCTTAAAAAACAAAAAATGGAACAAACATGTGATCCAGCCATTTTACTACTGGGTATGTATTTGGATATAACAAGAACACTAATTTGAAAAGATACATGCACCCCAATGTTCACAGCAGCACTGGTTACAATAGCCAAGTGGCCATCAACAGATGAATGAATAAAGAATATGTTGTATATATATATATATATACAATAGAATATTACTCAGCTGTAATATCAGAATGACAATCTGCCATTTTCAGCAATGTGGATGGACCTAGAGAACGTTATGCTCAGTGTAATCAAGTCAGAGAAAGACAAATAGTGTATGAAATCACTTACATGTGGAATCTAAAAAAAACCACAAATGAATGTATATGCGAAACAGAAACAGACTCACAGTAATAGAAAACAAACTTGTGCTTACCAAAGGGGAGAGGGAAGGAGGGAGGGACAAATTAGGGGTATATGGGATTAACAGATACAAACTACTATGTATAAAATAGACAAGCAGCAAGCCTATATTGTATAGCACAGGTAATTATAGCCATTATCTTGTAATAACCTATAATGGAGTATAATCTGAAAAAATACTGAATCACTATGTTGTACACCTGAAACTAATACAGTATTGTAAATCAACTATCCTTCAATAAAAAATACATAAAAGGCAATAAATTATTGAATAAAAGCAACCATGCTTTTAACATGTGATGTTAATGAAAAAGAAAAAAAGATATATTTAAGTAAGTCCTTGAAAGCTTGATTAGAAGGAGGAAAATTGAAGGCATGGAAGTAATATGTGAAAGATGGACAGAGGGATAGTGTTTGTTCACTTTTTTAGCTTTCCATTTAAAAGTGAGAAGGTGATGATGCTATTTCTGAGAAAATATCCCTTTCCCTTAAAAAAAAAAAAAGTAATAGCTAGATACTGACATTAAAGGCATGTGTGTGGGTGTGTACAGAGAGGAGGTTTCCAACCATAAGGTTGTGGTGTGGTTGAATACCTGTTATTTCCCTTATGCTGATGAGAAAGTCTCTTAAAACAGATACAGTGTCTATTCAAATAATGATATTATGTCTCACAGTGTCCCTAAATATAGGACAAGAGACTCACACAGCACATTTCCCCCTCATTCTACCTAATTTAAGTAGAGGCTTTGCCTATAGAATAAACAGAGGTGAAAAAATAAAGCATTTTTCCTCAAGTTTAAATGCGCATTTTAGTCAGTTTATATTCAAAGAAAATCTGTCTTTATTTATGCTAGGTTATTCAGAGTTTTCTTTTAATGACCTAAACATTTGTGTAATACTAATTTCATATAAGTCTGCTAAAAAGAATAACACAATACGACTTGTACACAGTACCCTTATTCAGAATATGATTAACTCCACTATGCAAGTTGACAAATTACAAGAATCACAAGATCCAAGAAAGCATTTTGTGCATTTCCTTATTTTGGAAACACACACAGAGACACAGATGTCATTTATTACCATCTCTTCTTCTGGACCCCAATGCTCTATTGCTTTCTATTATATTCCAATTCTTAAATATGACATTTACATTTTAGGTCAGTCTATATAGATAATAAGAATCAAAGTGGAATTTGAACCTCACACACACAAAAAAAATTGGCTTTGTTTTACAAAATCTTTGACTTATCAAAACAGAGTTGTCAGTCAACTTTGAAGAGGTCATTTAAATTAAAACGGTTCCTTAATTACTTGAAGTTCCTTAAATACTGGAAACACAGAAAAGAAAAGATAATTAGGGCTTATTTGAAACTGAATGTCTTATTAAGTTCAATGGTACTTTTAGAAAGCATCCCTATAAGGAAGTTCCCCAAGATGCAGACCCTCAAGTTAAAGATCAGCACGGAGAAGTTTTATTAAGAAGTGTTGTTGAGATCACCCTCTGTGGAAGAAAAAGAAACAGAATTGGCCAGAGGGAGAAGTAGGGCAGTTATGCAGTCTCAATGAAGGTCTTAGATGACATCAAAAGCAAATTCGACCTTAGTATGGACTACTGGAATTATTCCATGGCAGTCATTAGATGTGAGATAATCTGAGATGGGAATATCACTTTGGGAAAGGAAATCCTTTTCATCCAAGAGAGTTGTAGAGAATTTTGACAGATAAGGGCTATTCCCAACTTCAATCCTGAAGATGGATCTGGGTGGCTCATCAGTGTTGACTATAGTTCTCTCTTTGAACAGCTCACCAGCTCCTTCAGAATTCTAACTAAGCAAGCTTACAAGTGAAAGGTTAGCAGGAAAAAATATAACTACATTGTCACACAGCTGATCTTAGGGTCAAAAATCACACTATCATTCCTCTAACATCCATTTTATATTCTACTCACATTTTGTCAGTACCTCTGTTAGTTTAAGTGTCATGATCCAGACCCTTACCTCTAAGGGATCTGAGCTCCTGATCACCATGCTCTTCCTAGTCTGTAACTACTGCATGTGCCTATTTACCACCAATATTGAGCAAGGGAGTAGTACCGGGTGCCCACATGGATCATCTGTGTGTCTAACATCTTACTTCCTTCCTCCGTGTGTAACAGCAGCCATTACTGCCATTCCGTTTGATGTTAACAGTAAGTTACCCAATGTCAAGATGGCAAACCTCTTTCCTGCCAATTAATTCCATAACTATAAAAGCCTCAGCTACCCAGGTGGCAATCATAACTTATAGCTCAATGACATTTCCCTGACAAGAAACATTCCCTGCTTTGAGAATCAAGATCTCTAATACCAAAGAGCTCAGAGCTATAGGGAAGCAAACATTCTTCCAATGGGTCATTGAAAGTTACATAAGTTGGGCCACCCCTGCTTCCATCACTTAGCTCCCAGTCCTATGTTTTCTTCCTGTTGGAGACAGAATACCACATAAAAGTTGTTGACTTAAAGTGTACACTGGAAGGTGATTTTTCACCTTCTCAAAATATTGTACCTGAGCTATCGCCTCAGCTGTGCCTTCAACAGACTGTTCAATTGCTCTACATATGGAAGCTCTTGGATATTACAGTATTCGAAATAACTGAATACTGTAATTTTCCCACTTCCATAACTCTTTTGTTATGAAGAAGGTCTATTGGTCTTATGTAATGCCATATTTGTGGATCAAATATGCACCTTCAGACAGCTGGTGTTGGTGGATACCCCTTGCAAATTAAAGGCAAATCCATACCTGGAATGAGTACCTACTCCTGAAAAAAGGAATCACTTCCCCTTCATGTGGAAAGTGTCCAATATAGTCAACTTGCCAGTAAATGGATAGTTGGTCTTCTTTTTGTATGGTACCATACTAGGAACTCAGCTTTTGTATCTCTTAATGGACAGTGGGACATTTGGCTGTAGCAGTAGCTATGTCTGCCCTGGCAAGTAGGAGCCCATGCTTTTGGACATATGTATAGCCACTACTCTTGCCTCATAGCAACTGTGTTCATGCACCCAATGTGCCAATGCTGAGGTGGCCTACTGATACTGACTATTGGAACCATTTGTCTACTCTATTATTTAGTGTCTCTTCTGTGGCAGATATTCTAAGATGGGTGTTAACATGTAGTAAAAATATTTTCACTATAAGAACACCTTTTCGTATATTAATCTACATGTCTTTATCCCAGAGTTTATTTTCTCTGATCTTTTCTATATTTCTCCTTCCAGTCACCTGACCAGGCAATCAAGCTATTTACTACTCATGAGTGTGTGTATATTTTAACTTCAGGTCACTCTCCCCTCCACATGGGTACAACACTTAAAGCTCAGTTTGAGAATTTCCCACAAACCACTAACTTTTGATGCCATCTCTTGGTGGGCTGTATTATGGCCACTGTCCTTTATTGGCTTCAACCTCCTAAGCTAATCCATCTGTGAACCAAATTTAGGTGTTGCCTCCCTATCAGCTGGTCATAAGGGACCAATCTCTTGTATTCATAGACATGGATTTAATAGGCAGGCACTGAGGCAATAGTAGATGATATGGGAGTCTGGGATATTTTTTCATGCAGCTTATTTTTGTCTTCTGGCTCTGCTCAAGCTTGATCCTTATGTAATTTCTAACTTATGGCTGCTTGCTGCTGAACCTGTCCAACTTGATGACTATGAATATACAAGTCTGTTAGAAATAGGCTCAAAACAGGTAGTTCTGGCTACACAGTTACTTGGTGTGACTGTGGTAACTAAGTCTATCTTTACCAGGGCTTTGTAGCCTGCCAGTGGCTATTTTTTCCCCCAAATGTTTATAATCATTTACTAAAGATGACCTGCTTTTATTTCAGAACTTTAAGGATATGTACTATGATTCTCTCATCGGGACTTGCCATAAATTACTCCTCATATATTTTTCCAATGTTGAAAACTTTGAAAGCATACGGTTTGCTGGATCACATGGCAAGCTGCTGAGCCACTTGTACTGTAGTTTGGACCTATTTAGAGTAATTTCCTCTCTAAGCCTGAAACCTGGAAGTCTTTTGTGTCACCTGGTTTATGGGTTAGAACAGCATTCTCAGGTTGAATCCAAAGAGTTCTAACAGACATTGTACATATTCTTTGTGGAGGGAGGGTTGAAATAAAACAATATATCCTTTATTTTGGAAGGATAATCAAGCATACCCAGACTCCTGGACCTTACCATAATCAAATGATATAACAGATACTTAAAACGTCATAAGATTTACCTCTCACTTCCTGGAGTATATATGTTTTACCAAGTACTCAAAAGTATGAGTCACTTTTTGCTCATCCTGTGAAATTTGTAGTTGTGAATATAATGGCTCAGTTTAATAGTCTGTAGGATACCAAGCTGATACAAGTCTCTTTGGAAGATGTATTTGTAAGGAATGTGAGAGCTCAGTTGCAAGACTGTAAATATATAATATGTTCCATTCCAACTGAATTTGAAATGTTTTTGATTATCCTTTCCGATAAAGATGGAAAACAATACATTTTCCAGATCAGTAGCTGAATATCATGTATCTGAGGTCATGTCAATTCTTTTCTAGCAAAAATACCAAAAGGGGAACAGCTGCAATTGCTATGATGATTTTGTTGATTTTTCCATAATCCATTTCCATTCTCCAGATCCATTTGGTTTTTGAAAGGGACAGAGGAATTAAATGACAGGATCACTATCCCAGCATCCTTCAGATTTTTAAGGGTAGCACTAATTTCTGTCTTTGCTCCCAGGATTTTACGCTGCTTTTTATTTTCTATTTTGGCCCAGAGAGAACTTTCAGAGTTTTCCAACTGACTTTCCCTATAATGAAAGTTCTTAACCACAGCCCCTGAACCTCCCCCCTCAAATATATATAACTACCAAGTAGGTGTGATCCAATTGTACATTTGGATAAATGTATAAATAATATATTTACACATTTTAGGACTAGGAAAGTGACTATTCTGTATGCCCACAAATCTAATGTGAGCTGGACCTGAACCACAACTCCATTTATTACCTTGCTCCCATATGAGTATTCTTTATTAGGGAACCAATATGATGCTTCAGATCCCCAGCTAACACTATCAACTAGGAACCCATATCAAACAGTCCTAAAAATTGCGGGTTCCTTTTTACCAAGCATACTGTTTTCTGCATAAATAGTTACTATGTATACTCCTCATTGTATTTGAGGGTTCTTCAGTCTATTGTTTCCACATTTGAAAACTGTATTACATTCAGAATCTCAACAAGGGATTATGATCATTTTCTTTTCTTTTTAAAATCTATTATAGATACACAGGAATTTGCAAAAGTAATACAGGGAGGTCCAATCTACATTTATCCTAGTTTTCTCCAGTGGCTACATCTTACAGAAGTATAGTACAATATCAAACTGAGTAGTTTTTTGGGAACAATGTGTTTTTATAGTTCTATTTTTTTGTCATATGTGTAGATTTGTGTAACTGCAACTACAATCAAGACATAGAATCATTCTATAACCAAAAGATCTCCCTCATGCTACCCCTTTATAGTTACACCTCCCCTTTTTCTCAATATTCCAACCTTTGAAATCCACTAATCTGTTTTCTATCTTCGTAATTTTACCATTTAAAGAATATTATATAAATGGAATCATACAAAATGTGACCTTTTGAGATTGGCTTTTTTCACTTAGCATAATGTTCTTAAGTCATAGTTAAGTTGTTGTGTATATCAATAGGTTACCCTTTTTATTACTGAATTGCATTCCCTGGCATGGCTGTAACATAGTACAACACTTACTTATTGAGAGACATTTTGGTGTTTCCTGTTTTTGGTTATTACAAAGAAAGCTGTTATAAACAATTGTGTACAGATGTTGTATGGACATAATTTTCATTTCTCTGGGATAAACAGTAAGAGTAAAATGCAGGATTTTATGGCAAATGTATGTTTCTTTGCTTATAAAACCACCAAGCTATATTTCCCATGGTGGCTGTACCATTTTATATTCCCACCAACTATGTACAAGAGTTGTATAAGAGATCCAGTTTTCCACATCCTTATCAGTATTTAGTATTGTCACATTTCACTCCCCCTTCCCCTTCTTTCTCTCTCTCTCTCTCTTTCTCTCTCTCTCTGTTATTCAATGAGTGTGTAGGGATTTCTCATTGTAATCTTAATTTGCAGCTCCCTAATAGCTAGTGATATTGAAAATCTTTTTATGTGCTTATATGCCATCTGTATGCTCTCTTTGGATTTTCTTTAACTGTTAAATTTTGAGATTTATATATTCTAGATACAAGTGTTTTGTCAGATATATGGTTTGCGAGTACTTTCTCTGGGTCTACAGCTTGTTTTGTCAGCCTCTTAACAGTCTTTTGCAGATCAAAAGTTTTTTATTTTGATGAAACCAAATGTATCATTTTTATTTTTATGGAGTATGTTTTGGTGTCTAGTTTAAGAACACTTTCAAAGCTCTAGACCTGGAGATTTAAAAGTTATAGTTTTACATCTTACTTTTAGTCAATAGTACATTTCAAGGTTGTTTTAAAGTGTGAAGTTTCAGTGGAGGTTCTTTTTTGTTTTTGTTGTCCTAAAAATACCCAATTATTGAAATAATAATTTTTGAAAAGATTATCTTTTCTCCATTGTATTGTTTGCACCTGTATTATAAATCAGTTGGCTATATTTCTGTGAGGATAATCTAAGTTCTCTTTTTTGTTCCATAGATCTAGATGTCTAGCCCTAGATAAACAGTTGTCAAATCGACTTTTTCAAAATTAAAACTAAAATATAACTAAAGGCTTACAATGACCCCCACTAATATATATTCAAGAAAAACTACTAAACATTTGCAAAAACAGTTTGTGGTATTTTGACTTACTGTACCCCTGTTCCAACCTTCTCTAAGCTCATGATAATTGTGAAAAACAGCACTATGCAACCAATTAAGGGGGTTGGAACTCTTCAAAAAGGCCTATCCCAGGACACTGACATTATTTAAACTCTCTCACATCTCCTTACAAAAGCCCCATTTGCAGAATACTGTTACTATTTTAAAAATTTTATTGGAGTATAGTTGCTTTACAGTGTTGTGTAGTTTCTGCTGTACAGCAAAGTGAATCAGTTATATGTATACATATATCCCCTCCTTTTTAGATTTCCTTCCCATTGAGGTCACCACAGAGCACTGAGTGGAGTTCCCTGTGGTATACAGTAGGTTCTTGTTAGTTATCTACTTTATACATAGTAGTGTATGTATGTCAATCCCAATCTCCCAATTCATCCCACCCCCATCCCCCCCCTTGGTATACATAAGTTTGTTCTCTACATCTGTGTCTCTATTTCTGCTTTGCAAATAGGTCCATCTGTACCATTTTTCTAGTTCCACATATAAGCGCTATTATATGATATTTGTTTTTCTCCTTCTGACTTACTTCACTCTGTATGACAGTCTCTAGATCTATCCATGTCTCTGCAAATGGCACTATTTAGTCCCTTTTTATGCCTGAGTAATATTCCATTGTATATGTGTGCCACATCTTCTTTATCCATTCCCCTGTCAATAGGCATTTAAGTTGCTTCCATGTCCTGGATATTGTAAACAGTGCTGCAATGAACATTGGGGTGCATGTATATTTTTGAATTATGGTTTTCTCCAGGTATATGCCCAGGAGTGGGATTGCTGAGTCATATGGTATCTATTTTCAGTTTTTTAAGGAACCTCCATATTGTTCTCCATAGTGACTGTATCAATTTACATTCCTACTAACTTACTGTAGGAGGGTTCCCTTTTCTCCACATCCTCTCCAGAATTTATTGTTTGTAGATTTTTTGATGATGGCCATTCTGACCGGTGGGAGGTAATACCTCATCATAGTTTTGATTTGCATTTCTCTAATGATTAGTGATGTTGATTAGCCTTTCATGTGCTTTTTAGCCATCTGTATGTCTTCTTTGGAGAAATATCTACTTAGGTCTTCTGCTCATTTTTTCATTGTTTTTTTCAAACTGACAGAGTTTTTTCTGCAAGAAAAATCCCTATCTCTAGGGTATTTGTAACAAACAATTTGGGATAATTGTTTAACATTGCGGCTACCTGAAGGTGCATTACATTTGGGACATACAAGTGCCTTGAAAAAACTTAAAATTAATATCTGGGTAATGAGATGTACATAAGTGGCTTAGAATTGCAGTGGAACATTCAGGGAAATCTTGAAAACTGTGCACAAGTACATGATCATGCACAAGTCCAGAAAAGGCATGGCAGAGCATCATTCACTCACCACTGACTGACCTTGAGGCAGAGTTGTAATCTTCTTAAGCATTGAATGTATCCCCAATAAACATACAGAGCTCCTCAGCAAAGAATAGAAGGACTATTGGTTCAAGTCATTTAAGAAATCTCTGACTAATCAAAATCAATGGCCACATACTACAGTAAATCTACTTTATAACATTAGTCCAGAACAATACTAAATAAGCAAATAGCTAGAACAAGAAAAACCAATAATAAGAACAACAACAAAATCTGGCCAAAGGGGGATAGAGCATCTGATTTCCAGAGTTGTCACATTATGTCATCAAAAATATCCAGTTTTCAACCAGACATTATAAAATACACAGAGAAAGAGTTAAGTATGATGCATACACATAAAATCAAACTAGTCAATAGAAACTGTCTCATAGGGGGCATAGAGACTTTAAAAAAACTAACATAAATACGTTCAAGTAACTAAAGAATAACATGCAAGGAACTAAAGTATAAAAATAATATAAAAGAGAGTATGAATAAAAAGATATAAATTATATTAAAAACAAAATGTAAACTCTGGAGTTGAAAAATACAACAACCAAATGGAAAATTTACTAAAGAGCAAAACTAAACTCTAAGAAGAATCAACAAACTTGAATATAAATCCATTGAGATTATCCAGTTTGAGAATCAGAATAAAAATAAGGTGAAGAAAAAGTTATAGAACCTCAGAGACCTGAGGATACCATTAAATATGCTAAACTAAGTATAACAGTAGCCCCAGAAGGAGAGGAGAAAAAAGGGACTGGGAATATGTTTGAAGAGATAATAACTGAAATGTCCCAAGTTTGATGAAATATTAATCTATACATCTAAATTACTCAACAAACTCCAAGCAGGATAAACTAAGAGATCCACAGTGACTTCTGGTTTCAGTTCCTTATATAAGGAGCTTGGAAGTCACCATTCCATCCTAGTAACAAGTAAAAGCCAAACAGACTGAATAGTCAACTCTTCTTGGATCCATAAGAGAGAGGGGGACACAGGGCAAACCACTGCCCCAAGACTGGAGAGAAGGACCGGAAAATACAGGGAGCCTTGGTTTACTGGAGCTGAGCCTTACCAGCAGAAACAAACATAGGAACCAGAGCCAGAGTAGGAAAATCTGAATTGTTATTGATAACTTGCTGGAGTATCAGTGTGTAGAAATCTGAGGTTTAAAAAGTTCTCTGGGACCCCACAATGTTGTGAGATTTATCTCCAGGAATTTGACCAAATGCCCATGGTAAATATTGAAGAAAACTCTCCTGCTTCTGGCAGGGGGAGGGGAAAAGGAACCATTTTGAAATATGCCAGATCACTCTGCTCTTAACAAGGCCTGCCCTCAGGGGAAATAGTTAATCAGAGTCTATCATGTCAGGGTATTATCAGAGCCAAAATGACCTGAGGAAGGGAAATACTTCACTCCAGCAACTCTAACCAGCCTGTGCTACCTAAGAGGGGAGGAAAAAAGTGAGAAATACTTGAGAAGTTCATTTCAGAGGCATACGCTTATGAACTTTACACGTTCACAAGTCCAGAGGCATAGGCTCACTAAAAAACTGAGACCTAATCACAGGACTACAAGCATACCTCCACTCTCTTCACACCTCACTGCCACACTACTAAAGGCCATTTACATCAGTTCCTTTTACCCAGTAGAGCTGTACCCAGTACAGCAAGTAATAAAGAGTTCCAAAGCATACCAAAAGCAAAAAAAAAAAAAAAAAAAAAAAACCCACATTTTGTGGAGACAGTACAAGCATTGGAACCAGACACAGCAGTGATGTTGGAATTATCAGACAAGGAACTTAAAAACAGCTATGATGAATATGTTAAGTACTCTAACGGATAAAACAGAGATCATGAAAGAAGAGGTAGGCAATGTAAGCAGAAAGATGGAAATCCAAAGAAAGAACCAGAAAGGAATGCTAGACATAAAACATCATAATAGATATTAAGAATCTCTCTGATGGGCTTATAAGTAGACTGGACATGGCTGAGGAAAGAACTTCTGAGGTAGAAGATAGATATATCAACAGAATCCTCAAAAACTGAGAAGAAAAAGCCAGGGGAAAAAAAGCAGAACAGAATATCCAAAGACTGTGTGGCAATTACAAAAGGTTTAAGAAGCAGGTAATAGGAAAACCAGAGGTGAAGAAAAAGACAAAGGAACAGAAAAAATATTTGAAACAATAATGACTGAGGACTTTCCTCAAATCAATGTCAGACACAGTAAGCTCAGAAACATCAAGAAGGGTAAATGCCAAAACACCTACACTGAGAGATGTCATGTTCAACAGACAGATGTCAAAACATTTATTAAGTGAAAAATGCCAATCTAAAAGTCTATATACTGTGTGATACCAGATATCACATTCTGGAATAGGCAAAACTATGGAGATAATAAATAGATCAGTGGTTTCCAGGGCTGGTGGTGGGGAGGGATAAACGGACAAAGCAAAGAGAACTTCTGGGCAGTGAAAATACCTTTTATGATACTATAATAATGGATATGTCATTAGACATTTGTTCAAACTTGTAGAATGTACATCAAGAGTGAACCCTAGGGCTTCCCTGGTGGCACAGTGGTTGAGAGTCCGCCTGCCGATGCAGGGGACACAGGTTCGTGACCCGGTTTGGGAAGATCCCACATGCCGTGGAGAGGCTGGGCCCGTGAGCCATGGCCGCTGAGCCTGTGCGTCCGGAGCCTGTGCTCCGTAACGGGAGAGGCCACAACAGTGAGGGGCCCACGTACCGCAAAAAAAAAAAAAAAAAAAAAAGAGTGAACCCTAAGGTAAACTAAGGATTTTCGTGACTATGATATGTCAATATAGATTCAACTTTGGTTAAAAGAAAAAAAAAAGGTACAATTCTGCTTATTATGGGGAAGGCTATATATTTGTGGGGCTTGGGGGTATTATGAAATCTCTGTATCTCCCTCTGAATTTTATTATAAACATAAAACTACTCTAAAAAACCCAAGTCTTAAAAAAGAAAGAGAGGTCCACACTAAACATAAATACAGCATGGACAAACTGCCTAAAACCAATCAAAGAGAACCTGTGGAGAACATTAAGAGAAAAATACTCATCACACACAAGGAATCATTAAAAATTAAAAACTCTTTTCTTCAGAAACCATGGAGACCTGAAGGTACAAACCATAATTAGAAGATTGGAACTTGGAGTTCCACCCCCTGATTTCTAGGAAGTAGAAAGGGACTGGAGGTTGAACCAATCACCAATATCTGATGATTTAGCCAATCGTGCTTATGTAATGAAGCTTCCATAAAAACCCAAAAGGACAGGGTTCAAAGAGCTTCTGGGTTGTGACCACATGGAGATTTGGGGAGAGTGGCATACCCGGAGAGGGCATGGAAGCTTCCCACACTTTCCCTACTTTACTCTATGCATCTCTGCCATCTGGCTGTTCCTGAGTTACATCCTTTTATAATAAACCTGCAATCTAGTAAATAAAATGTTTCTCTGAGTTCTGTGAGCTGCTCTAGCAAATTAGTCAAACCCAAGGAGAGAACTGTGGAAACCTCCAATCTATAGCCAGTTGGTCTGAAGCACAGCTGATAACCTTAGGCTTGCACTGGCATCTGAAGTGGGGAGGCGGGCAGCCTTGAAGGACTGAACCCTTAACTTGTAGAATCTGATGCTATCTCTTGGGCAGACAGTGTCTGAATTGAGCTGCTTGCTGGTATGGGAAATGCTCTCACCCCATCCCACTTTGGAGTTGGTCCCAGAATATTGACTTGGGCTTAGAATCCTCTTAGAAATAACATAGAGCAGAAATTAATAAAATAGGGAATAATAAAGTAATAGAGAAAAACAACAAAAGCAAAAGTTGGTTCTTGGAAATAACTGACAAATGGACAAACCTTTAGCTACACTAACCAAGAAAAAAAAAATAGAATACTCAAGTTACTTAAATCAGGAACACAGGGAAGATATTAGTTTCAAACTTTCATTAACATAAAAGGATTATACATTAACAGTATGAACAATGAATTAGATAACTTTGATGAAATGAATAAATTTCTAGAAACATAACTGTAGCTGACTTAAGAAGATATAGACAATCTGAATGTATCTATATCAAGTAGAGATTGAATTAGTAATTGAAAACCTCCCCACAAAGAAGAGTCCAGCCCCAAATAGCTTCACTGTTGAATTCCATTAAACATTTAAATAATAATACCAATTTTCAGAAGCTTTTCCCAAAAAATAGAAGATAAGGAAACACTTCTTAAATCATTCTATGAGGCAAGTATTACCCTGATACAAAAAACAAAGAGGGCTTCCCTGGTGGCGCAGTGGTTGAGAGTCCGCCTGCCGATGCAGGGGACACGGGTTTGTGCCCCGGTCCGGGAAGATCCCACATGCCGCGGAGCGGCTGGGCCCGTGAGCCATGGCCGCTGAGCCTGCGCGTCCAGAGCCTGTGCTCTGCAACGGGAGAGGCCACAGCAGTGAGAGGCCCGCGTACCGCAAAAAAAAACCCCCAAAAAACAAAGAAAGACACCACAAGAAAAGAAAACTACAGACCAATATCCCTCTGAAATATAGATGCGAAACACTTCAAAAATACTAGCAGATCAAGTCTAGCAACACATAGAAAATACACACCATGAGTAAAGGAAATTTATCACAGGCATGCAGGCTTTGTCCTACACCTGTAAATCAATCAATAGACCATATAAATGAGATAAAGAAGAAAAAAACCATGACTGCCTATAGATTTAGAAAAAACATTCAGAGAATAACAACATCCATTCATGATAAAAAATAATCAACAAATGTGCAATGTAAGGAAGTGTACTCAAACTGAAAAATGTCTTCTGCTAAACCCCTACAGTGAACATCACACTTAATTGGAAAGGTTTCAAAATTTTCTCTTTAAGATCCATAAGAAGATAAGAATATTCATTCTTGCCACTTCTCTTCAATATTACAGGAGATTCTAGCCTGGGGAATTAAACAAGAAAAAGAAATGGAAAGTATTCAGACTAGAAAGAAAGTAAATTTATCCCTATTTGTAGATGGCATGATTTTGCACATGGAAATTCCTAAGACTCCAATGAAAACTCTTAGAACTTACACACAGATTCACCAAAGCTGCAAGATATGCAATCAATATTAAAAATTTAATTGAAATGCTACATACTATCAATGAAAAATCCAAAAATGAAATGAGAAAACAATCCTATTTACAACAGCATCAACAAAAATAAAATACTTAGGAAGAAATTAACAAAATATGTGCCAGACTTGTTCACTGGTAACTTCATAACATTTCTGAAAGAAGTTTAAGAGGATCTAAGTAAATATAAAAATAGCCACCTCATGACCCAGAAGACTTAAAATTGTTAAGGTGTTAATATACTCCCCAAATTAATTTACAGATTCAGTTCAATCCTTATCCAAAATTCCAGCTTCACGTTTGTGTTTTTGTTTGTTCTGTGGAAATTGACAAATTGATCCTAAATTTCATATTAAATGCCAGGGGCCAGAGTAGCTAAAATAATCCTTTAGCTAAATTATTTTAGTAGCTAAAATAATTACTACAAAGATATAGTAATCAAGGCAGGGTGGTACTGGCATAAGTATAGGCATCTAGATAAATTACACAGAGTTGAGAGTCCCCAAAGAAACCCTCACATCTTTGGTCAGTTGATATCAACAATGGTTTCAAGACAATTTAATGAGGACATAATAGTTTCTCTAACAAATGGTGCTGGGACAACTGGATAGCCACATGAAAGAATAAATTAAATGGACTCCTTCCTTACACCACACACAAAAATTAACTCAAAATAGCTTATAGGTCCAAACGTAAGAGCTAAATGTCTAAAGTTTTTCGAAGAAAACATATGAGTAAATTTATGACTTTGCATTAGGCAATCGTTTCTTAGATATGACACCAAAAGCATAAAAGACAAAAAGAAAAAAATAAATTGGACTTAATCAAAATTAAAATCTTTTGTGCTTCTAACTATACCATCAAGAAAGTGAAAGCCAGCCCATTGTATCAGAGAAAACATTTGCAAAATCTTGTAGCTGATAAGGCACGTATATACAAAATATACAGAAATACTTATAATTCAATAATAAAAAGATAAATATTCCTATGAAAAGTAGGTAACACATTTGAATAGACTTTTATCCAAAGTAGATACAAATATGGCCAATAAGCACATGAAAAAAAAAAGATCAACATGAGGTAAATGTAAATCAAAACCATCAAATACCACTTCATACCCTCTAGAATGACTACCATAGAAAAGACAGGCAGTAAAATATGTTAGAAATGGAGAAACTGAAACACTTTTACATTAATGCTGACAATGTAAATTAGTGCTATGGAAAACAGTTTTGGTGGTTCCTCACAGAAGTACTACATGATCCAGAAATTCCACTCCTAGGTATACACCCAAGAGAAATGAAAACAGGTATTCAAAAAAACTTGTACGCAAGTGTTCAAAGCACCATTATTATTTTTTAATTTAACATCTTTATTGGAGTATAATTGCTTTACAATGTTGTGTTAGTTTCTGCTATATAAAAAAGTGAATCAGCTATATGTATACATATATCCCCATATACCCTCCCTCTTGCATCTCCCTCCCACACTCCCTATCCCACCCCTCTAGGTGGCCACAAACCACAGAGCTGATCTCCCTGGGCTATGCGGCTGCTTCAAGCTAGCTATCTATTTTACATTTGGTAGTGTATATATGTCCATGCTACTCTCTTACTTTGTCCCAGCTTACCCTTCCCCCTCTCCATGTCCTCAACTCCATTCTCTACATCTGAGTCTTTATTACTATCCTGCCCATAGGTTCTGTATATAGATCTTCTTAGATTCCATGTATATGTGTTAGCATATAGTATTTGTTTTTCTCTTTCTGATTCACTTCACTCTGTATGACAGACTCTAGGTCCATCCACCTCACTACAAATAACTCAATTTCGTTTCCTGTAATATTCCATTGTATATATGTGTCACATCTTCTTTATCCATTCATCTGTTGATGGATACTTAGGTTGCTTCCATGTCCTGGCTATTGTAAACAGTGCTGCAATGAACATTGTGGTACATGTCTCTTTTTGAATTATGGTTTTCTCAGGGTATAAGCCCAGTAGTGGGATTGTGGGTCATATGGTAGTTCTATTTTTAGTTTTCTAAGGAACCTCCATACTGTTCTCCATAGTGGCTGTAACAATTTATATTCCCACCAACAGTGCAAGAGGATTCCCTTTTCTCCACACCCTCTCCAGTATTTATTGTTTGTAGAGTTTTTGATGATGGCCATTCTGACCAGCGTGAGGTGATACTTCATTGTGGCTTTGATTTGCATTTCTCTAATGATTAGTGATGTGGAGCATCCTTTAATGTATTTGTTGGCAACTGTATACCTTTTTGGAGAAATGTCTATTTAGGTTTACTGCTCATTTTTGGATTGGGCGGTTTGTTTTCTGATATTGAGCTGCATGAGCTGCTTGTATATTTTGGAGATTAATCCTTTGTCCACTGATTCGTTTGCAAATCTTTTCTCCCATTCTGAGGGCTGTCTTTTTGTCTTATGGTTTCCTTTACTGTGCCAAAGCTTTTCAGTTTCCTTAGGTCCCATTTGCTTATTTTGTTTCTATTTCCATTACTCTAGGAGGTGGGTCAAAAAGGATCTTGCTGTGATTTATGTCAAAGAGTGTTCGTCCTATGTTTTCCTCTAAGAGTTTTATAGTGTCTGGCCTTATATTTAGGACCTTAATCCATTTTGAGTTTATTTTTTTGTATGGTGTTAGGAAGTGTTCTAATTTCATTCTTTTACATGTAGCTGTCCAGTTTTCCCCGCACCACTTACTGAAGAGGCTGTCTTTTCTCCCTTGTATATCTTGCCTCCTTTACCAAAGATAAGGTGACCATATGTGCGTGGGTTTATCTCTGGGCTTTCTATTCTGTTCCACTGATCTATATTTCTGTTTCTGTGACAGTATCATACTGTCTTGATTACTTTATCTTTGTAGTATAGTTTGAAGTCAGAGAGCCTGATTCCTCCAGCTCCATTTTTCTTTCTCAAGATTGCTTTGCCTATTCGGGGTCTTTTGTGTTTCCATACAAATTGTGAAATTTTTGGTTCTAGTTCTGTGAAAAATGCCAGTGGTAGCTTGATAGGAATTGCATTGAATCTGTAGATTGCTTTGGCTAGTATAGTCATTTTCACAATGTTGATTCTTCCAATCCAAAAACATGGTAGAGCTCTCCATCTGTTTGTATCATCTTTGATTTCTTTCATCAGTGTCTTAAAGTTTTCTGCATACAGGTCTTTTGCCTCCCTATGCAGGTTTATTCCAAGGTATTTTATTCTTTTTGTTGCAGTGGTAAATGGGAGTGTTTCCTTAATTTCTCTTTCAGATTTTTCATTGTTGGTGTATAGGAATGCAAGAGATTTCTCTGCATTAATTTGGTGTCCTGCTACTTTATCAAATTCATCAATTAGCTCTAGTAGTTTTCTTGTAGCATCTTTAGCATTTTTAATGTAGAGAATCATGTCCTGTGCAAACAGTGACAGTTTTACTTCTTTTCCAATTTGTATTCCTTTTATTTCTTTTTCTTCTCTGATTGCTGTGGATAAAACTTCTAAAACTATCTTGAAAAATAGTGGTGAGAGTGGGCAACCTTCTCTTGTTCCTGATCTTAGAGGAAATGGTTTCAGTTTTTCATCATTGAGAACGATGTTGGCTTTGGGTTTGTCACATATGGTCTTTATTATGTTGAGGTTAGTTCCCTCGATGCCTACTTTCTGGAGAGTTTTTATCTTAAATGGGTGTTGAATTTTGTCAAAAGCTTTTTCTGCATCTACTGATATTATCATACGGTTTTTATCCTTCAGTTTGTTAATATGGTATATCACATTGACTGATTTGCATATACTGAAGAATCCTTGCATTCCTACGATAAACCCCACTTGATCATGGTGTATGATCCTTTTAATGTGCTGTTGGATTCTGTTTGCTAATAGTTTGTTGAGGATTTTTACATCTATGTTCATCAGTGATATTGGCCTGTAGTTTTCTTTTTCTGTGACATCTTTGTCTGGTTTTTGTATCAGGGTGATGTTGGTCTCGTAGAATGAGTTTGGGAGTGTTCCGCCCTTTGCTATATTTTGCAAGAGTTTTAGAGTGGTAGGTGTTAGCACTTCTCTAAATGTTTGATAGAATTCACATGTGAAGCCATCTAGTCCTGGGCTTTTTTTGTTGGAAGATTTTTAATCAGTTTCAATTTCAGTGCTTCTGATTGGTCTGTTTATATTTTCCATTTCTTCCTGGTTCAGCCTTGGAAGGTTGTGCTTTTCTAAGAATTTGTCCATTTCTTCCAGATTGTCCATTTTATTGGCATACAGTTGCTTGTAGTAATCTCTCAGCATCCTTTATATTTCTGCAGTATCAGTTGTTACTTCTTTTTCATTACTAATTCTGTTGATTTGAGTCTTCCCCCTTTATTTCTTGATGAGTCTGGCTAGTAGTTTATCGATTTTGTTTATCTTCTCAAAGGATTAGCTTTTAGTTTTATTGATCTTTGCTATTGTTTTCTCCATTTCTTTTTCATTTATTTCGGATCTGATCTTTATAAATTCTTTCCTTCTGCTAACTTTGGGTTTTTTTGTTTGTTTGTTTTTCTTCCTCTAATTGCTTTAGGTGTAAGGTTAGGTTGTTTATTTGAGATTTTTCTTGAGGTAGGATGTTATGTCTAAAATCTTCCCTCTTAGAACTGCTTTTGCTGCATCCCATAGGTTTTGGGTTGTCATGTTTTCATTGTCATTTGTTTCTAGGTATTTTTTGATTTCCTCTTTGATTTCTTCAGTGATCTCTTTGTTATTAAGTAGTGTATTGTTTAGCCTCCATGTGTTTGTATTTTTTACAGTTTTTTTCCCTGTAATTGATATGTAGTCTCATAGTGTTGTGGTCAGAAAAGATACTTGATACAATTTCAATTTTCTTAAATTTGTCAAGGCTTGATTTTTGACCCAAGATATGATCTATCCTGGAGAATGTTCCCTAAGCACTTGAGAAGAAAGTGTTTTCTGTTGATTTTGCATGGAATATCCTGTAAATATCAATTAAGTCCACCTTGTTTAATGTGTCATTTAAAGCTTGTGTTTCCTTATTTATTTTCATTTTGGAATATCTGTCCATTGGTGAAAGTGGGGTGTTAAAGTTCCCTACTATGATTGTGTTACTGTCAATTTCCCCTTTTATGGCTGTTAGTATTTGCCTTATGTATTGAGGTGCTCCTATGTTGGGTGCATAAATATTTACAGTTGTTATATCATTTTCTTGGATTGATCTCTTGATCATTATGTAGTGTCCTTCTTTGTCTCTTGTAATAGTCTTTATTTTAAAGTCTATTTTGTCTGATATGAGAATTGCAACTCCAGCTTTCTTTTGATTTCCATTTGCATGGAATATCTTTTTCCATCCCCTCACTTTCAGTCTGTATGTGTTCTTTGATCTGAAATGGGTGTCTTGTAGATAGCATATATACATGTCTTGTTTTTGTATCCATTCAGCCAGTCTGTGTCTTTTGGTTGGAGCATTTAATCCATTTACATTTAAGGTAATTGTCAGTACATATGTTCCTATTAACATTTTCTTAATTGTTCTGAGTTTGTTCTTGTAGGTCTTTTCCTTCTCTTGTATTTCCTGCCTAGTGAAGTTCCTTTAGCATTTGTTGTAAAGCTGGTTTGGTGGTGCTGAACTCTCTCAGCTTTTGCTTGTCTGTAAAGGTTTTAATTTCTCCATCAAATCTGAATGAGATCCTTGCTGGGTGGAGTAATCTTGGTTGTAGGTTTTTCCCTTTCATCACTTTAAATATGTCCTGCCACTCCCATCTGGCTTGCAGGGTTTCTGCTGAAAGATCAGCTGTTAACCTTATGGGGATTCCCTTGTATGTTATTTGTTGCTTTTCCCTTGCTCTTTTAATATTTTCTCTTTGTATTTAATTTTTGATAGTTTGATTTATATGTCTTGGCATGTTTTTCCTTAGATTTATCCTGTATGGGACTCTCTGTGCTTCCTGGACTTGACTATTTCTTTTCCCATGTTAGGGACGTTTTCAACTATAATCTTTTCAAATATTTTCTCAGACCCTTTTACTCTTCTTCTTCTGGGACCCCTATAATTCGAATGTTGGTGCGATTAATATTGTCCCAGTGGTCTCTGAGACTCTCCTCAATTCTTTACATTCTTTTTTTCTTTATTCTGCTCTGTGGTAGTTATTTCCAGTATTTTATCTTCCAGGTCACTTATCCATTCTTCTGCCTCAGTTATTCTGCTATTGATTCCTTCTAGAGAATTGATTTCATTTATTGTGTTGTTCATCACTGTTTGTTTGCTCTTTAGTTCTTCTAGATCCTTAGTAAGCATTTCTTGTATTTTCTCCATTCTATTTCCAAGATTTTAGATCATCTTTACTATCATTCCTCTGAATTCTTTTCAGGTAGACTGCCTATTTCCTTTTCATTTGTTTGGTCTGGTGGGTTTTTACCTTGCTCCTTCATCTGCTGCATATTTCTCTGTCTTCTCATTTTCCTTAACTTACTGTGTTTGGAGTCTCCTTTTCACAGGCTGCAGGTTCGTAGTTCCCATTGTTTTTGGTGTCTGTCCCCAGTGGGTAAGGTTGGTTTAGTGGCTTGTGTAGGTTTCCTGGTGGAGGGGACTAGTGCCTGTGTTCTGGTGGGTGGGACTGGATCTTGTCTTTCTGGTGGCAGGGCCATGTCTGGTGGTGTATTTTTGGGTGAACTGTGTACTTAGTATGATTTTAGACAGCTTCTCTGCTAATCAGTGGGGTTGTGTTCCTGTGTTGCTAGTTGTTTGGCATGGGACATCTAGCACTGGAGCTTGCTCGCCATTGTGTGGAGCTGGCTCTTAGCGTTGAGACAGAGATCTCTGAGAGATCTCTTGTCAATTGATAGTTTGTGGGGCCAGGAGGTCTCCAGTGGACCAATGCCCTGAACTTGGCTCTCTCACCTCAGAGGCACAGGCCTGACATCCGGCCAGAGGACCAAGACCCTGTCAGACACACAGCTCAGAAGAAAAGGGAGAAAAAATAAATAAATAAATAAAATTATTAAAATTTTAAAGGTAATAATAATAAAAAAATAGAAGAGAGCAACAAAAGCAATAAATCCATCAATGATAACAATCACTAAAAACGATACTAACATAAACATAAAAATCAGAAACATGTCAGTTGCAGACAGCAAACCCGAAGTCTAGAGTTGCTCCCAAATTCTACTGCCTCAATTTTGGGATGATTTATTGTCTATTCAGGTATTCCACGGATGCAGGGTACATCAAGTTGCTTGTGGGGATTCAATCCACTGCTTCTGAGGCTGCTGGGTGAAATTTCCCTTTCTTTTGTTTTTTCACAAAGCTCCTGGTGTTCAGCTTTGGTTTTGGCCCTACCTCTGTGTGTAGGTCACCCTCTGTAATCTGTTCCTCACCCAGACAGGAGGGAGTTAAAGCAGCAGTTGATTAGGGGGCTCTTGCTCACTCATGCCAGGGGTAGAGAGGGGTACAGTAGTGATAATTGGAATGCAGGGCGAGCCTGCAGTGGTAGAGGCCAGCATGATGCTGCAACAGTCTGAGGCGCACCGTATGTTCTCCCAGGGAAGGTGCCCCTGGATCACAGGGCCCTGGCAGTGGCAGGCTGCACAGGCGCCTGGGCCAGCAGCGTGTGGATAGTGACCTGTGCTTGCACACAGGATTCTTTGTGGCTGCAGCAGCAGCATTAGCATTTCATGCCCATCTCTGGGGTCTGAGCTGATAGCCATGGCTTGCGCTCACCTCTGGAGCTCATTTAGGCAGTGATCTGCCTTCTGTGGGCAGACAGGGAAGGAATGCCCTCTCCTCGTGCCCCCGAAACACTGGTCTCTTGTCTCTTAGGCAGCCCCAGACTTTTTCCCAGACTCCGTCCCAGCTAGCTGTGGTGCACTAGGCCCTTTCAGGCTGTGTTCATGCAGCCAACCCCAGTCCTCTCCCTGGGATCTGACCTCTGAGGCCCAAGCCTCAGCTCCCAGCCCCCACCTGCCCTGGCAGGTAAGCCGACAAGCCTCTCAGGCTGGTGCGTGCTGGTCAGCACTGATCCTCTGTGCAGGAATCTCTCTGATTTGCCCTCTGCACCCCTGTTGCTGCACTCTCCTCCATGGCTCTGAAGCTTCCCCCCTGCCCAACACCCCCATCTCCACCAGTGAAGGGGCTTCCTGATGTGTGGAAACTTTTCCTCCTTCACAGCTCCCTCCCAGAGGTACAGGTCCTATCTATATTCTTTTGTCTCTGTTTTTTCTTTTTTCTTTTGCCCTACCCAGGTACGTGGGGATTTTCTTGCCTTTTGGGAAGTCTGAGGTCTTCTGCCAGCGTTCAGTAAGTGTTTTGTAGGAGATGTTCCTCATGTAGATGTATTTTTGATGTATTTGTGGAGAGGAAAGTGATCTCCACATCTTATTCCTCCACCATCTTGAAGGTCCCCCCAGCATTATTCTTAATAGTCAAACAGAGAGAACAACCTAAATTTCCATCAACTAATAAATTAATAAAATGTGATATATTTATGTAATGTAATATTACTTGGCTATGAAAAGGGAAGCATTAATACATGGTATAACATGTATGAACCTGAAAAGTGTTATATATGAAAGAAACAATAACAAAAGACTATTTGTTCACATTTCCATTTATATGAAATGGCCAAAATAGGTGAATATATAGTGGCAGAAAGTATATATGTGTTTGCTTAGGGTGAGGAGGTGGGGTGGGTGGAGAATGACTCCTAATGTGTATAGTATTTTATCATGGCATGATGAAAACTTTCTAAAATTGTATTCTGGTGATGATTTCATAACTCTGTGAACATAGGAAAAACTTTAAATGGATTAATTGTTAGCATGTTAACTATATCTCAATAAACTGTTTACATAAAAAACATAGTAAACCTACTTTTCTTTATGATGACTTCCCTGAGTCACCAGAGTTAGTTGGCCTCTCTGTTGTTAGAGCATGTTGTCTATGTTGCTATTCTATCATTTTTTTTATATTGAATCTAAATTATTTATTTATATAACTGTCTCCTTCTAAAACTGTAAGATTCCTGTAAGTCAGGGCTTTTCATGTGTTCTTCTCTGTTCTTTTATCTTAAGCACTATACCTGGAACATAAAAGAATAAAGGACTAGTTTCTTCAATATTTCTTGAAAAGGTAATATTGTCCTTGCATTTTCTCTATGAATTTCTATTCTGACATATTATCTGTAGGACAAAATTATTTGAAGGGCTTAAAGAGTCACATGATACTCATTATTCTAGAATATTGAATCCAACCTGTGCATGTGTGTGTGAAATTGTCATTGCACATGTGGATTGTTTCCAGAAAGTTCCTACATGTAATTATTGAAATCTGAAAAAAAGTTGAAGAAATGTAAAACTAGGCAGCTTAAGGGAGACAATTGTACATTATATGATAGAAACATCAATTATATGGACCCAGGAGTGATTTTCATCTAATTTAATAGAAAAGTACTAATTAGAATAAAAGAGAACAGTATGCCATAGGTCTCCAATGAAAATTTAATTTCCTGTGGTTACTAGCACATCTCCCTAAGCATGAGCCTTTATGACTCAAATTTAAGAAATTTATATTTGTTTTCCAATATATGAATGGTGTCATTAGAATAAAGTGTAATTTTGAGTGGTTATTCTGTTTTCTATACAGAAGTGCCAATGACCTATAGTCTGTGTTGGTATCAATGATCTTCCTGTTTCCTTTAAGTGTTAGAGAATCTCAGTATCTTTTCAGGGCCTGAAGAATCAATCTCCATTTTCTCTTTGCCTGTGATTTACAATGATTGTGTAATACAAAGCCATTTTTATGATTAGATAGTGACCTGAGGTTATATCATAGTGGAATAGATTCTATAGTTAAGCACTTCTTGCAAATGATCCAGAGATAGTTGTATTTCCATAAACAAATTATTTTCCTCTTATCCTAATTTTTATTTTATCACTACAGAATGCTGGATGATAATATTATTTTGTTTCTAATGTATTAAATTCCCATTCTTTGGAAATTTCCTTAGTTTAATAATTTTGATCTTCATGTTTAAATATCTAAATAAATTTGCCTTTGTTCCCTAAACTGTTTCTCTTGTTTGTACCTGTTTCCTCATACGGTCATTCATTTTGCACCCAAGGTCAGAAAACTTGAACTCAATTTTCATTCTGACCTCTAGTCTCCCCTCCCATGTACATTTCCATATCTACCCATCATTACCTCTGGAATATTGCCCAGAATTGTCCTATTTCCATCTTGTGTCTGTTCATTATTTTTCTACTAAGCACTTTTTTCCTCTGCTGTTTCACTTCTCTAGTTTATGATCTTCCTAAATCCACTCCGCTATCAGAGACCATAGAGGAGCAGGTATCTTTTTATCATTTTATTTGAAGAAAGTAATTGTTAGCACTTTTTTAAAGACACAATGAACAAAGAGTATATTTTCCTCAATAGATTTTGAAAATAAGAACTTTATTGTAAGAATAAAGAGGAATGGGAAGACATAGAATAAGGAAAACAAAGAAAGTAAGATGAAAAATACAATTTGGTGAGAACAGGATACTTGAATAACAGAAAAAAAAAAGGAATGCATAGTGTAGCATATGAGGGAACAAAGTAAATACATGAAAATGCAGGGCAGACACTAAATAATTGTACAAGGGGTGGGAAAAAAAGTCCAAAAATCAATAAGAACAGGAAGTGAATAGACATGGGAAAGTTTGGAAAAGGAGATTCTGCTTTTAAAACACATAGTGAAGGCTTTGATTGTTCACTCTGTGAACTCATCAAGAGAGCCTTTGGGTATAAAATGCCTTTAGTAGATGGAGTGGAACCAAGCAGCTCAATGTCTGGAGAATGGGCTGCCTACACTCTGTGCTTTGGCCCCCATAGCCACCGCACAGCACACTATTCATAAGTGTTCCCTGCCTCTGAGAAATTCAATGTCTAAGCTTTAGTTAAGAATGAAAAGCCATTATAAATTTTTGTCTCCATGCATATGGATAAGCTTTCGTAATAATGTGTGTTAAAAAAACACTACATAGTAGAACCTAATAGAAACTTTCACATGGCATTGTTTCCACCATGCATAATTCATAGGGACGAAATTAGAAGAAAGGAGGCAGACACTGACTTCCTTAAGTTTTTGTTTTAGATTTTTTTCTGACTTTTAATTGATTCATTTGGAGAAAAAAATGTTTCTCTTGTGCTTTATTGATACTGTTTTGCAGTGAGCTTTAAGTGTCATCCAGGTTTTCTTGCTCAATCTAAAATCATATTTTATATGTTAATTTTACCCTTCATTGTTTGTTTTATGATTTGTTTTTAATCATCATCTTTTAGAAAATTTCATTCCGGATTCAAGAATCATTATCCTTCAGTGATTCTACAATATAATGAAGCATATTTGCAACACAATATTTTTCTTAAATCCATGGATATTATCATCATATGTATTTTCAAAGTCTCCTGGAATGTCTTCATGTAACTGAATTAAATATAGTTTAATTAAATTAAGTAAATTAAATTACTCATTACCAGTAATAACTTTAAGCTTTAGAAAGCATTTGAATTGGAAAAGAATTAGAATACCTGGCTTAACAGCTCTAGTGTAGTGTGAAGTTAATTTGCATTATACATATCTTACCTCTTTTCAATAAATGTGTAGATGGAAGACAGAGAAACTCTGAAAACCACTCTTAAAATTTATTAATTATAAAAGGCATTTTCCAAGGAGAGCAACTGATCTAAAACATTATTACTTATTGAGGAAAAAATGTTCAATTATATAATAACATTAAATAATGAATCATGAAATATCTAAAAATATTATTTTCTTAGAAATCATATACATTTCATTATAATCCAATATAACCACTAGAACTATTGTTGCTAATCCTAATGAATTTATTCTGAGAGGTTTAATTTAGGTAATTTTTTAAAGGTGGGAAGGAATGAATGAAGGCAATAAAGCCAGAATTAAAATTATCATTTGATCCATTTCACCTGATATTTTTGCTACTGTTAACTTCTAACACCAACATGATTTTTTATCTTGTTTTCTTGGCAAGTAGTTATTTATTTATTTATTTATTTATTTATGGCAGGGCAAATAGACTCCACCAACAACTTCTTAAGAAATGTTACATTTTTTCTAGAATAAAGACATGCAAAAATATGTAAATGATTATCTTGACTTAATTGTATGAATGTAGGTAATGTAGTGTTAGATAATACAATTCTTTTTCTTACCTGATACTGGTAGCATACAAATTCTAAAGACTGAATATATGCTTATCTGTCCTAGTATGCTATCACTTTATCTTAATTGATCAGCTGGTCTAAAACATCCAGTAGATGATATCTATAAGCTGTGAAAGATCAAATATTTAAAAAGATAATGAACTAAAAATGCTGCCCCCAGAAAGTCTTAGACTTTATTTCAGAAAAATGAGGCATTTAAAAGTCTTTGATAGATGCTTGTACCATGGAGGGTACTCAAAAATGAGATTATATAAAGAGAGGCAAATTGAAACTTCTTAATAAAAAAAGAGGAAGAAACCAACACGCACGCATATGCGCACACACACATACACACACACACACACTGCAACCATAAAGGGACATGGAAAGAAGGAGAGGGTATAACAGCTTTTCATGAGAAATGTGTCACAAAATCAGAACGTGTGGAAATACTTAATAGAGCCAACTTTTTTCCCCATAAATGGAGAATCACTCAATAAAGTACTCAGAATCCCTTACTAAAGTACCATTTAGGGGTATTAAACCCATGCTTCTGGCATCAGTAAAGCATGGGAATGCAAAACTGAGAGAAATTCAGCTTTGATACATTATCTATATTGTTCCAAATACAATATGTATAAGGTAGTAATCTTAATTTCAGCATGCATATAAGAAAGTTTTGTATTTTCTAATACAGAGATAAGAGGAGAAAAATAGAGCATCATTACCTGTTTAGCTCTTAAGGCCTTTAAGTGTCTTATTTTATTTACAATTCCATTCAATGCTGTGGATTAAATATCTACTCTAGAATTTTAGAAAACTCATTTATATAAATGGTATTAAATGTTAGAAGAGATGCATTAAAATAATTTAACATTATATTACCTGAGCTAATTTAGCTATGTAAATATAATGTGTCTTCAAGTCATTTTATATATGTATAATTAGTCTTAAAACTATAAAGTGTTAATAAATTTTATTTTTAATAATGTTGCACACCATTTATTTTAATTCTATTGCCTTATATATTACCAAAGTAAAATCTCATTTTAATATGGCACATGGAGCTACTAGAAATTATCCAGACATCTAAAGGTAAAACTACTCTTCAAGAATGAAACTAGCCTATATCAATATGTTAGTGATAAAGTCAGTAATCTGGCTAAAATAAATGGGGGGGGACCATAAGTTCAGTCATTGAACAAATATTATTTAAACACCTACACTTTACTGGCACATTTCCAAGCATATAACAGGAATGAACACCCAATATCAATTAAGGGAAACTGACTATACTCTTTAGGCTCTTTCGAGTCATAAAGTTTCTGTTTAAATCATGATTTTAACTAAAAAAATCTGATGTCTTAGTATGTATATGAAAGTTATAATTTTACAAGATAGAACACATTATCAAAGTAAGAAGATTTGCACATGATTTATAAAAGTCTAGCGTTCTAATCAGAAAAAATTGGTTGTGTGTCCATCACTGACCAGGGTAGAAAGTGACCAGACTTGTGAAAATAAGTCTCTAGGCTATATAGGAGATCTATCAGTATAAAGGAGATGGATACAACCAATGTTCATGGCTTGATGGCATTAATCATAAAGATTGTACAACTTACCTCCAACCCTTGTTATGATTTTCTATTATGAAATAATATTCTGATTTTAATTTCACTTCCCATACAACTTTGGCTAGAGGGAGTGATTGTGAGCCTAAGTATCATGTTATATGACCTACTTTAATGCACTGGCATTCTGATTTTAATGTATTAGTTTCTGAGAGCTTGTTTAATATAACTTTTCCCCCAAGTGATTAATCCACCATTACACAAATGTTGACAAATGAGATTTCTAAATCTACAACTAGACAGGCCCTGTTTTTTCAAGGCAATGCTATACTATAGGACTTTAGAAATACCCAGTTTGATTCCAAACTCATTGTACAAAGTCTCTATACACTAAAAAAAATCCACTTTCACATTCACAATAACCAGAAAAAAATTTAGAAGCACTAGAATATTAGACAATGTCTAGCTTATTCCTTTTTTTTTCCTTGATAAAGTAGAGCCCCAAAGAAAAAGCAACCTACATAGTATGTCAGCAGAAAACAGATAAAAGAGGTAGAAGTTGCCTTCTGGCTTAGTCACACCTTCCAAATCTCACCTGAATGCTTGTAACTGGCAGAAGTTAATGCATATCTAAGACTCTAACTGCACAAGGTTCTGGGAAGCATAGTCTGTAGCTTTCAGACTCTGCAGAGGAGAAGTATAAGAGAAGAAAGGTAGAATGCAGTTTGAGTTATGCCATATGACACAGTAATTTTTGTTAATATTCTAGAGAAATATTTTTATATTTTTCCATGTAAGATGTGTGAGGATGTTTATTAAGGAATTATTTGCAATAGCAGTAAGTTAGAACATAGATCAATAGAAGAAAAGGGAAGCGATATATGGTGGATACATAACATAGACGACTATGCAGTATTAGGAAGCTACAAACTAGATATACATACCTCAAGAAAGATAGACATAAAATATTGTTGAGATAAAGAAAGGACTACATGAGATACCTTTCAAAAATAGCACTTATAGAAATCTGAAAAACTATAAACAGTATGTATTTTATGATATGCATGATTTAATAAAATACTTGCATATATATTCAAGTGTATTTATCAAATATCAAATATATTAGTGTAGACACATATAGGAATGATGCTTATTAAAAATGTCAACCTGGAAACCATAGAGAGAAGGGGATTTTGGTACATATCGTTCCTATCTCCTCCTCTGTGACAGAGAGGAGATGTTACTTAAACCATGCAATCCAAAACAGTCCATCCTCTGCCAATTTAGCATCCAGGCACACCCCCTTTTAATCATATCTAATCTTTAAAGAAAAGGCAGCACTATTCCTAATATGATTCAACTATTCTTAGTAAAACAAAAGACCTACCTTCTTTTTCCCCAAATGCATCTTTATTGATCTCTGAGTTCTAAATCACAGTCCCTCTTCATATTTTAACATATACGGTTTACCCACTATTACTTCAACTTGATATTAGGTAGGAGGGTAATAAGGAAGGGAAAAATCATTTGATTATTTACCAATACATACTTGTCAAGTAAGCAAGAAAATATTCATGACTATTATAGTACTAGACTCTGCAATATGTGATTGTGTTTAGATTTATATTTTCCTCTTTTAACCATCCATTCCATGTTCTCATTGCTCTCAGCATCTGCGTTTATCATTATTATTTACCTAGAGGGGTACCCAGACGGGTCTGAATCAATAGGCCCTGCCTCTATTGGGTCCCGAAATGTCTACACAAATATTATCCTACTTGTATGTGGACAGGACATTCTCTGGGGTGTCTTTTAGTATTGCACTTTCCTATCAAATTAAAATTAACATAAAACCACAGTCTAGCCATGCTATAACTGGCCGAATTCTTTATAGGACTCTATTCTCCAAGTGGACTAGCTAGCTACTATCCCTTGGAAAATTTTGTCATATAAAAAGTTCAGCACTGATCTTTACTACTGACAGTTTTTGTTTTTGTTGTTTACTTGTTAAACTCCCTAATAGTTGCAGCCAGCATATCCTTGGTGAGAATAAGAACATACTGGTGTGATCACATATAACATTAACCTTTGCTACAATGACAGCTTATTCATAAGCCAGTTATTCAAGAACTGGATGGTGGAGGAAGAAACTGACTGATATCCACAGAAGATGTTATTTTTGTCCATCTGATTATTAAAAACTTCCTCGGCAATGGATTTCTTCTGGTGAATGTTTACATGAGACGTGGATATAATTATACTCTATTTTTCAAGAGACCATGTGCATATTTTTAACCCAGATCTCCAATTTTTCAATTATTCTCCTTGAAGTCCCTGACCAATCAGCCAAACTACTATTAATTTCTCACAAATCAGCATAGATTCACATCTCTGAGCACTTCTCCTCCAAGCAAAATGAATGACCAGATGCAATGCCTTAATTCCTTTTCACTGGGAATACATTCCTTCCCTACTGAGAATTTATACTTCTTCAGCAATCATCTCTTGAATGTTGCCAAAACACCCTGTGGAATAATCTGAAAACTACTCCAAGTATTGTCTTTCCACTTATTGTCTTTGTCCACTGGAGAAAGGTAATCACCCACATGGCTATAGGTGGGGGGATGGGGAAGCAGAAGTGAGTGAGAGAAATTTGAGCCATATCTCATGCAAACTACTTGTGACTCTAGAATCTGTTCTAAAGTTATCTTAATTACTCTCACATGATATTTATATACATTTTTGCATGCCCAGCTTTATGATTTGGTGGGTCAGACAATGTGAAGAGCATCTCAGCATGCACAATACCATGATGTTTGTTGGTGAAGGATTCCAATTATTTTTTGGGACTGTTATCAAAAAGAAAAGAGTGAAGAGGGCATAAATTTTCCCAAAACTCTAAGAAAGTACATGTTAATTTTCATATTGGAGAATCTAGACGTCTCATACATCATCTCTATCAGTCATAAACATTTCAAGTACAATTGGATTTGCAAGACCACATGACCAAGTGACAGAGGATCATTTGTGGCAGTGTAGACTTCCATTAATGCCATTTCTTTCTCCTATAAAGTTGCTCAGTAAATGAACTAGAGCACACACTCACATGTGTTGTACAAATAGCTTCTAGAATTCAAAACAACTCACCAAGTATCATTTCCCTTTTTTATTTTTAGAGTGTACAAGTTGCAACATATTTGCCTTTAATTGTCATGTAATCTCAACATGATGTGGACCACTAGACTGTTATAAATTTAGCTGAGGTGATAAGCCCTTAAATCTTGGGAGATTATATTGCCTACCCTCTGGCACACATAAATAGTAACAAGGTTTCTAAGGTATTTTATTTTTCTTGCTCACCAAGCCCATTCAGCATGAGGTCATCAATACAGTGGATCAGAGTAAGACTTTGAGTAATGGAAAGGTAATCAATGTCTGTAACAACTAGATCATGACAGATGTGGGGCAGTAACATAGCTCTGCTCCAAGATTAATGAAAAAACACAAAAAAAGACAGCATACTCAAGATTAATAGAAGAATACCAAGTACTATTAGAGGTATTAACTTACTCCTGTAAAGAAACCACATCTGGAATACAGATGCAATTGGAAGAAGTTTCTGAAACCCTACTTTAATTCTTCAGGATATGTATTTCTTTTGCTCTGGCCAAATAGGTGTTTGACCGAGAATGTGGATGTAATATCTACCCTTGCATCTTTTAGGTGTTTGATTGTGACATTACTCTCTGCAGTTCTTCCAGGATGTGGTATTATTTTTGGTATACTGTTTTGGCAGGAAGAGGGAGTTCCAGGGACTAGAGCTTAGCGTTTTTCATCCCCATAGTCCACACTTCATTTATCATGGAACTAATGTGGGAATTATGACAGTTGTAGAATTTATTTGTTCATATTGTGCATCTAAGAACTGGATAAAAAACAGAGTAACTTATGTGACCTATCAGGCACACTATAAAATTGACCAAGACAAAATCTCAATTTGTTATATCACTACCAATAGTCCCTACTTTTACTGGTGGGCCAGAGCAGTGTTTCTGGTTCCAAGGAATTAACTTCGGTTCAGAGTCAGTGCCAAGCAATCCCTGAAAAGTTTTTGATTTTTCCTTTCCCCCAAAGAAATTCATCTTGGGAAATGGGTTCAGATTCCCTTGAGGAAGACTGGGAGTGTTACACTGTGTTCATTGCTGAAGTGGTCCTTGTGCCTTTCATGGTAATCTGGGTTGGAACTGGCAAATGAAGTACAGGTCCATGACTGTCTCACTCCAGTGTCAAAGAGGCCATTACTAACTTCAAATCTAATCAGAATAGAAAGCCAATTATAGATTTTCATTTTTGAAGATTGTTTCCCCTTGAATAATTTCTGGTAGCTAGAGATGTATATCAGTCTGTGTTCAGTTAAAAGACTTTCTATTAATTAGAAATGCCAATTTCTTTTTTTTTTTTTTTTTTATGTTCGCGGGCCTCTCACTGTTGTGGCCTCTCCCATTATGGAGCACGGGCTCTGGACGCACAGGCTAAGCAGCCATGGCTCACGGGCCCAGCCGCCCTGCAATATGTGAGATCTTCCCGGACCGGGGCACGAACCCGTGTCTCCTGCCTCAGCAGGCGGACTCTCAACCACTGCACCACCAGGGAAGCCCTAGAAATGCCAAATAGTTTAATACATGGGAATAAGTACTTATTGTCATTGAAAAAGCTGGGGGAGTGAAGGTTAGAAAGGAATCTTAGCTTGTTAGTGAACATCTCAATGCTAATAAGCTTTGACAAAAATAACAGTCTACAGCAGCAAAGTAGGTGGTTCACAAGGGTTCAACCTGAAGAAGCAAGTATCTTGAGTCATCCCGTAAGTATGGCTGCCACAGCCGCTGGAAGACAATGGGTTTTTCTTGGAAGATTTTAAGCTCAAACCATAAAGGGAAGGAAGTTATGGGAAATGTGGCTCCCAACACTTCTGTAATTGAGAGAAGCCCTTAAAAATTGGTAGTGATGATGCTGGGTTAGTAAGCAACAATTCAGTATAAATATAAAATATTGTCCAGAGGACTTTATAATCTGTTTGAATATATGGGATGATGATTTTCCATGTTTGGATATATTTGTTTTTGCTTAGAACTGATCACCTCATACAATTACCAATGGATTCTGAATTCCTCTAGAATATGCAGTTTAAGAGAAGGACCATTTGTTTTATTTATTGATTTACTTTATAACACAAGTACCTATTATATAGTAGTTCAGAGATAGATAGATAGATAGATATAGATAGATAGAATCATATACATGAAATTATATCTATGTAAAATTCTGATAGTCTGAATATATTTCTTTATATGAAGTTTACATTTATCTTTGTAACACTATTCTTTCATTTCTAGATCTAAGCCTTGGCCACATACAAGGTAAGTCCAATCACTTTTCATGATGTCATCCTTTTAAATATTTAAAGACAATCTTCCTGGATCTAGTTCACTGCAGGCTAAATATCTCAGTTCTGTGGAAACATATCTCACATGATATGATTCCAAATGACCATTCTAATGATTTTTCCTTTAAATAAGCCAAAGTTTGCCAATATCTCTCTTAAATTCTTATAAATCAGGGTGTCTAGAACTAAAGGGGTTAGTTCCAAATTGTTTCAAGAACTAAAAGGATTAGTTCCAAATTTTTTCAAGCAGAGTATTGTTATTATTAACTACATATATACGTACACACACACACACACACACGGGCAACCACTTCATATGGCTGTTTAGTACTGAACATACTGTCATGTAAAACCCATGTGTTTCAGAAATGTTGCGCATAAGCCACACACACCTCTTTCTGTTGATTTGCTTTGACTTTAACATCTCAAATATATAAGAATTAATTAATCCCTATTAAAACATTTACTTCTAAAAATGTGGCAGTGAGTTTTAAGCTAAATTTTCTTCACAATACATTGCAGCATTCAGATTTCCTTAGCCATCTAGGTTCTTGGTTGCAACAATGAGAGAAGTCAGTTATCAGCATTCATACCCGTGATAACAAATGAAACAATGGCTGACCCTGTCTATTTTGAAGAATAATTGTGCACAATATGGTTCTCTCAACAGTAGAGGAAGCTCAGGGAAAATGAACTTAAAATTAACAGGAGACCAAAGGAGCTTCAGAGCAAATAAATTAGGCTTTATCAAATGAAGTTATGAAAAGAAAAAGAGAAAAAAATCTTGTATATTAAATTAAATTTTACAGAAGCTAGAACAAGCAATTATTTTGGCTAAAATAATAGGTTGGGACTGTGAAGCACTTTTTTTGGGGAATCTTGCTGTGAAAGAAATCCATAGTCTAAGCAAGACAGTTTTGTGATAAAATATCTACCTTATGTTACAACTACTTGTAAATATTTATATGTCTTTTAATGAAATATGGGCAATGTTCTCTTTCAAACAAGATGTCTATTTTCCATTGTTTTAAAAGTTTTTTTTAAAGCACACCTAAATGTACTTGTTATAATAAAAGTTTTCTTTTAGTCAACAGAAAGGCCAAACTTGAATTTCCATTGAGAATATTGCAATTGACAATGAAGTATTTGGTGAATACACTTATCACATGGCAATACTCAAATGTCTCATATATGGGTCTTTGGTGTACCATGAAGATAAACAGTCAAAAAAGTTATAAGAAAGAGAATGGCCTGAGTGTAAGGCTGGCTAAAAGAAATGTTCAAAGACTATAGGCTGGTGATTTATTGTTTTAATAGCACTTGATGATTTGTCAGACTCTTTTAAAGGACACTTCTCTTCTTTCTTAGAATATGGCAGGTTGCAACCATAAAATTTCATGCTTCCAAAATGCACAGAATTCCCACTGATACCCTTGATCTAATGGAAGGTTTCCAGAGAAAGAGAGTTTTATATTCTATGGCCTGTTTATACCCCAATGTCCATACCTCCACAGAATAACCTATTCATAATACCACTGTTAGTTTTTAGCTAAACTTCTCAAAGCTCATAGGATAACTGAGTTAAATAAGGCCTCCATAGAAGCAGCAAATATGACGGCAATGACATTTACAACCTGAGAGATGAACTGGTTGTATTACAAATAGCATTCTCCTATAATTAACACTCTCATTACATGTTTTACTGCATATTTTTATACTGTACATTTCATAGAATATTTTTCAAATAAGTTATTATATTCCTTTCCATAAAGCACTATTATAAAGTTAAATCTCTATACTTAAATATTTTGGATGTATTGCCCTGTCTTGTTATTTTTGTTTTTGTCATTATGTCCCTAATGCAAGAGAAGTACAATAAATTTTTTAAAAACCTGTGTATAGATAAAAAAGTACTACTAAGGAAATGTTGAATGATATATTGTAATTCTTTGTAATAATGTATTGTATTGTACTGTATTGTATTGTATTGTATTAAGGTCTGACTAACCAGACCTTAATCTGCTGGGGTAGTATCAGAGCCTAACAGCTGACAAAAAGGAAATAACCAACTCCAGCTGGCTCTAGCTCTCCTCGTGGGAGAAGGGAAATACCTAACTGCAGCTCATTCTAGCCATCCTGTTCTGCCTAAGAGGGGAGAAAAAAAACTGAGAAACTCTTGTGAAGTTCACAAGTCCAGAGGCATAGACTCACTAAAAAAATGAGACCTAATTGTAGGACTATAGAACACTACCCCTCTGCCCACACCTCACTTACCACATTATTAAGGCCTATTTACAGCAGTAGCTTTTACCCAGTACCTCATGTCTGGTATCAAGAGAAACTTACAAGGCGTACCAAAAGACAAAAAGCACAATTTGAAGAAACAGAGCAAGCATCAGAAACAGATATGGCAGAGATGTTAAGAATTATCAGACTGGGAATTTAAAACAACTATAAAGAACATGCTAAGGGCTCTAATGGTTAAAGTAGAGAGCATGCAAGAACAGAAGGGTAAGGTAAGCAGGGAGATGGAAATCCTAAGAAAGAACCAAAAAGAAATGATAGAGATCAAAATCACTGTAATAGAAATTAAGAATGACTTTAATACTCTTTTTAGTAGAATGGACATGGCAGAGGAAAGAATCTCTGAGCTAGAGGATATATTAATAGAATATCCCCAAACTAGAAGGCAAAGAAAATAAAGACTGAAAAAAACAGAACAGAATATCTAAGAACTATGGAATGAAAGGTATAACATACATGTAAAGAGAATACCAGAAGAAGAAGAAAAATGGATAGAAGAAATTTTTGAAATAGAAATGGCTGAGAACATCCCCAAATTAACGTCACACACCAAACCACAAATTCAGTAAGCTCAGAGAATGTCAAGAAGGATAAATGCCAAAACAACTACACCTAGAGAAATTATTTTCAAACCACAGAAAATCAAAGATAAAAAAATAATCCTGAAAAAAAGCCAGAGGAGAAAAACAGCTTATCAAAGAACAAAGATAAGAATCACATGAGACTTCTCAGAAACCATGTAAGCAAGAAGAGAGTGAAGTAAAATACAAAGTGTTGAGGAAAAACAACAAAACACCAACCTAGAATTTTCTACCCTGCAAAATTTTGCTTCAAAAGTGAAGGAGAGGGCTTCCCTGGTGGCGCAGTGGTTGAGAATCTGCCTGCCAGTGCAGGGGACAGAGGTTCGAGCCCTGGTCTGGGAAGATCACACATGCCGCGGAGCGACTGGGCCCGTGGGCCACAGCTACTGAGCCTACGCGTCTGGAGCCTGTGCTCCTCCGCAACAAGAGAGGCCGCGATAGTGAGAGGCCCGCGCACTGCGATGAAGAGTGACCCCTGCTTGCTGCAACTAGAGAAAGCCCTCGCACAGAAACGAAGACCCAACACAGCCAAAAAAAAAAAAAAAGTGAAGGAGAGGGCTTCCCTCGTGGTGCAGTGGTTGAAAGTCCGCCAGCCGATGCAGGGGACACGGGTTCATGCCCCGGTCCGGGAAGATCCCACATGGGCCCATGAGCCATGGCCGCTGAGCCTGCGCGTCCAGAGCCTGTGCTCCACAACGGGAGAGGCCGCAGCAGTGAGAGGCCCATGTACCAAAAAAAAAAAGAGGGAAAAAAAAAAAAGTGAAGGAGAAATAAAGATATTCTCAGACAAACAAAAACTGAGGGACTCTGCTTCCCATAGACCTGCTTTGCAATAAATATTAGAAGAAGTTCTTTAGAGGTAAGGATATAGTATAGGTCATAAACTCAGATCTACATAAAGAAAGGAAAAGATTTGAAAAAGAAATAATGAATGTAAAATGAATACTCTCATTTTTAACTATTTCAGGCAAAACCTGATAGAATTGCAAAGAGAAATAGATGAATCTGCTATCATTGTTAGAGACATCAGTATCCCTCTATCAGAAATGAGCAGATCCAGCAGGCAAAAAATCAGTAAGGACTTAGTTGAATTCAACACCATTAATCAACTGGATATAATGAATATTTATAGACCACTTTATCCAACAACAGCAGAATACACACTCGTCTCAAGCACACATGGAATGTTTCCAAAGACAGGCCACATTCATGAAACATACTCTAACAAATTTAAAAGAATGGTAATACAATATCTGCTCTCAGAACACAGTGGGATTAAATAGAAAGTCAGTAACAGAAGGATAACTATAAAGTCCCAGAAAACATAGAGATTAAAGCAAACACTTCTAAATAACACATGGATGGGTCAAAGTAGAAATCTCAAGAGAAATATAGAAATTTTTTTTTTAGCTAACAGTTTTTCTTTTTTTTTAATTGAAGTATAATTGCTTTACAGTGTTGTGTTAGTTTCTGCTGTACAACAAAGTGAATAAGCTATATGTATACCTATATCCCCTCCCTCTTGGACCTCCCTCTCACACCACCCCCCCCCCCCCCCCCACCCCCCCCACATCGCCCCCATCTAGGTCATCACAGAGCACAGAGCTGAGCTTCCTGTGTTATACAGCAGGTTCCCACTAGCTATCTATTTTAAACATGGTAGTGTATATATGTCAGTCCTAATCTCCCAATTCATCCCACCCTCCCCTTCCCCTCCTGTGTCCACATACCCATTCTCTAAGTCTGCATCTTGAAACTAATACATAGAGGGAAATTATTGAATTGAATGTATATGAGAAAATAAAAAAGATCTAAAATCAATCATCTGAGTTTCCACCTTAGGAAACTAGTAAAAGAAAATAACTTTTATCTCTAAATAGACAAATGGAGATGACTACGGGCATGAATTCCTAACCTTTTAAAACTCAAAAAAGTGTTACAGATGTGGTATATGCAATGTATATGTTCATAGAGCATGCATGTGCATGTATATATGTGCATATATACAATTGATTATAAAATACATAACTAATATTTTGAAATAATAAATTTCAAAAGGCAAGAGCCAAATGATAGAAACAAATTTTAAAAGGTGTTAAATTTAAAAAACATATCTGTGCTCTTCCAAAATATAGCAGAGGGAGGAACACTCCCAAATTCATTCTATGAGGCCACCATCACCCTGATACCAAAACCAGACACAGATGTCACAAAGAAAGAAAACTACAGGCCAATATCACTGATGAACATAGATGCAAAAATCCTCAACAAAATACTAGCAAACAGAATCCAACAGCACATTAAAAGGATCATATACCATGATCAAGTGGGGTTTATCCCAGGAATGCAAGGATTCTTCAATATACACAAATCAATCAATGTGATACACCATAATAACAAATTGAAGGAGAAAAACCATATGATCATCTCAATAGATGCAGAGAAAGCTTTCAACAAAATTCAACACCCATTTATGATAAAAACCCTCCAGAAAGTAGGCATAGTGGGAGCTTGCCTCAACATAAAAAAGCCCATATATGACAAACCCACAGCCAACATCATCCTCAATGGTGAAAAACTGAAACCATTTCCACTAAGATCAGGAACAAGACAAGGTTGCCCACTCTCACCACTATTATTTAACATAGTTTTGGTAGTTTTATCCACAGCAATCAGAGAAGAAAAAGAAATAAAAGGAATCCAAATTGGAAAAGAAGAAGTAAAGCTGTCACCGTTTGCAGTTGACATGACAGTATACACAGAAAATCCTAAAGATGCTACCAGAAAACTACAAAAGCTAATCAATGAATTCAGTAAAGTAGCAGGATACAAAATTAATGCACAGAAATCTCTTGCATTCCTATACACTAATGATGAAAAATCTGAAAGTGAAATTAATAAAACACTCTCATTTACCATTGCAACAAAAAGAATAAAATATCTAGGAATAAATCTACCTAAGGAGACAAAAGACCTGTATGCAGAAAATTATGAAAGACACTGATGAAAGACACTGATGAAAGAAATTAAAGATGATACAAATAGATGGAGAGATATACCATGTTCTTGGATTGGAAGAATCAACATTGTGAAAACACTCTACTACCCAAAGCAATCTACAGATTCAATGCAATCACTATCAAACTACCACTGGCACTTTTCATAGAACTAGAACAAAAAATTTCACAATTTGTATGGAAACACAGAAGACCCCAAATAGCCAAAGCAATCTTGAGAACGAAAAATGGAGCTGGAGGAATCAGGCTCTCTGACTTCAAACTATACTACAGAGATAAAGTAATCAAGACAGTATGGTACTGGCACAAAAGACAGTATGGTACTGGCACAAAAACAGAAATACAGATCAATGGAACAGGATAGAAAGCCCAGAGATAAACCCAGGCACATATGGTCACCTTATCTTTGATAAAGGAGGCAAGAATATACAGTGGAGAAAAGACAGCCTCTTCAATAAGTGGTCCTGGGAAAACTGGACAGCTACATGTAAAAGAATGCAATTAGAACACTCCTTAACACCACACACAAAAATAAACTCAAAATGTATTAAAGACCTAAATGTAAGGCCAGACACTATCAAACTCTTAGAGGAAATCATAGACAGAACACTCTATGACATAAATCACAGCAAGATCCTTTTTGACCCACCTCCTAGAGAAATCGAAATAAAAACAAAAATAAACAAATGGGACCTAATGAAACTTAAAAGCTTTTGCACAGCAAAGGAAACCATAAACAAGATGAAAAGACAAACCTCAGAATGGGAGAAAATATTTGCAAATGAAGCAACTGACAAAGGATTAATCTCCAAAATTTACAAGCAGCTCATGCAGCTTAATATCAAAGAAAAACAACCCAATCCAAAAATGGGCAGACCTAAACAGACATTTCTCCAATGAAGATATACAGATTGCCAACAAACACATGAAAGAATCTCAACATCATTAATCATTAGAGAAATGCAAATCAAAACTACAATGCGATATCATCTCACACCAGTCAGAATGGCCATCAACAAAAAATCTACAAACAATAAATGCTGGAGCGGGTGTGGAGAAAAGGGAACCCTCTTGCACTGTTGGTGGGAATGTAAATTGATGCAGCCATTATGGAGAACAGTATGGAGTCCCTTAAAAAACTAAAAATAGAACTGCCATACGACCCAGCATTCCCACTACTGGGTATATACCCTGAGAAAACCATAAGTCAAAAAGGGTCATGTACTGAAATGTTCATTGCAGCTCTATTTACAATAGCCAGGACATGGAAGCAACCTAAGTGTTCATCAACAGATGAATGGATAAAGAAGATGTGGCACATATATACAATGGAATATTACTCAGCCACAAAAAGAAACAAAATTGAGTTATTTGTAGTGAGGTGGATGGACCTAGAGTCTGTCATACAAAGTGAAGTAAGTCAGAAAGAGAAAAACAAATGCCATATGCTAACACATATATATGGAATCTAAAAAAAAAGTGGTCATGAAGAACCTAGGGGCAAGACGGGAATCAAGACACAGACCTACTAGAGAATGGAGTTGAGGATATGCGGAGGGGGGAAGGGTAAGTTGAAATAAAGTGAGAGAGTGGCATGGGCATATATACACTACCAAACGTGAAATAGCTAGCTAGTGGGAAGCAGCCGCATAGCTAAGGGAGATCAGCTCGGTGCTTTGTGACCACCTAGAGGGGTAGGATAGGGAGGGTGAGAGGGAGGGAGATGCAAGAGGGAAGAGATATGGGGACATATGTATAGTATAACTGATTCACTTTGTTATAAAGCAGAAACTAACACACCATTGTAAAGCAATTATACTCCAATAAAGATGTTAAAAAAAATTGTTAAAGAATGACAAACGTTGGATTCCACAACTAGTGGAATCAGGGTGAAACTGAAATAAACATAAGAGAAAAGTAAAACTGAATTCCTGCCTTTGTTGAAAAACTTATGAAAATGAAAATTCTTTTTTTTTTTTTTTTTTTTTTTTTGCGTTACGCGGGCCTCTCACTGTTGTGGCCTCTCCCGTTGCGGAGCACAGCCTCCGGACGCACAGACTCAGCGGCCATGGCTCACAGGCCTAGTCACTCCGCAGCATGTGAGATCTTCCCGGACCGGGGCACGAACCCGTGTCCCCTGCATCGGCAGGCGGACTCTCAACCACTGCGCCACCAGGGAAGCCCTGAAAATTCATTTTTAAGATTAGAAATGTATATTCAAATCTATCTCTGGTATGTCTATTTTAGTTTCGTTTTATTGTTTGTATTATTAATGTAGTTTAAATAAAATGAAAATTACTTGTTTTGGAAGAATACTAATTTTTAATTCATAGTCTGCCAATACTTAATTACACTGATTAATGTATTTCTATTTCTAGCTTAGTCTCATCTTTGCCATGATTTTTATCCAATTAAAAGAAGCATGTGATAAACTAATTTTTATCAGTAACTAATCTATAACGAGTCAACTAGGTTAGCTGTGCATAAGTTGTAGATAAGGTTTTAATTCATGCACTGCCTATCCTCTGCTGAGTATACACTATAAAACCATAGTTTACATGGGCAAGCACTATTCAGGACGTGTTTTTGATCATATGAGCATAAGTGTTAAAAATATGGAACCTATTTGCTGCTCATTAGAACAGAGTTTTGAGTCTTCTTTACTCCACAAATCAAAGGCAACATAAACCTGTCTTGAGTAGTTTTGCAACCTACTTTACAGTGTTTATGACATTTACTTTGCTTATAAAACAGAATTTTTGGCTAAACTAATGCTTCACATTTACATAACCTGACTAATTGTATATCACGTGCACCTTACCCTTTCAAGGTTTTCCATATTTCTAAGAAAGTACAGACAGCTAAGAATAGCAATGGTAATCATCCTGTATTAATTTCTTCCTGTACAACAGGCTTTATTTACTTGATATATGTGGAAATGCACTGAGGCTCAAGCATGTGAAATAGTAATTTACAAGATTACAAATGAAGTTTCCAAATGATTGTGAATGTATCCTGGCAAATATATTCTATTTAGCCAACATAATATTTGATAAAACAATAATTGTAAGCATTTAAATTAGGATGTGAGTTTGTATCTTTAAAAAATTGTCAGATCTGCCAGGACTGGGTCCTCATTCTTGCAAAGGACTGCAGAATATCTACTTATTTAGATGTTCCCATACAATCTGTTTTCATCGTTGTGCCAGCATCCTGGTCCTCACAGATGTTTGTAACTGTTAAACCAGGACAAGAATCTAGATTTCCTACCATATCATCACTCTTGTTATCACAACATGCTGCCTCATGTTATGCAGCCTGGCCATGCTCTTTGGAAAGTTAATAGGAAGCCCACAAGAAGAAGAATGCTCAGTCTCCAAAGGCGCTCGTGTCATTCAATTGCTATTAGAACTATTCCTTTTGTCCTTCCACTTCTTCATATAGTCCTTCCTTTTTCGTACTCTAATAAGGTATTTATTTATACTCTTCAACTTGCCATGTAACAAATGTTTTTGCTAGTTTATATTGAAAGGTACTGAACATGGAGAATTACCAATTTGCCAGGTTATGTAAGGACTGGAAAGAAGACTCTAGGCTCTGCCTTCAGTATTGACTCCAAGAACCATACACCAGAACTTGCCCTTAAGGGAGCCGCTCTAATACAATTAGAAACTGAAGAATCAGGAATTTGGTGATCCAACTATTAGTTTCCAAACCACATTGCCCCTGCGATACCTGGGGACCAGGAAACTACCTCCCAAACTGTTGAATCCAATAACACACTACTTCAGCCACAATCCTTACCAGCAAAAAGAATATCCTATGCCATGAAAGAAATTACTAGCACAAGAATTGGCTCAAGAATAGGAATATTCCCCACCTCAGAAATTCCCTCCAAATCTCCTGCTACATGTTTGCTTAATGCGAAGCTGAGCCACAATCCAAATCCAAGCTGCAAAGAAATCTGGGGAATGTATTCTTTAGATTTCTGACGTCCAGCACGCAGTGAGTTTTTACTACTTCAAGTTCCTTCCACTGCAGTGGCCTCTACATCATCTAGGAGCTTATTAGAAATGCAGAACCTCAAGTTCCACCCCAATACTATTGAGTTACAATCTGAACTTTAACAAGATTCCCATTAGATTCTTAAGCATATTGAGATTGAGAAAGAGTGTAGTAAGTCATTCTACAAACGGGTTTGAAAGGATAGAGTGACTCAATCAGCCATATCTACCACACATGCCTGCAGACCACTGATGTCACATACATGAAAATTTTGCTGATTTTTTTCTTAACACCTTAAGTTATTTCAAGATGATATTCTTTTATCTTTCTAATTATCAGTATAATTTTATAGGTCAGGACTCTATAAATTGTGCACTACAGAAGCCCAATATAATAGGGTTCAAGCAAAAAGACACTAAGTGTGCAACCTAGCTGCAAACATAAAAAAACTGGCAAATGACATCATCAGAAACCAGTCCCTTTTTGTATCTTAGTTGTACTTTCCTGTGTTTTGCTTTTATTCTCAGATAGTTCACTGGTAATTGATTGAATAGTTGCCAGAAGCTCCAGCTTGAAAATCCCAGGGGAGAAAGATTTTGCTTTCAGAAATTTAAAGTAAAATGTATAGGGCCAATGCTATTTGCATTTGGTGGACTGAATTTAAGTCACATGCCCATCTCTGAAACAATCTCGGAGGCCAGGAGGATGTAATATTCATGCCTGCTCATAGAGTGAGCAGCTAGTGCCAACCACATCTAAAGAGAATTGCTGATCAAGAGGAAAAGGTGGTTCTACAATGGGAAATCTTGGTGCTAGTATTAGAAAATAATTTGCTGAGCAGTTAAAAAAAAAAAAATAAATACCCACAACATTATTTCACAGTAATTAGTTATGACTATTTACTAGTTATTATGCTTTCTCTCCCTTTGACAAAAAAAATTCATAGATTTAGGTTGGACTGTGTGTAGTTATCACTCTGGAGAATTTTGTATAGATGTAGATTCAGGCAGCAATGTGAGTTTTTTTTAAGTTTAGTTTTATATTTCTATATATGTGAGTTTCTTTTATTCCTTAAAAATGACACATGCATAAGCAATTTCAGGGAGTCAAATATTGACTTAACATGGCAAAATAAATCCTTTCAATGCAGTATTGCCTCTACTATGTCGGATAAGAATGTTGAACATATGCCTTTGTAATAAAATAATTCAAAACATTTTTGTACCCTTTGAATCTAAGTCAAAAATATACCAATTTTCACTTTCCCAAGGATTTAATTCAAGCTTAAAAGTTATTTTCTCCTCTGTATCAAATGCTGGTCAGTTTCTTACTTATGGGAAATCATGAAAAACATAAATTGAAGAAAGAATTGTAAACATTGACTCTAAGTCCATAAAAATGTTCAACACTCCAGAAAATCATTTTTGTCCATATTAAAAAATATCCTGTATTGCATTATCTTCAGTATATAGCCCTTCTAAAGAAGTGTTCGACTATTCTTCAGTGGATTGAGTTCCTTAATGACAGAGTACATATAGGATTTTCCTAGAATTTAGCCTGTAGTTATACAAGTATATTTATATCCTACTATATTCTGAGTAAACAACATTTAGGTACCCTTAAGGCATTTTCAAGGCTCATTTTGTAAACCTGTTATAATACCACTGTGTAGAGAAATCTAAATCTGAAGCTTCAGTAGACTTGTTATTGAAAAACTAATTCACAGATCTACCTACAACTTGTTAGGATGATTAAACAAATAAGACTAGTCAACAAAATGTCTAGAGGAGAACAGATGTGAACAATGTTTTGTACTGAACAGTCATTTCAAAAGCCAATTTCTATCTAAAGGCATCTCCACAATTTGAGTTACAGAAACCACCACACAGTGACTTGAGCCCTGACAATTTGAGAGCAGCATTTTTGTGAAGAAAGTTTGATGATTCACAATGGTTTGCATCAGCCATAAAGGGATAGTTAAGGGTTTGCAATTCAATTAAGTATATCCACAGGGATGTATTTATGGACATTTCTCTCTCTTAGGAAATCAAGCTTGCTTTTGAGACTAGTGATTATTGTGCTTTGTCATTGATGTTTTAGATTTGTAAATCAAAACTTTGTAATATTTTGATGGCTGCTAATCATAGCTATAGCAGCTATCCTAAGATGGGGTTGCCCTAGAAACACTTTCTGTACCTGAACTTATACTTGAATTGAGATGGTGGAGGAGTAGACCAAGTGTTATTGCTTTGAGATGGCAGAAAGGTTACACTTAGCAACCAGGGACTCCCTAGAGAAAGACAACTTGAAAGTCATGTTGTTCTATCTCTTAGGGTATGTGTGGTATTAGGTGCCCACCATCCTGTCCTTACATGAAGTTGGCAGAAGAGACTAGACATTTTTCTCTGGTACTCTTTCCCACATAAATGTTCTTTGCTTATTCTTTCAAGCCAATGGGATGTGTTTTCTGACATTGAGACATCACTCTCCTCCCTCTATCTCTGCTACCTTCTGGAATCTTTTTCCCAAAACTCAAAGAAACTCATCTAATTTGAATTACATCTTCTCAGTGTTGTTATTAATGATTAGAGGCCATGTGTTCCCCAGTTTCAGAACAGAAAGCTTCTAAACTGCAAGCTACCTTAATGCTGAACTTGCTTTCATTATTAAGATCTATAAATGTTCAACGATGTGCCAAAACTCCATCAGCTGTCAGCAGAATCATGAACAGCCAAAGATATGACTTTCTATTTCCCACACATAACAGGTACAGAATCTTTTCCACAAAGGCACAGGTAAAATTAATTCACAAATTTATGGAATGTTTCCATATCTTTGTTACATAATTCAAGGATTTGATTGTAAGAATGGAATTTCAGATAAGGCTAAAAAACAGCTCCAAGACCAGGAAGGCTATTTGGGATTATATTAAAATAGGTAATAAGTTGATATAATGGAAAAATATACTTCACACTGTCTTAAACACAGAAAATACTCTATGAATGATAATTTCATCATATTATTATTTATACTCATTATTAAGTTGTCATACCCTAAAATTACTCCAAACGTTTGGACCTATATTTCATCATGTTTTGTTTGCATAGTAAATTACCAGTTAAAAATTAGCCTTTATGAGATTATCCACTTAAATTCCTGTAGTCCTGAAAATGTTAGTCACAAATAGAACTAAGATAAATATGTTATTTTCAAAATTAAGCAGATGACACTTTGATTGTAATAATTTTTAAACACCTGAAAAACACTGATTCTCAAAGTAAATTATATACTGTAATTACCTAAGTAAGCAAACGGTTTGGGTCCCTAACCCTGCATTATATTATTGTGTCCACAGTTCTACATAATTTTATTCTATCATTTAATTACTTTTTGAGTATTTAAGTCCTTAATCATGTGAAACAAAACTACATCTGGCAATTTTACTACTGTTTTCTCAATAAGTTCTCTGTGATGAGAGAAGGACATTCAGGAACAGAGTCAAAATGACCTAGATTAAGGAAATCACTGTCACCTATTCCAACTGATAAAGGTCATCTCCTTTGATGCAGAGGCCAGATTCCAAGGAGAACCATTTTCCGTCACTTTGGTGGTAACTGACTTTAAAAATGTCCTTATTCCCTCACCCTTCTTGCAATAACCCCTGAATTACAGCAGTAGTAGTGTTACTGAACCAGAAATAAATTTGGCCATGTGCAGAAAGCCAATCTACTGATACAGGGTTGTGGTGAAATAAAGTGCAGCTTTTAATTTAAGGCCAAGCAAGGCATATGGGCAGCTAATGCTCAAAAGACCCAACCACCCCAGTGGATTTCAGGGAAGGGTTTTTAAAGGCAAGGTGAGAGACAGTTGCAGGGTGCATGCTCAGCTTGTGCACCGTTCTCTGATTGGTTGATGGTGAGGTAACAGGATGATGTCATAAGGGTTAACATCATCAGTCCTCAGGCTCTAGCCAGTTTGAGGTCTATGTGCTCATGGTCATCATGCAGTTAGCTTCTTCTGTCTGGTGGGGGCTTTAGTATTTATAAAATAACTCAGGAATGTGTGTCAGACACTGTTATCTATGTCCTTCGGGGAAGAACTAAAGACTCTGTGACTCTGCTATAAGGCTAATTTATTGTTTAAATTGGTACTAGTTCTTCTGGCCCAATTGCTGTTTTTTTTGTTACTACATGTTTACATTCTTTCAATTATTGACTCTTGAGACATCCTTTTGTGACTCAGGGGAGGCCTGGGAGACTAAAGCTTTTCTACAAACAAAAGACAGGAGAACATGGTGGCCTGCAAGAGGAGTGGCCAAGGATATACTGAAGGGATTATATCATGGAAGAAATGGCAATAGGTTACTCTGAAACCTTAGCCAAAACTTGAAAGGGTTTGTGCCATAAGGGTCCAGGAGGCTCCTTAGCACAGGTTCAGTGTAGAGAAGATTATTCATTTATTCTGTCATTCAACAACTCTTTACTGACCATGCATCACTAGTCAGGTGTGGTTCTACTTCTGAAGATATAACTTATCATACTGCTGTTAAAAATATAGGTTGATCAAATGTTTAATGCACAAGCTGCTAAAATACTACAAATTAACAGTCATGAGCAGCCCACATGACTTCCAAAAATGTACTGTATTAATACTGTTCTGGGTTGAATTGCTCATTTGGCCTGACCTGCTCTGTTCTTGTTGAAGATGATTTGAAAGCTACACCTAGAGGGTCAGAGCTTTCCTCTGACTTAGCTCTCTATTCCCAGAGCCAAACTCAAATCTTGGCACACAAAAGGAGCTCAATAAATGTGACTTTTTGTTCATTCTAGTTGGGCTAGAATGAATTTTTCTAGCCCAACTAAGTTAACCAATTCTCTCTGAGATCTTGAAGTAATAATGTCGCTTCCTAGCCTTGGTTTCTCCATCTAACGGGTGGTTGTAGGTTTGTTTTGCAGTGGGTTTTTTTCTTTTTCTTTTCCTTTTTTGAAGAATAAATAAACTACGTAATGGAAATTAGTACAATTCCTGAAATACAGTAGGCACACAGAAAGAATCAACTATTTTCTTTAGAAATAATTTTACAACTACTTTTAAAATTAGTAATAGTTCTTATATCAAAGGATGATTTTACAGATGAAATGAAATTGCTTTTAAACCCTAAACAATGATTGATTATTCTGAGGCAAGTTGAGTCATGAATCACTGTTTAAGAACCCTGACTTTTAGGTATGTTGTTGGTACTGTAAAAGATTCCACTCAATTGAATTCTTCCCATAGAATCTAAAACATTACAGGTAAGGAGGCCTTTGAATGGACTCAGTAATTCTGTCAGATGACTAAGGAACCATCTGGTGCCTGCCATCTATGACTGACATGGTAGCAAATACAATCCACCATCATGACGGCCTCAGAGTAGTTTCCAGTTGATATATATTGTCAATTTTAAATTTTATGGTTAAAAAAAAATTAAACTCATTCTTTATCAATATGTCTTTTCAGTTGTAAGAAAAAAAAGAGGATGGGCCAGAGATAGAGTTAGCACCTTTAAAATTTGTAAAGAAAGAGAAATATATTGACTAAATATTATTTAGAAATACTCATAGACTATGTAAAATTTTGTCAGGATGGAGGGTGTCAATTATACAACTTAGTAAAATGTACAAAAATCATTGTAACTACATTTTATACACTACTTAATATATTCCAGGCACACTATAAATCATTTAAACTGTATTATATTGTTTGACCATTTAGACAACATTAGTTACAATATATTATTATCTACATTCTATAGATTAAAAAAACAAGAACTTTAAAAATATTTAAATTAAAAATATTCCTCAAGATCAAATATGTGGTTAGTAAATGGTGGATATGAAAAAAAAAAAAAAAGGTTATCAGTGATGTTCAAATCTCAGATCTTAACTATGACCCTACATTGGTTCAAAATAATAAATATCCTTAAATATGTTATTAAAAAACTATAAGTAATCATTAATTGTTTTTTCTTTTTAAGAATCTTTTCATAAAAATCTTAAGATATGGTAACCTGTGAAATGGCTATATCATGAACATATACACCCTTTAATTTGTGAATTCATTGATTTGTCAGGTTTATCTTCTTTTCAATGTATTTCTGTCATTTATTGTCAAACTTTCTAACATGATCAAACTCATGAAAACAACACGACAGTTCTGACAGGCATCTGTTTACTTCTTAGTTTGTTTCCTTGTTCTGATTCATTGGTCTGAACAATTCTGGATTTAAGAAGCTAAGGGGGCAAATGTGAACAGCACACTAAACTCCCTGTCTTATTAGCACTCTTTTCATTATACACTCTTAGTGGCATTTTCAGGACGTAAATTAACTTATCCCAGAGTCACTGCCTTTTAAGGCTTACAGTGGGGGAGAGGGATTATTACTGTATGTTGAGTACACCCAAGAGTAGATGAGCAATCAATGAGTTATCTTCAGTGCACAATATTATCTCATTCATTAGGCCAATGAAATAAAATAGAGAAAAACAAAAATAGCTGATGGAGAAGAGAGAGCAATGCAAATTATCAAAAAAAAAATATGTACAAGTAAAAACAGTAACTTTTATAAATTAGAAGTTTCTGAGAAGTAAGTTCATCTTTTCTAACATCACTATTTCATATATTCCCAACAGAGTGATACATTTTGATTAAAAGGATAAAAATAATTGAATTTAATGTTAAATGTTTTTCACTTAACTCTTAAGGGGAAAAATAACATCAATACTGACTGGTACCATGGAACCTTATATAAAGATTAGTGAGATGTCTAGGCATTAGAGCCCATCCACCATCACCTGCATTTTTCATAACAAAGTAGGGTCTATTTTGTGAAAGCTGATGCTTAGAAAGAGTAATGACTCAATTCTTTTTACCCTACTATATTTACGGAATTTAAAATTTTTCCATGTTTAAGCTGGAAAATTTTTTAAGCAAAAAACTGAGGTTCTATGAGATAATATGACTTGCTTAATTCATTGGGGCAATACATCTCCTTAAAATCAGGTCTTCTACTTCCTATGTTAGCATTTCCCAAATGATGATCCATAAAAATGTATCATGCTAAGTGCTCTAAGAAGAAAGTGTTCTATGGAAATATAAATAAGGGCAAGTATTTCAATTCACAACTTTCATCTGAAATTACCAAACACTATATATATTTATTAACTATATAGATGAACTATTTTTAAGAGGTAAGATATTCCAATAGTATAAATATCAAAATATGTAAAAACATAATAATAAAAATCTCCCTTATACTCTGAACTCCTCCATCTGTTCAGTTACTGACTTTCCTCTCCATGCTCAACCATAGGTGCTACTGTTGTTAGTTTCTTAGGTATTCTCCCAGAATGCCTATACATAAAGCAAATATGAATATTTTTATTATAACTCTTTTAGACAATCAGTGGTACACAATTCAGATGTTGCGCACTTTTCCTCTTGTCACTAAACAATATATCAATATATGATAGAATATTCCATAACAGTACTCAGAAAGCTTGCTCATTCTTTTATACAGCTATGTTATGTTCTCTATCATGGAAGTACTGGACGTTTGTGTTATTTCCAATCTGTTGTTAATACATACAATGGACCATAAATAACTTTGTATACTTCATCATTTGGTACATGTATGCGTATGTCTAAATTAAATGTCTAGAAATAGAATATCTGGGTTAAATGTTTATGCATTTGTGATTAGAGGTTGTCCTAAAAATGTGTGAAAGTATCTCTTTCTCCACAGTGTATCCTAAATGGATACAATTTAGGATTTTCTAATCCTGTTTTTTTTTAAAAGGGAAATATATTTGAGCATTGTTTCAATATTCTTTTCTCTTACTAGTTTTAACTTTAAGCAACTTGCCATATATTTAAGAATCATTTTTCTTTCTATTTCTGTGAACTTCCTAGTCAGAGGTTATACTTATTTTTCCATTGAGTTATTAATCATTTTGTTATAAATGTGTAGGAGCTCTTTACATATTCAAGGGAATATAATTTTGTATTTAGCAGCATTTGGAAATGCCCTTCCCAGTTTGTCACTGGGTTTTGAATTTAGTTATACAGTTTTGTTATGCAAGCTTTTTCAATGTAGTCACACTTATCATTTTTTAATGGATACTGGATTTGGAAACATAATTAGAAAGGAAATTGTTATTAGATTAAACCTTTGATCCATCTGAAATTTGCCTTGGCCTATAATGTGATCCATATATTAACCTTCATTTTTTGTCCAGATGTCTATCCATTTGTAAGAGCACAATATAAGAAATAGTTCATCTTTTCCTACTGATCTGAGATGCCATGCTAATTATGTGCTAAACTATCTTGTGTGATTGGGTTTATTCATGGTCTTTATTTTGTTTCTTTGGCCTCTCTGTAAGCTTATGAGACAATACTACACTTATTTAATTACTATGAATTCATATAAAACATTGATGAAAGAAACCAAGGAAGACACAAATAAATGGAAAGATAACTCCATGCTCATGTATTGGAAGAATTAATATTGTTAAAACATCCATACTACCCAAAGTGATCCACAGATTAAATGCAATACTTGTCAAAATTCCAATGTCATTTTTAACAAAAATAGAAAAGGCAGTCTTAAAATTCATATAGAACCACAAAAGATCCCAAATATTCAAACAAAGCTAGAGGCATCATCTGATTTCAAAATATACCACAAAGCTATAGCAATCAAAACAGCATGGTACTGGCATAAAAAGAGACACATAAACTAAAAGGAACAGAACAAAGAGACCAGAAATAAATATGGTCAACTGATCTGTGACAAAGAATACAAAATGGGAAGAGGACAGTGCCTTCAATAAATGGTAATGGGATAACTCATATCTATATGCAAAAGAAAGAAATTGATCCTTTTCTCACACCCATGGAGATTCCTCAAAATATTAAAAGTAGAACTACCATGTGACCCAGCAATCCCACTTCTGGGAATATATCCAAAAGAAGTGAAACCAGTGACTCAAAGAGGTATCAGCACTGCCATGTTCATAGAAGAATTATTCACAATACCCAAGATATGGAATTGACCTAGTTGTCCACTGACAAATGAATGGATAAAAAAATATGGTATATACATGCAATGGAATAATATTTGGCCATAAAGAAGGAAATACTGTCATTTGTGACAACATGGATGAACTTGGAGAACATTATGCTGAGTGAAACAAATCAGGCACAGAAAGTCAACTGCTGCATGATATCACTTACATGTGAAATCTAAAAACCTCCAAACCATTGGAACAGAAATTGGAATGGTGGTTGCTAGGGGTTGGGGACTAGTGGAAATGAGGAAATGTTGGCCAAAGGGCACAAGGTTTCAGATATTCAGGATGAATCAGTTTTGAAGATCTAATGTACAGCATGGTAACTATAGTTAATAATACAACATTGGACACTGGAAAATTGCTTAGAAATTAGATATTGTGTTTGTACTACACAGACACACACACACAAACTATGTGAGATGATGAATGTATTAATTAGCTTGACTGTGGTAATCACTTTAGTGTACACATATATCAAAAACATCAGGCTGTACACTGTAAATTCATACAAATTTTATTTGTCATTTATAGCTCAAGAAAACTGGAAAAAAGTAAAAAAAGAAAAAAATTAATTACAATGTTTTATAACATGAAAGGATGTGTATGTACACATTGTTTTCTTTTCTTTTTCAAAATTTTCCTAACCATTCTCTTTTGGCTATTTCATCCTATAAATTTTAGAATTAGTTTGGTTAGTTAAAAAAATTTTTTTTAAACAGCCTGCTGGTATTTGGTAATTTCATTGGCACCACATTAAATTTATGAATGAACTTAAAAAATTATATTTCTTTCAATGTATCTTATTTAATGTGTCCTATTAATAAATATGTTGTATCTTTCTTTTTGTTCAAGACTTCTTTTGTGCTGGCATTTATTGTTTAAAAGTTTGTTTCCTATAAGTCCTGCACATTTCACATTGTGTACATTCCAGAAATATCTATCATGCTGATATTTCAAACTGGATAATTTTTTCCAGTACATTATACATGAAACTTGTTAATTTAAATAACAGTGATTTTTGTACTTCAATGTCTTATAATATTCTTTTAAACTTGTATTCATTTTTTACTTAGTTATCTTGGGTTTTCCATGTATACAATTGTATCATCTACAAATGTACATAAATTTATTAACTAATTTTTTTCCTCTAAGTTTTTAAAAATTTTGTTGACTAGTACCAAATTAAATATTTAATAATAGCAATATGAGTGGACATTTGTCATTCATTTTTTACATTAATAGAAGTATCTCTAAATTTTTCCCCATCAAGCATCATGGTGGTTTTCAGGCTGAGACTGATATATTTTATAAAGTGAAAGAGTATCTATAGATCCAAGTTTTGCTTACTGTTTTTACCCAAAATGTTAAATTTTCAGTTCCTATACAGATGTAATTTTTCTTATAAATATTAATATTTTAAATTATATTAATATTGAAACATACTTGAATTCCTGGAAAAAATAATTTAATTGTTTATGAGGACTCTTTTTGATAAGCCATCAGTTTCTCTATATTAACATTATATTAAGAATTTTCATATAACTAACTATAAATAAAATGGCTACATCATTTGACTTTTTGGTACAATTACAGTGAGGATTTTCTATCAAGTTATACTCATTTGTACAGAATTTAGAAATATTTCTTTTCTGTAATAGTTTGTGTCTTGTGTAAGCTCTCAGTTGATACAATAATGCAATTTACTACAATATTACATCATTTTTGGTTTACTACAGATGTTTACTGTACTTTAATTGGCAATCAAAATGCTTGAGGTTTCCAATAAAGCTTCCAATGAAGTTCAAATCTTTTTTGAAATTATGAAATGTATTTTGAAAGTATGAAATGTATACATATGTGCATATATATATACACACACATATATGCCACATATATGCCACACACACATATATGCCATATATATACACACACATAATGCCACTGACAAGAACTTATTCTTCCATTAAATAAGACTACAGCACTCTAGAGAGAGGAGGAGACAAGATGGTGGAGTAGAAGGATGTGAGCTCACCAAACTCTTCTTACAGAAACACCAAAATCACAACTAACTGCTGAACAATCACTGACAAAATGTTGGAACCTACCAGAAAAGATACCCTACCTCCAAAGACAAAGAAAAAGCCACAATGAGATGGTAGAAGGGAGCAATGACAATAAAATCAAACTGCATACACACCAGGTGGGCAACCCACAAACTGGAAAACAATTATACCATAGAAGTTTTCCCACTGGAGTGAAAATTCTGAGCCCTATGTCAGGCTCCCCAGCCTGAGGGTCTGGCAATGGGAGGAGGAACCTGCAGAGAATCTGGCTTTGAAGACCAGTGGGGTTTGACTACAGGAATTCCACAGCGCTGGGGAACACCAAAACTCCACTATTGGAGGGTGCACACAGGGTCTCAAGCACACCAGGACCCAGAGGAAAAAGTGGTGACCTCATAAGAGACTGGGCCAGACTTACCTGCTAGTATTGAAGGGTCACCTGTGGAGGCAGCGGGCAGGGGTGGGGCTGTGGCTCACTGCAGGGACAAGGACACTGGCAGCAGCAGTTGTGGTGAGTACTCATTGGCATAAGCCTTCTTGGAGACAACCACTTTCTCAACAAGACCTGGCCCCACTCAACAGCCTGTAGGCTCAATTTCTGGGACACCTCAGGCCAACCAACCAACAGGGCAGGAATATAGCCCCAGCCATCAGCAGACAGGCTGCTTAAAGTCTTCCTGATAAACACACCCCCTGACATGGTCCTGCCCAGCAGAGGGACAAGACCCAGCTCTACCCACCAGTGGGCACTACCAGTGCCTCCCACCAGGAAGCCTGCACAGGCCTCTTGGACAGTCTCATCCATGAGTGGGCAGACAGCAGAAGCAAGAAGAACTAAAACCCTGGAGCCTTCAGAATGTAAACCACAATCACAGAAAATTAGACAAAGGGAGACTGCAAAGGAATATGTCCCAGATGAAGGAACAAGATAAATCCCCAGAAGAACAACTAAGTGAAGTGGAGCTAGGCAATCTGCCTGAAAAAGAATTCAGAGTAATGATGGTAAAGATGATCCAAAACCTTGGAAAAAGAATGGAGGCACAGATCAAGAAGATACAAGAAATGTTTAACAAGGACCTAGAAGAACTAAGGAAAAAACAGAGATAAACAATAAAATAAGTGACATGAAAAATACACTAGAAGGAATCAATAGCAGAATAACTGAGGCAGAAGAATAGATAAATGAACTGGAAGACAGAATGGTGGACATCATTGCCATGGAACGGAATAAAGAAAAAAGAAAGAAAAGTAATGAGGAGAGTCTAAGAGACCTCTGGGACAACATTAAATGCACCAATATTCACATTATAGGGGTCCCAGAAGGAGAATAGAGAGAGAAAGGATCCGAGAAAATATTTGAAGATATTATAGCTGAAAATATCCCTAACGTAGGAAAGGAAACAGTCACCCAAGTCCAGGAAGCACAGAGAGCTTCAGGCAGGATAAACCCAAGGAGGAACACGCTGAGACACATAGTAATCAAACTGACAAAGACAAAGAAAAAATATTAAAAGCAACAAGGAAAAAGCAACAAATAACATACAAGGGAACTCCCATAAGGTTATCAGCAGATTTTTCAGAAGAAATTCTACAGGTCAGAAGGGAATGGCATGATACATTTAAAGTGATGAAAGAGAAGAATGTACAACCAAGAATATTTGACCCAGCAAGGCTCTCATTCAGATTTGACAGAGAAATCAAAAGCTTTACAGACAAGCAAAATCTAAGAGAATTCAGTACCACCAGACCAGCACTGCAACAAATGCAAAAGGAACTTCTCTAGGTGGAAAAGAAAAGGTCACAACTAGAAACGAGAAAATTATGAATGGAAAAGCTCACTGGTAAAGACATAAAATAAGGTAGGAAATCATCTGCACACAAATATGATATCAAAACCAGCAACTGTGAGAAGAGGAGAGCACAAATGGAGGATATTGGAAATTAAAAGACCAACAACTTAAAACAATCTTGTTTACATATAGACCACTATATCAAAACCTCATGGTAACCACAAACCAAAAATTTACAAGAGGTGCACACGCAAAAAAGAAATAGGAATCCAAACACAACACTCAAGTTAGTCATCAAACCACATAAGAGAATAGAAGAGGAAGGGAAGAAAAAAACACCTACAAAAACAAATATAGAACACTTAACAAAATGGCAATAAGAACATACATATCGATATTTACCTTAAACAAAAACAGATTAAATGCTCCAACCAAAAGACATAGCCTGGCTGAATCAATACAAAAACAAAACACATATATATATGCTGTCTAAAGGACACCCACTTCAGATCTAAGGACACATACAGACTGAAAGTGAGGGGATGGAACAAGGCATTCCATGCAAATGGAAATCAAAAGAAAGCTGGAGTAGCAATACTCATATGAGAAAAAATAGACTTTAAAATAAAGACTGTTACAAGAGACAAAGAAGGGCACTACATAATGATCCAGGGATCGATCCAAGAAGAAGATATAACAATTGTAAATATAAATGCACCCAACATAGGAGTGCCTCAATATGTAAGGCAAATACTAACAGCCATAAAGGGAGAAATCGACAGTAACACAATAATAATGAGGGATTTTAACACCCCACTTTCATCAACTGATGGATCATCCAGACAGAAAATCAGTAAGGAAACACAGGCCTTAAATGACACATTAGACCAGATGGCCTTAATTGATATTTATAGAGCATTCTATCCAAAAGCAGCACAATACACATTCTTCTCAAGTGCACGTGGAACATTCCCCAGAATTGATCATATGCTGGGCCACAAAGCAAGCCCTGGTAAATTTAAGAAAATTGAAATCATATCAAACATCTTTTCCTACCACAATGCTTGGAGATTAGAAATCAACTATGAGAGAAAAACTATAAAACACACAAACCTATGGAGGCTAAACAATATGTTACTAAACAACCAATGGATCACTGAAGAAATCAAACAGGAAAACAAAAAATACCTAGAGACAAATGAAAATAAAAGCATGATGATCCAAAACCTATGGCAGGCAGCAAAAGCAGTTCTAAGAGGGAAGTTCATACCGATAAAGTCTTACCTCAGGAAACAAGAAAAATTTCAAATAAACAACCTAATCTTACACCTACACCAACTAGAGAAAGAAGAACAAACAAAACCCAAAGTTAGTAGAAGGAAAGAAATCATAAATATCAGTGCAGAAATAAATGAAATAGGGACAAAGAAAACAACAGAAAAAAATCAATGAAACTAAAAGCTGGTTCTTTGAGAAGATAAACAAAAGATAAACCTTTAAGCCAGACTCATCAAGAAAAAGAGGGAGAGGGCTCAAATCAGTAAAATTAGAAATGAAAAAGGAGAAGTTACAACCAACACCACAAAAGTACAAAGGATCATAAGAGACTATTAGAAGCAACTATATGCCAGTAAAATGGACAATCCAAAAGAAATGGACAACCTCTTAGAAAAGTACAATCTCCCAAAACTGAACTAGGAAGAAACAGAAAATATCAACAGACCAGTCACAAGTACTGAAATTGAAACTGTGATATAAAAACTCCCAACAAACAGAAGTCTAGGATCAAATGGCTTCACAGAAGAATTCTATCAAATATTTAAAGAGCTAACACCTATCCTTCTCAAACTCTTCCAAAATATAGCAGAGGGAGTAACACTCCCAAACTCATTCTATAAGACCACCATCACCCTGATACCAAAACCAGACAATGATGTGACAAAAAAAGAAAACTACAGGTCAATATCACTGATGAACATAGATGTAAAAATCCTCAACAATACACTAGCAAAAAGACTCCAGCAGTACATTAAATGGATCATACACCATGATCAAGTGAGGTTCATCCCAGGGATGCAAGGATTCTTCAATATCTACAAATCAATCAGTATGATATACCACATTAACGAACTGAAGAATAAAAGCCATACGATCATCTCAATAGATGCAGAAGAAGATTTTGACAAAATTCAACACCCATTTATGATAAAAACTCTCTAGAAAGTGGGCACAGAGTGAACATACCTCAACATAATAAAGGCCATATATGACAAACCTACAGCTAACATCATAATCAATGGTGAAAAGCTGAAAGCATTTCCTCTAAGATCAGGAAAAAGACAAGGATGTCCACTCTCACCACTTTTATTCAACATAGTGGTGAAGTCCTAGCCATGCAACCAGAGAAGAAAAAGAAATCCAAATTGGAAAAAAAGAAGTAAAACTGTCACTGTTTGTAGATGACATGATACTATACATAGAAAATTCTAAAGTGCTACCAGAAAACTACTAGAGCTCATCAATGAATTTGGTAAAGTTGCAGGATTCAAAATAAATACACAGAAATCTGTTGCATTTCTATACACTAACAATGAAAGATTAGAAAAGGAAATTAAAGAAACAATCTCACTTACCATCACATCAAAAAGAATAATATACCTAGGAATAAATCTACCTAAGGAGGCAAAAGACCTGTACTCCAAAAACTCTAAGACACTGAAGAAAGAAACTGAAGATGACACAAACAGATGGAAAAATATATCATACCATGTTGTTGGACTGGAATAATAAATATTGTCAAAATAACTATACTATCCAAGGCAACCTACAGATTCAATACAATCCCTATCAAATTACCAATGGCATTTTTCACAGAACCAGAACAAAAATATCTTAAAATTTGTATGGAGACACAAAAGACCCCAAATAGCCAAAACAATCTTGAGAAAGAAAAACAGAGCTGGAGGAATCAGGCTCTCTGATTCAGCCTATAGTACAGAGCTACAGTAATAAAAACAATATGGTACTGGCACAAAAACAGAAATATAGATCAATGGAACAGGATAGAAAACCAGAGATAAACCCATGCACTTATTGTCAACTAATCTATGACAAAGTGGCAAGAATATACAATGGAGAAAAAGTCTCTTCAATAAGTGGTGCTGGGGAAACTGGACAGCTACATGTAAAAAAATGAAATTAGAACACTCTCTAACACTCTTAGAGGAAAATATAGGCAGAACACTCTTCGACATGAATCACAGCAATATTTTTTGGGATCCACCTCCTAGCGTAATGGAAATAAAAACGAAAATAAACAAATGCGGGCTTCCCTGGTGGCACAGTCGTCGAGAGTCTGCCTGCCGATGCAGGGGACACGGGTTCATGCCCTGGTCCAGGAAGATCCCACATGCCGTGGAGCAGCTAGGCCCGCGAGCCATGGCCGCTGAGCCTGTGCGTCCGGAGCCTGGGCTTCGCAACAGGAGAGGCCACAACAGTGAGAAGCCCACGTACCACAATAAATAAATAAATAAATAGATATAAATAAATAAATGGGATCCAATTAAACTCAAAAGCTTTTTCACAGCAAAGAAAACCATAAACAAAACAAAAAGACAACCCTCAGAATGGGAGAAAATATTTGCAAATGATGCAGTGAACAGTGATTAATCTCTAAAATTTACAAACAACTCATGCAGCTCAATATCAAAAAAACAAAAAACCCAATCAAAACATGGGCAGAAGACCTAAATAGACATTTTTCCAAAGAAGACATACAGATGGACAAGAGGCACATGAAAAAATGCTCAACATCACTAATTATCAGAGAAATGCAGATTAAAACTACAATGAGATATCACCCCACACCAGTAAGAATGGCCATCATTAAAAAGCCTACAAACAATAAATGTTGAAGCGGGTGTGGAGAAAAGGAAAGCCTCTACACTGTTGATGGCAGTGTAAATTGGTACAGCCACTATGGAGAACAATATGGAGATTCCTTAAAAAACTAAAAATAGAATTACCATATGACCCAGCAATCCTACTCCTGGACATATATCTGAAGAAAACCATGGTTCAAAAAGATACATGCCCTACAATGTTCATTGAAACACCGTTTAGAGTAGCCAAGACATGGAAACAACTTAAATGTCCATCGACAGATGAATGGATAAGAAGATGTGGTACATATATACAATGGAATATTATTCGGCCATTAAAAAAATGAAATAATGCCATTTGTAGCAACATGGATGGACCTGGAGATTATCATACTAAGTGACGTAAGTCAGACAGAGAAAGACAAATATCATGATATTGTTTATATGAGGAACCTAAAAAAATATGATACAAACAAACTTATTTACAAAACAGAAACAGACTCATAGACTTAAGAGAACAAACTTATGGTTACCGGGGGGAAGGAGGGATAGATTGGGAGTTTGGGATTGACATGTACACACTGCTATATTTAGAATAGATAACCAACAAGGACCTGCTGTATAGAACAGGGAATTCTGCTCAATACTCTGTAATAACCTAAATGGGCAAAGAATTTGAAAGAGAACAGATACATGTATATGTATAACTGAATTACTCTGCTGTACATCTGAAACTAACACATTAGTAATCAACTATGCTCCAATATAAAATAAAAATTAAAAAAATAATAATTACAGCACTCTGAATTATCTATTTAGGGCTGCAATGCCATCCAAGATTTATGCTACTTAGGATTTTTTTTTCCTTACAAAAATAAGACTCTTATGAAAAGAAAAAAAACTTTCTCAAGGAAAAATAATTTAAAGCTCTTTGAAATAATTACACTTCATTTACATTTGAAAATTTAGAAAGCAAATGTTATCCCTTTATACTGATAGATGCCACAGAATGTGCTAATCTGTACAGGCTTCTCCTTATACAACATGCGCACACACACACACACACGTGTGTATGTGTGTGTGAAACAAAGTTTTTCAAACAAACATAAACTCTTTGTTTTTATATATAACTTTTAAGTTTGCCTTTGGGGTTTTCAAGTTAGTCCTTCTATAAGCAATTGATTCTAATATTTCCTTTGACAGAAATCCCCAAATTGACCAAGTACTAGAAAATGCTATTGAACAGTGAGTTATTGACCTGGCAATAGATTGATTTCTTTGGGTATGGTGTGGTACATACTAATTTGGTGACTATAAGTGATTTTTTGTACTCTATACAGACAATTTCCTTTGATACAAGTCTTTATCAAAGGAGGAATGGGAGTCACTGTAGACTAAAAATGTGATGCATACAAATCAGAATATGCTTTGCTTATTTCTACATAAAAGCATGCTTTGGTAATGAGGAATAAAAACCTCTGTTCTGTGTTATTTTATGGAGCTGCTTCTGGCCATGCAAGTGTCCAAAAATGAGAAACACATCTAACCCACTATGTCTCTGGCAAGGAAAATAGAGATCATTGGAGTCAGGAGCAGGTCACTGAGAAGAAATCGATCCATTTGGTGGGGGGGTGGGGATGGGATAACTCTACTGGTATGTCCATAATGTCCAGGCACTTATATTTTAGCAGGAAACTGATACCAATGAAAATACTATTGTTACAATGCCTGGCAAAATCCTACATTAAAAATTTTGTTGATGGGGGAGTAGATGGAGCTCTTTCCTGACCTATTCCATTTTTTTTTAAATCAGTAATTATGTTGAATCCCAAAGGGGATAGATCAGGATAAACCGGATTATAGATGAACGTTTTGAATATTTCAAAACAAGGAAGCAAGCAATACTCTCATACATGCTGACATAGTGTAACTGACTCTACATCTTTGTAAAGCACTCTCTACATTACCTATAACCATTTCATGGACATATTCTTTGACTCAGAAAATGTACTTATTAGAATATATACTGCAGATGCAATTACACATTCATGAAGAAGTAAGCTTAAGAACATTCGTTCCAGCATTTTTATAATAGCAAAAGATTAGAAAACCCTAAATGTCACTTAGTAAAGCTGAATAAATTATGGTAATTCATAAAAGAGAATACTATCATGTGGCCATGGCAGGGGTTGGGGGGCCTGCAGGGGGCCGAAGAGACAGCCCTGTATGCACTGAATAGGACAAACTTGAAGATATTTCATTAAATTGAAATAAGGAGGAGAAAAGTGAATTTAATATAGCACCAGTTGTGTAAAAACCACAAAATGTGACTGATATAAACATATACGTATATAGGTATAGTATATTTCTTCAAGGAATCCAAAAGAACTTCTAGCAGTCCTCTGGTCAGAGTAACTGGTAAACTAACTAGCAAGAGAGGGAGAGACAGGAAGGAACTAGGTGAGTGGAACACATTTAGAGGGAACTCCTAAGCATCAAGTCCTATTTGCCGGGTGAGAACTGAGATGTTGGTGCTCTGCGTAAATACCCAGAGAAGAGAACCTTTAGTCAGGCATCTACTTTTTGTTTACATTGGCCTTAATAGACATACATTTAGTCTGATTTCCTTCTCTTTTCAGCAGAATTATAAAGATCCCCTTAAAGTATATCTGCTCAACTATCTTTTATATTAAGAAGGAAAAGTTGTCCAATCAGTTTTTCTTCAACAGTGTTGCCTGTGTTTACTGCAATCTTGCTGGGTGATTGTCTCAATATGATAGAACACACATCTGGTATCTGGTGTGATGCTTATTCACTGACAGAAGTTGAGAAGAAAAGCGTTTTATGGTTTCTGTTGCCACTGGACCCATCCTGAGGACTCAACATGACAATTAAAGTTCGTGTTCTCTGAAAACAAATACTGTATATTAATGCATATATGTGGAATCTAGAAAAATTGTACTGATGAACCTATTTGCAGGGCAGGAATAGAGACTGAGACATACAGAACGGACTTGTGGACACAGGGGTGGGAAGGGGAGGGTAGGACGAATTGAGAGAGTAGCACTGACATATATACACCACCATGTGTAAAATAGATAGTGGGAAGCTGCTGCATAGCACAGGGAGATCAGCTCAGTGCTCTGTGACGATCTAGCGGGGTGAGATGGGGTGGAGAGGGAGGCTCAAGAGGGAGGGGATATATGTATACATGTAGTTGATTCACTTCGTTCTACGGCAGAAACTAACACAACATCGTAAAGTAATTATACTCCGATTAAAAAAACAAACAAACTTAGTGTTCATTGGCTATTCATTTGTCTCCTCAAAATTGACCAGATTGATATTTAAAGAAAATAAGTTTCTCAAGGGTGATGTACATTAGGATTACTTTATAAATGCAATTATCTAACTTTATTGAATTTGTCACTAGACCCATCATTGGTTCCTTTGATAAGATCCAATAAGACCCCTCCTTTTCAAAAGCTGTTTCCCTGACACACAAAACTGATTTGCACGATTGGCCCAAACTCCGAAGTGGTATTTGCTTCAATTTCTAGGTGGATGGACAGTTTGAATACTCAGTATCTCTTTCAACAGGAGTCCCTTCATTTTCCCCATAGATATAGCATGTGTTTTCATTAGCCAGTTTTCTGTTGATCTCCCACCCAGTTCTTTGATCTAAAACATCCACAGGCTTTTCAAAATCTAGGGAATGGCTAAATGCAGTGCACGCTGGATTGGATGGACTGAGCCTACCATCGGAACTCAGAGATGCTTAGATGTAGCATACATGTCCAGACCTACTTGTGTGCGTTGGCTGTGGTTCTAATGACAGCTCAATTTTCAGAGACTTCACACTGTTATTTTGGTCTGATTGGTTTATGTGGTACTGCTGGTGTTCCCACTGTTCCATGCTGGTGCTGCCTTAGGAAGGAGAAACGGTTTCCCCACTTCTGGCCATCTGATGTATCTTGGTGGAGGATGGGAGTCTCTGACCCACTAAGATGAAGAAAGTTGCCTGGCTGTATGCTTATTGTGGTAGGATCATCCCTGTCACTCGGGGATGGTAGTAGTAGTAGTAGTAGTCCTTGTACTACTTGTTGTGTTGTGATGTGATCTCCCTATGAGTACACCGACCCCACCTTATCCCCTCCCCATCAGCTTCCCTGGTGTCTCTAGACAAGGTAAAGAAACCTCAGGACAGGCACCAGCAAGGAAAGAGAGTTCGTATTGCTAGTGGAACTCCAGATCAATCTCCCGTGCTAGTTCTGTCAGGTCCAACCTGGTGTTTAAGGCACGGTTCCCATTCATACAGGAGAGGCAGGGGCCTACCTGGAATGCTTTCTGTTCCTAGTTTGAGCTTGGGAAACACACAGTCTTGGTCACCTTTGTCTTTTAATAGGAGGATGTAAAATACCTTGGTGCTGTGTTCCTCTAATCCTGGGACCCCAAACCAGTTTGTTTTCTTCCTAATACCTTTTAGGATCTCCTTTTGTTGTCTCTCTCACTATTTCCAAGGGTTTTAGTTGCATTTAGCAGTGAAGACCAGGGGAGAAATGGGTCTCTGTCAAATTGTCCTACAATAGAGGTTTCAGTTTATGTTAAGCCCCACAGTAAGTTTTATAGTTTCTTCCTATAGATGCTCCTGAGATTCCTCCCCTGGAATATAATTGCATGAAGCATTAAAAATAAATTTCCAAAGATATTGAATATTATAGTATTATTGACATTGCCTATAAAAGATCATATTCTAGGAAGGTCTAGAAAGTTCAAGGTTATAGCCTGGTGAAGGTAAACAGAGATACATATGGAACAGCATCTCTGATTACCATCAAGAGAACAGCTTGTGTTTCTTAACTCCCATAAGTTAAGATATACCTGTTTATCCTAAACCACTGAGGCAGTTTCCTGATAAGATGAATAGTATTTGCCTGAATATTTACATCACTGCAGTAAAGCTGAGTATAACATATTTAAATTGTTAATCATACTTAGATAATCTTTTAACTTTTATCTTTTAATCCTTAAGAATCATACTTTCTTAATATTTAACCCAAATCCTAACCCCTTAATGAAAAGGTAGCTTTCCTATGTAGACATTTCCTCTATCAAGTAGAAAAGTCAATAAAGTAGGTAGCCAATTAACTACCAAAAGTGTTCATTTTATTATGAGCTCTATTCAGAGAGCTACATACCCAAAGGAAATAAAAATAGGCAAAAGGTATGCTTTGTTTCAAAATGTTTATCTTAGAGGTAGCTAAAAATGTTGCACTATTTTGCAAATGAGTCAGGGTTTTTTTTCATAGTCAGCTTTTCATCCTGTCATTTTTACCTACTTCAAGCAGAAGGTGCTAGTATTGTCTTACATAACACACCAGAAAGTTTAAGATAAATGTGATCGAGAGATGCAGAGGAGGCTGACATAGTTTCCAAAAGAAGAAACTATAAAGAGACTGGCTTCCATGTGGAGTTACTGAAATAAAGATACTAGGTGTGATAATAAAAAAATATTGCAAACATGTCAGGAAAATTTTAGTAGTCTTTTCACACCTGAAACTAGATTATTATAAAATTGAATTTAGGAAACATGAATATTTAAAAGAACTTAAAAGGTAACCCTGTAAAATGGTCTAAATCAAATTTTGAAAATTTCATGCAATCTCTTCATAATTAAATAACTCAATGCCTGCATATTCTATATTTATCTTTAAGTTCCCTATTTCTAGTCAGCTTTAACTTGGCATGTTCCATCATCATGGCTAGTTCAAAGGTTTAGCTCACAAGACCCCAGGAAAGAAGAAGTAAATTAATATTTAATGCTCATCTACTATGTATCAGAGATTGAACTTATTATTTTTCCTCCTCCTCCACTTTCTCCTCCATCTTTATTCTTCTTCTTCACACTTTACAGATGATAACAATGAATCTCAGAGAAGTTAAATCATTACCCATTGACGTCACAACTAAAAGTAGAGAATTTCTGATGAAAATTTAGTTTTGTCTATTTCAAGATCATGCTTTCTATTTTTTTTTATGAAGCCATAATACTTTCCATTATATTTGACTCCAAATACATCATTAACTATTTTCTTGTCCTCAAAAAAATTTTCTGGCCCTATCAACTGTTAAGTAATAATTAAGTATTTGGGGAATTTCCCTCTTTATAAGTGGTGTGTATTTGTGATAGAGTCTAAGATTAGTATATAGTTGTTTTCCATTCAGTTATTCATTTAACAAACATCTACTCTATTCCTTCTAAATCACAGACATCATGTTGGGGGTATAATGGGAAATACATGTTAGCCCCGTCCCAACAGATTTCATTATGTAATATCAAAAATAAATTTATCAATAAATAATATTATCAAAGAAGAGTTCTAATTAAGAGGTAACAAATGTTAATTGAGTACCAAGAAAAAACAATTTTTTTCTGCGTATGTATATGATATCATGGGTAAGGTAACATTTGGGTTGAGCTTTGACAGTTGAATATGCCTAAAATATAGGACAAGGGTGATCCCGGCAGATGAGGAACACAAGCAAAGACGCCAAAAGTTAAATTACATGTTCCAGACATGGCAAGTGGAAGCATGAGGGAAAGTGAAAGAGGAGAGAGGGGGGAGATAAGTCATGGACTCAGTATAAAGGGCTTTGTGTGTCCAATAAATTATGATGACTTTAGAGGAAAGTCTTTGAAGGATTTTAAGCAGAAGAATATTCATAATCATATGCATGGCTCCCTACGTTACACATAGTGACTCACATCCTAGGTGTTATAATAATTGTATCATTACATTACAATGTATTAATGCTTACGATGAGTTAGCAAATGTTTTCCTTTACAAAATAAATTAGTGAGGTGTAAGGCTATCCCTTTAAATCCTTCTCACTCACTCATGCTCTCAGATATGCTTTCTTATGTACAAGAAAGGATTAGTGTTAACTAGGTGTTGCACACGACTAGCAGTGTATTTTATCAAATCAACCTCTATTATTTGGGATCCGACACAATGTGTCTCATACGTACATGACAAAAATATTATCGTGCGAAAAAGAAAAATATAAGGACTAGTCCAGTAGGAGAGTGAAGATGTGAAACAGCAGGGCATGCCCTACCCTGCCTCCATTCTGGTTAAAAATAGAATCTGGTATCACTTATATGTGAAATCTAAAGAAAAAAGGTACAAATGAACTTATTTACAAAACAGAAATAGAGTTGCAGATGTAAAAAACAAACTTATAGCTACCGGGGGGAAAGTGCTGGGGGGAGGAATAAATTGGGAGATTGGGATTGACATATACACGCTACTATATATAAAATGGATAACAATAAGAACCTATTGGGCCTCCCTGGTGGTGCAGTGGTTAAGAGTCCGCCTGCCAATGCAGGGGACCCAGGTTCAAGCCCTGGTCTGGGAAGATCCCACATGCCACGGAGCAATGGAGCCCATGCACCACAACTACTGAGCCTGCGCTCTGGAGCCGCAGGCCACAACTACTGAATCCCGTGCACGTAGAGCCGAAGCTCTGCAGCAAGAGAAGCCACCGCAATTAGAAGCCCGCACATCACAGCGAAGACCCAATGCAGCCTAAATAAATAAATAAATAAATAAAAAGAACCTATTGTATAGCACAGGGAACTCTACTCAATATTCTGTAATGACGTATATGGGAAAAGAATCTAAAACAGAGGGGATAGATGTATGTGTATAACTGATTCACTTTGCTGTACAGCAGAAACTAACACAACATTGTAAATCAACTATACTCCAATAAAAAATTTTTAAAAATAGGTTCTTGGACCCATATCAGTCAACTAATGGTGTGAAAAGTGTCACTTGGATCTGTCTGAGATGATGTTAGACAAAATAAGTTCAAAATATTTTACTGAGCCCAGACAAAGTGGAACCCCTTATAAGCCCTCTCCCCCAAATCTACAACTATTTAAAACTACATTTTATATGACTGGAAGATCCTTTCTGTCTCTGAGCATGTATACAGCTGCTCTGTCTGTCATGGCCTGGATCTGTTTTACAGAATAAACCATGGTGTTACTTGAAGGGGCTATTTTCTTCTATTTTAAATTCATGTATATTTTACTACCATTTTTACAAGTAAATAACTAGTAATCAGCAGGTAAAACTTTGGAAATAAGCTGTAAGATCCATAGGATGCATTACAGAAATCAATTTTCTGATACAGTAAATAACTGGCTGTTTATGGCACATTGATCTCTGGAAAGTTTCTCAAGAAAAATGGGGAAGTTATTTACATTAGTGCTGATGCTGTGTAAATAAAGGCATTCATTTTGGAGCAATGAGGTGGAATAAATATTTAAAGGATAAGCTGTTTTTTACTTTGATAAATAGGATTGAATCATGGATGATTAGAGTTGAGTGGGACCATGTTGATCACACGAGCAGTCTTTCAACTCATAGGAGTAAACATTGAGGTAAAAAGTATAGTAAAATGGTTGGGAGCATGAACTGTGAACCCAGACTATCAGACTATTTTGATTTTATTCCAAACTGAATATCTGTACAGCAATGAGCAAGTGACTCAATGTCAATTTCTTTTCTTTATAGTGGGGATCATTAATACAAGTGGGGATCATTAATACAATTATTAAAGCAATTTTAGCGTTGCCAGATAAAATATAGGATACCAAATTACCTTTGAAATCAGATAGACAATATTTTTTTTAGTATAAGTATGTCCCAAATATTGCATGAGACATACATATAATGAAAAAATGTTTATCTAAAATTCAGATTGAATTGGACATTCACTATTTTTATTTGCTATATCTGGCAACCCATGATGATTTTGTGCATCAATGCATACAAAGTCCTTATGGAAAAGTGTTAGGAATGCAACAGTAGTGAATTTAATGAATGCTACATGTATTATTTTTCTAGTTTTCTATCTGTTAAGATGAGGAGTAGGTTACAGTCTAGATTCACTGCTTTCCACAAGGCCACACTGCTATTTTATTACCTCTTTTATCAATGTCTTCTACCTACATTGAAATAGAGGATAAATTTCCATGCACACAGAACCTTTTCCTGACCAGTAATCTGTATGAGTCTAGAAAGAGTAGAGACATTTTCATGTCAAACAGACTTCAACAGAATAATTAGATAAAAGTGATCTACACCAACACACCCACAAAAATTGAAAGTGTTTCAAATCCTGGGAATGACTGTTGGTTTATCTGCTTTTAGAAGGTTATTGCCTGAGATTGTTCATGCCATAGTGATTACTCCCCCATTTATTAGTGTGAGTTAACAAAACATGATTACATGAAAGTTCCCCCAGGAGCAATTATATCCTATTTCCTCATTTTAGAGCATTATCCTCAATTACCAGTGCTTCAGTCCTTCCAGCATTATTGCATCTAGTAGATTAACTACATAGAAGTAGTATTGTGGTGTAATAATAGTACTTCCTGTTTGTCCCTAAAAGGGCCATTTAATAGGCAATCTGAGATAGAAAAAAAAAAGTGAATTGGGATAACATATTAAAATACCTAGGATTGGAGATATAAGTATAGATTATTGGAATGAGAAAAATGTGAGTAGAGAGGATGGTAAAAGAGAAATTGTTGGGAGGAGTGGGGGGAGAGAGAGATGTGTGCTCTACTCTCCACCCCACGCTAGTCTCCCGATGGCCACGGGAAAATGGCCTTGTGCAAGTCTCAAGGAAGAAGACCTATGCTTGCCGGGGAAAACACTGCTCTTCTCAGTCTTATCATGGCATGAATTGCAGTTCTGGGAAACCTTGTGTCTAAGGAAGACATAGGAGTCCTGGCTTATGTGTTAATACCATGAACTCACTCACTTATGCTGCACATGTTGTTGGGGGTCAGCGAGAACCTGTGGTGTTTAATTTCACCTGTCTAAGGTACCCTGGGTACTTTAAATTAGGGAGCAAAGTGCTAACTTTTGTGCACTGGCTGGAGTTTAGTAAGTGGTCCTTATATATTAGGTCCCTTTCCTTTTCCTTTAGTTTCCATTATGGAGAGGAAATACATGAAAAACACGGTCCTATTATATTAAATTTTTATAATATTCATCAAATATTCAATGAAGGGCTTCCCTGGTGGCGCAGTGGTTGAGAGTCCGCCTGCCGATGAAGGGGACGTGGGTTCGTGGCCCAGTCTGGGAAGATCCCACATGCCACGGAGCGGCTGGGCCCGTGAGCCATGGCCGCTGAGCCTGCGCGTCCGGAGTCTGTGCTCGGCAACCGGAGAGGCCACGACAGTAAGAGGCCCGCGTACCGCAAAAAAAAAAAAAAATTCAATGAACATGTATCATATTCTGACTATTGACTATGTTTTTGTAGATATTATTTCTCATCATTACCACAAAATCCTTCTAATAGATACCGTTTCTCCTACTTCCAAATGAGAAAATCAAGAATCAGCAATATAACTAACCCAGGCCAATATCGTCCACTAAAGAAATGGCAAAGGCAGATTCAAACTCAGGACTTCACTTCAAAGCCCATCCTTTTCCACTCTACAATCCACTACTATTCTTATTTTGCCTAAATGTTTTAAACTTTTAAAAAATTGCCTTAAATTGATACATGACTCGGAGAAAAGGAAGATTTCGATAATTCTTATAAAAGGCAAAATGAATACTTGTACACTGAGTTTTTTATTCCATAACTCATGGATTTCCAATTGCATGCACATCATACTTCCCATGATATTGGATATCTTAATACGTGGGTTGGCCTCACAGAAAGCCAATGAAAAGACAAAATAATAGCTAAGTGGCCATAGCAATAATTGATTACATTGAATTAAAGCAACCAAGTTACATGTTAAATACGTAATACATATGTATCACGGATTTCATACTAACAGTCATACTGAGTCCTCATGTACTTCTAAATAAAATGTAGCTAACAATATAAAAAATAGGAAGAAAAAAGCAAGTGTTTTTATTGGACTATCTATTTGACGAAGTCCTGGAATTTACATGTAAAAATTAATAGCAATTTTTTGCCCTTTTTACAGGTTTAACAATTTTTTTAAAAACTTGTAATTTTGTTATAACACAAAATACATGAATGTTTATTTTAGCAACATTGAAAATATGATTAACTTAAATTCATCAACTTAAATTTTTGCATTAATCCTATCATTCATACAATGAATGTATAATTAGAATTCAAAATATTGAAAAGGCAAAGTCATCAAATAAATCAAATAAATTTAAAGCATAGAAATATGTGGGACTATTTCTGAAGAAACTACTCACATACTTTGAGTTGAATAGTAATATCAAATGGCTAGTTTTACTGATCATTTCTTTTCTATAAAACTGACTATTTTATTGTCCTCAAATAATGGCATATGTATTATGGTGCAGGTACAGTCCTATCTCACTTAACTCTAAAATTGTACAGAATAATGATAATGAATGATTTGTTATAAGATAGGAGATACTAATGCGATTTGATTAATTTACTTATCTAAGAGTCTCACATATAAGGAGGAAAAAGCTGACATAATATTTGTTGTTACTTTCATGATGGAAGTTGTTTTTAAAATTAAGACTTTGATTCACTGACTGATAAAGAAATGATCATATACTGGTCTTTGAAATGTTTTATTGTGTGAAACTTTCTGCAAATGCTAATTAAATGGTTAAGCATTGCAAGAGTGCTTGGGCAGTTCCCATTACACCAATACATCTAGTCCTACCAGCACTCACAGCTACCTTATTCCCTCAAATCTGAGAGTATGAAATCTGACTGTCTCTTCCTGGGGAAAGTGTTCCACTGAAAGATGCATCAGTGAAAAACAAGGCACAATAACAATCTCCCAAGGGGGTTGTCTTTATTCCTTCAAAACTAGAAGAAGGGGCTTCCCTGGTGGTGCAGTTGTTGAGAGTCCACCTGCCGATGCAGGGGACATGGGTTTGTGCCCTGGTCTGGGAAGATTCCACATGCTGTGGAGCAGCTGGGCCTGTGAGCCATGGCCAATGAGCCTGCGCGTCTGGAGCTTGTGCTCCACAATGGGAGAGGCCATAACAGTGAGAGGCCCGCGTACCACCAAAAAAGAAAAACAACAAAAAAACAAACAAAACAAAAACTAGAAGAAGAGAATGCATGAAAGAAATGTTAACAAGCAAGACAAAGATGCTATAAGTATAGTCACAGATCAATAATCCCTCACAGCAAAAGGAATAAGCGTGAAACGTCAAACACACAAACACACACACACAGAGAATAAAACATTTCCATGAAAAGGTGAAGGACATACCAACCTTATTTTCATGAGACTTCTGTCCACTACACAGAATAAAGCACATAGACCATTAGGTGGCTGCTCCTGTCCAGTTGGACTGGTGCATGTGGTAGGAAAGTCTTCCATTGGGATTTTTCTACACTATTTGACATGTGCTTTCCTGAATCCCATTTCCCAGCAATATTAAGTACTTTTAATTTAATGTAGGGAATTGTAGGAAATGATTCAGGGGCTGGCACAGAATTATTTTGTCCTTCATTTCTTTGTTAGTATTATATTTGGCGTATGTCAATGAGGAAAGAAATGCTAAGAGCCTATTTAGCTGTGAATAATTCCATTACTGAGGTATTGAAATTTTCTGACTCCTTTTCTTTCCTTTTCATCTTCTAAACTTTTGACATTTTTTGGAAAAAAAATCGTCAAGAATAAATTTACCTGAATAAGCTACAATCTGGGAACAACTTAACCTATAAAATAGTTTTTATGTACTTGGTGCCATCTTACTACTTCTTCCAAGAACTAAAAAATACTAATGCTGTTCCTTTCTATGTAACAATTCAATGATAAAATAACAGTGAATAAATATATGGGAGAACACATATTTCTTTTTTTTTTTTGCGGTACACAGGCCTCTCACTGTTGTGGCCTCTCCTATTGTGGAGCACAGGCTCCGGACGCGCAGGCTTAGCGGCCATGGCTCATGGGCCCAGACACTCAGCGGCACGCGGGATCCTCCTGGACCAGGGCACAAACTCGTGTCCCCTGCATTGGCAGGCGGACTCTCAACCACTGCGCCACCAGGGAAACCCCATATTTCTATTTTTATTAATACTTTTTGAAGTTTTATTCTGCTTTTAATTGTCAAACAAAACATGATAAGGTATGAAGGTAAAATAACTTAAGAGGTTTGGGTACATTTATTTTGTGAATTCAGTTTGGCCTGATGGTGCCCTGACCTGTGAAGAAGGAATCCTATCATGGGAGCTCAAGCCCTGATTTAAACATACTTCCATGAGTCTAAGAAATTGTCAGAGATTAGTGGGCATCCATACTTCCTGTTATCACCAGCCTCCACTCACCTCCATCAGTATTTAAGAGATTTCTTACCTTTACACTTTTCCTTTCTAGGATAATTCTGTATCCTGTCACCAGAGAAATAGAAAAGAAGTAGGTGTCAACAGTGCTATTTCAATAGAGACAAGGAAGCACTGAATAGACTCCCTTGCTTCGTCCCTTGTCTCAGGTTGTGAATTTTTGGAGAGATGAGTGGATATGACTTCTACTGAGTGCTCCTACATAAAGTTTTACAAAATGCTTTTGCCTGTTTTGCCCTCCATACTTTTAATTCTAAAATTGTTGCTATTTTTTGTTTGTTCTTATTAGAGGTCACCTGTTATATTTAATGTTTTTCATTGTGTTCTGCACTAATTTCAAAACAGATGTGTTGGAAATTCTAAGAGTATAAAGAAACTCTGAAAACATGCTGAACTAATAATAAAATATGAGCAAATGATAGTATTTTCCATATCAACAAACCCCTATATTCAGTTGCCACTTGTAGCTATTTGCTGTCCTGTAACTTGCCCCAGTAAGCTAATGTCTGAGTTTCGTTTTTCTAGCAGTTGTACTTCAGCTGCAAGCAACACATTTAGGACTCTGGACACCGAATAAGATTCAGACATCTCAGGTTCGAAGCCCAATTTGTTCTACACTTAGAAAGATAATTTCAGGCTACAGATGTATCCATTAATAAGTGGGAAAGAAGGTGAAGATAACCACATACATGTAAGTGCCATTTATGCTCAAGGTTCTGTATATATTCTCCCTTCCTTCGCTCCCTCCCTTCTCTCCTTCTTTCCTTCCTTTCCTTTCTTCCTTCCTTCCCTCCTTTTTGCCTTCTCTCTAGATATATAGATACAGATATAACATTAAAAATTTTAAAAACCCTGTGGAATATGCATTCTTGACCTGTTTTGTAAATTAGATTGTGAGCCACTAAAATCAAGGCCCATGCCCCAATTATTTACAATATGTAATATATATATAGCCCAGTACTTAGTACACAGTAAGTGCTCAGTAACACTTGCTTATAAAAATAAAATAAAATATAATGAAGGAATGAATGAGAATTTATCCAAAGGTTAGCACTTGACCTAGATTTTGATACTATTAACATCAACTCCTTTATCCTGACAGTCCTAGCCTTATTCAGACATTATTTTCATGTTGGGTCAATCTGGAATCAAGCTTTCATTATAATTTCCTTAATGTTAAAACTTTATAACCTACATGTACACAATTGTATCATATCAATTTGTCCATATCTACTGAAGGAAATGACATTTCAGTAAAGGTTAAGATATATTGAAATAACATTAATGACAAATCACTTCCATGGACTTCTGAATATACAGCTTCTACAAAAGCTAAGCATTCAGATTTCTGAATGACACTTTAGAAGAAGTAAGCAAATTTCCTATAATACTGCAATCATGGAAGTACTATTTCTTCTTTTAGCTCCTCTACTTCTTAAATGTATGTATGTATGTATGTATGTATATGTGTGTGTGTGTGTGTGTGTATATATATATATATATATATATATATGATTTGTATTTTGAGAAATAATGTCTTAAAAATCTTTAAGTACCTTTTCAGAAAAATTTCATATAGTAATCATAGACTTAAGGTAATTGATCCTTTTAACTTATTACCTTAACAGAAGTCATTATTCTGATTTGATTGTCACTTGTTTAGTTGGCTGAGTAAATAAAAAAATGAAACAAAACAAAGCAAAAACATAGGTTAAATTAGGAAAGTTTTTTTCTAATTATACAATAACTATACATTAAACTAGAAATATAAAAGCACATTTATTAACTATTTTTTAGTAAGGATATATGCATAGATGCTTACTAGAAATCACCTACTGGATGCCAGAATTCCATTCAGAATCGATATTGGTCAATATGTTTTTAGACAGAAGAGGGAGATTACTAACATATGTCAGTAAAGCATGGAGCAAAAAAGAGAGATTGCATTATATTAACGACTAAATACATTTTAACACTAGGCAATTTTGAATTTGTTACCATATAATTTCTGGCATGAAGTGTTTCAACATTAAAACTCTAAAATGCTGTGGCCAAAGAATATGCTTATTGGTACAACATATTAAGTAAGATGACAGCTATGATTTTTGCCAAATGGATGAACCATCTGTGGCTCATACTTCTTCTGAAATGTACTTCCCCCACAATTTCCCTCCTAATTACAGCAAGAGGGGAGTGAGGAGGAAGACACAATAAAAGCTACCCAGTGCTACATAACACCCAGAGATAGCACAATTCTGTAGTAGATATTGTTGACTATATTGGACACAGAGGATCTATGTAACTTCTAGGAAATTAAAAAATACAAACAATAGATTTTTTTTTTGCTTTACTTGTGTGAAACTTTTACAACCATGAACCTACTTCTCTGCAAAGCAGAAAGTCACCTCCAGATAAAACATTAGCAGGCACCAAACAGCGTGCAACACAGAAGGTGTTAAGTTAAACCTATGCCAGGAGGAGGGAAATTTAGAACAAAACAAAAACAATTTTCTTAAAATAAAAACAGGTGGAACAATGGAAGGTTCACAGTGGAACCCCATTGGTCTATATTTGTAGTTTCTGATATAAATAAATATATATTATATAAAAATAAATATATATACATATGTGTGTATATATTATATATATGTAAATATACACATATATAATGTGTATATATTTAAGTCTCCTGGCTTGTAAATTATATATAATTCTCATTGTTTTAAATGTGTTTGGTTATTTTCAATTAATCCACTTGTAGCTTTACAAGGCCTTAAGCTAGAGAAGCTCCTAGTAATTAAAAATGAGGTTTTCAGTTCAGCACCCCAACATCCAGGTGGTGCCCAGAGGGACATTAAAGGTTGCGGGGAGGGATTGGGAAACAAGCATTCCACAAAGCTTATCAAAATATGGATGGGAAACACATGTTCTCCAACTTTTGCTTATTTTAAGATACTTCATATAAGTCAAGCTTTACCAATAAATAAACCTCACTTTCTTCATTATTTTATTTTGAGAAACAATGAGAGTCACCCTGCTGATATTAGGGCAGTTATGAAAAAACAACTTCACTTTCGCTCTTGTGACTATTCCACCAATCATAGAGGGCTTCTCAAAACACAATTTTACTAATATAGTCCTAAAGAGACTTAATGTTTTTCTTTTTTTAGAATATCTGGTTCCTTTTGTTTGTACCTTATTTATGAGATATATGTCCTATAATGAGGTATATGTCCTAGCTTTTCTCCCAGAAGAAAACTGCATGTGTGTATACAGTGAATTTTTTTATAATAATATTTTGAGTAGGTAATGTTTTCTAACTTGACCTATACCTTAATATCTTTTATGGTGATTTTTATTTGAAATATTTCCCACAATAATGCTAAACATTAACATGGGCCACAATAATGCAGTTTTGTACAAAAAACCAGACAGGTACGTTTTAAAAAGTAGGAGGTGAATGACAAGTGTTTTCAATGGATTCTGTAGGCCTGATCTACAAAGCTATACTGAATAGAAGCACAATAATATGCCAAAAGGAATTTAGAGGAGTCTTTACATTTGTATTGTGATCTATGAAATATCAATGTTTGTCCATTATCATATGCATGCCTATGACAAGCAAAACTGCCATTTTCAGGTCTCTAATGCTGGCGGAAATGGGCAGATACTCGAAAGGAAATGAAAATGAACAAATATATGGTTTGACCACAGATTCTGTAGTAAAGATTATCCATGTAATTTGTATTAATCATTTGAATTCAGTTTAGAAAGTCAATTTTTATTTTCTCTCCACTGACTTAGATGACCTTAATGTTTCCCTCAGCTTGACTAAACTTTATACTGGTTTCTTCTTCACTCTAGACCCCTGATCTCCCAATTCTTAGACTGTTTACCTTAGAAACACTGTAACTGTAGATTCTTTCCCTGCCCCTTTGAGATGCAAATCTTTTTAACAGTTCCTTGCCAGTATTCTTTGAGTAAGGCCAGTTAACCTTCTCCATCCCAGTTCTTGAAAATTCTCCAGCATTCCCCCCCCATACCCTCCAGTGGAGTAGAGCTCAGACTAGTTCTAGCCTGTCTCCCCTCCTGCAATATTCTTGAATAAAATCTTCCTTGTCTAATTTTACCATCCAGGTCTATGTACTTTGTGTAATGATCCACATAAGTAACTGAAAATATGGGTTCTTATTTACCTGTTAAAGTTTCAGTAAGGTAGCCACCTCACTGTGCCTAGACCAAAGCAGATGTTCAGAAATTATTTGCTGGGAGAAAGATTAAATGCTTTTAGGCATGGCCAATTTTGTAACATGATAACCAAGGTGAATCATGTCAAATGAATTTCTCATGTGTGTTAAATTAATAGTAAAATTTAGGACAAGGTATTCATTGGCCTGGACTTAAGATTTTTAATAGAAGACTGAGTTTGCAATAATTTCGTTTATAATTTAATACAAACTGTAAAGTGTTTAATGAATCTGATTCCAGCACTAAACATTTTATACACTGAATTAAAAATAAAGTGTCTCAGTTCCTCCTTGTTCATTCTTATGATTTCCAGTTACTGCAATTCTTATGCTTTATTTGGTATAGTATTTGCTCTCATTCATGAACACTTAAGGACACCCCGTCCATTTCTCTTCATAAGCATAAAATGTGAAAACAAATCGTTAGACTACTCCATCCTGAGTAGGTTGAACACAAAGTACTTCTGTACATGCATCCAAAAGTTTTCCAGCTCAGAACAAAAAGGTAGATCTGAGCAGCTGCTTTGTAAAAGCCTTCTACTTCAGTGGTCTCTTTGTGTTCAACTCTTTACCAAAGAATAAATTCACTTAAAATAGTTCACAACAAATAGAATCAAGAGAAGGGTTTACCCTAGAAAGTCCAAAGCAAGACATGTGATTTCTTTTATTACTATGAAGCAAGACATCTATAATTCTCCTGAAAACACTTTTTGTAAATATGCCTATCTCCTCATGGTAGTACTGCTTTACTTGTACACTTATTTGATGGTAATTTAACTAATGGATATGTTCATGACTATCTCTGGCTCTGAACTTTCTCTGATTGGGCTGGAACAGAGTTTTACCTCATGTTGAGAAATAACTGGCAACAGAAATGAACTTGAAACAAAAATTTAAAAAAAAAAACACTTTTTAGGTCAATATATGGTAAATGTTTTCTCATGAGAGATGAGAAGTCACTGAAACACTTTCACTTCCTTTCCTTTAGAGTAAGTGCTTTTGTGAGAATTTGTCATCATTTTTGTCTTAATTACACAGGAATTTTAACCTTTATTTTGTGTCTTTAAAATTTGAATGAATCTTCATTTATACTGACAGATAACTAGTGTAGTATGGACAAAATACCCTTTCAGCCAAGGCAGTATTCTCCTTTGAGAATTCTGTTGTTTAGAAACACACTTTACTAGACACAGTGCTTATACAAGGTACAGTCTTATGTTCCTTCTGAAAAGCAGAGTTTGAGTAAGATTGGGAGAATGGATATGCATAATATAGAAAAGTATTTCAGCTCTCCAGGCAAAGATTATTACAATGTCAACTGATTTTGCCTCTTCTGACTGGGCTTCCACATGTGGGAAAGATGTCTGTGTGTAAGAAACCAGGTAGAAAGAAAAGTGACTAATAAGGAACATTTGTGGAAATCCAGGGCTGTTGATTCTAAAACAATGGTGTACTATTATTTTTACCTGTTTTTTTCTTCCCGCCTCTTCAGTTAAAATTTTCTTCAATACCATACTCTGGTATTTAGGAAAATAAACAGGGAGTTCTGTTTACAGTTGGGCTGAGTTGTTTAGAGAGAGTGGTAACATGTTATCTGAGGCTTGTATAACTCAGAATTAAAGGTGCTAAGCTAGACCATGATAGATTTTGAACAGAAAGATACTCCCTGGGGATTTGCAGAATGCATGGGGAAAGGACTGAACTTCCACTTTTCCTGCGAAGAGAGATGTTGGACACTAGTAAGTGGCTACTTAATGGAGTGGCAGCCCTGACTGTAGCCTGAAAGAACATGAGAACATGACAACTATAAAATTTAAAAATGGTGTGTTAGGGTCTTCCCTGGTGGCGCAGTGGTTGAGAGTCCGCCTGCTGATGCAGGGGACACGGGTTTGTGCCCCGGTCCAGGAAGATCCCACATGCTGCGGAGTGGCTAGGCCCTGGGGCCATGGCCACTGAGCCTTCACGTCCGGAGCCTGTGCTCCGCAACGGGAGAGGCCACAACAGTGAGAGGCCTGCGTACCGCGCAAAAAAAAAAAAAAAAAAAAAAAAAATGGTGTGTTACTGTGTAAAAATATTAATTGAAAGTGCTTCATTTTGTCCTCACCTTATGTAAAGCAGGTAGTATCATAATCACCTGTTCATTAACCACAATTTACAAAAATTGAAGCACTAAGAGAGAAAAGTAGATAAGGGGGTAAAACCACAAAGAATATGGCTGGAATGGAGCCTATATGAAGGCCAATAACTCTAGAAGTCTAAAAAAATCAAAAGCTAAAAATTCCATCTCTGAAAGGAGGAAACATTCATCACATCTAGACACTGCTACTCACTTGTCCTAGCCACAAGGCTGTTCATTACAATTAACCTTAACTACTGCTCCTCATGAATTTAGAAAGCTTTGCAGATCAGCCTGGTATGTTGATTTTCAATCACAAGATTTTTGCTAATCTTTTTGTTCAGATTTTGTTTGTTGGAAAGTCAACCACAGCACTGGCGGCAGAGGCCCCAGAGAACACTGATCGGCATGACGTCTCCCAGAGATTGCCATTTTGGCATCAAGACCTGGCACTACTCAACAGCCTACAGGCTCCAGTGCTGGAACACCTCAGGCAAAACAACCAGCAGTATAGGAACTCAGACCTCCCCCCCAATCATCAGACAGGGTGCCTAAAGCCATACTGAGCTCACAGCCACATATAAACACACCCCTTCACACCATGCCCACCTGAGGGACAAGACCCAGCTCTACCCACCAGTGGGCAAACAGCAGTCCCTCCCACCAGGAAGCCTCCACAAGCCACAAGACCAACCTCAACCACCAGAGGGCAGACACCAGAAGCAAGAGGAGCTATGATCCTCCAGCCAGCAGAAAGGAGTCCACAAACACAAATGGTTAGGCAAAATGAGATGGCAGAGAAATATGTTTCAGAGAAGGAACAAGATAAAAACCCATAAGAACAGCTAAACAAAGAGGAGATAGGTAACCTACCTGAAAAAGAATTTAGAGTAATGATAGTAAAGATGATCCAAGATCTTGGGAAAAGAATGGAGGCACAGACCAAGAAGATACAAAAGATGTTTAACAAAGAGCTAGAAGTTTTAAAGAACAAACAAACAGAGATGAATAATACAATAACTGGAATGAAAAATAGACTAGAAGGAATCAGTAGCAGAATAACTGAGGCAGAAGAACAGAGAAATGACCTGGAAAACCGAATGATGGAAATCACTACCACAGAAAAGAACAAAGAGAAAAGAATGAAAAGAAATGAGGACAGTCTCAGAGACCTCTGGGACAACATTAAACACACCAACATTCACATTATAGGGGTTCCAGAAGGAGAAGAGACAGAGAAAAGGCCCAAGAAAATATTTAAAGTGATTATAGCAGAAAATTCCCTAACATGAGAAAGGAAACACTCATTCAAGCCCAGGAAGTGCAGAGGCCCATACAACAAACCCAAAGTGGAACACGCCGAGACAAATATAAATCAAACTGACAAAAATTAAAAACAAAGAAAAAATATTAAAAGTAACAAGGGAAAAGTAACAAGTAACATACAAGGGAACCTCCCATAAGGTTATCAGCTGATTTTTCAGAGGAAACCCTGCAGGCCAAAAGGGAGTGGCATGATATATTTAACATATTAACCCCATTAACAATCTGAAGAATAAAAAACATATGATCATCTCAATAGATGCAGAAAAAGCTTTTGACAACATTCAACACCAATTTATGATAAAAGCTCTCCAGAAAGTGGAAATAGAGGGAACTTTCCTCAATGTAATGAAGGCCATGTATGACAAATTCACAGCTAACATCATTCTCAACAGTGAAAAGCTGAAAGTTTTCCTTCTAAGATCATGAACAAGGCAAGGATGTCCATTGTAACCACTTTTATTTAATATAGTTTTTGAAGTCCTAGCCATGCAACCAGACAAGAAAAAGAAATAAAAGTAATCCAAATTGGAAAAAAAAGAAGTAAAACTGTCACTGTTTGCAGATGACATGATACTATACACAGAAAATCCTAAAGATGCCACGGAAAACTACTAGAGCTCATCAGTGAATTCGGTAAAGCTGCAGTATACAAAATTAATACAGAGAAACTTCTTGCATTCCTATACACTAACAACAAAAGATCAAAAAGAGAAATTAAGGAAACAGTCCCACTTACCATTGTATCAAAAAGAATAAATTACCTAGGAATAAACCTATCTAAGGAGGCAAAAGACCTCTACTCTGAAAACTCTAAGAAGCTGATGTAAGAAATAGGAGATGACACAAACAGATGGAATGATATACCATGTTCTTGGATTGGAAGGATTAATATTGTCAAGAGGACTATACTACCCAAGGCAATCTACAGATTCAGTGCAATCCCTATCAAATTACCAAAGACGTTCTTCACAGAATTAGAACAAAAAATTCTAAAATTCGCATGGAAACACAAAAGAACCTGAATAGCCAAAGCAATCGTGAGAAAGAAAAACAGAGCTGGAGGAATCAGACTCCCTGAATTCAGCCTATAGTACAAAGCTACAGTAATCAAAACAGTATGGTACTGGTACAAAAACTGAAATACAGATCAATGGAACAGGATAGAAAGCACAGAAATAAACTCACTCACATATGGTCAATTAATCTACGACAAAGAAGCAAGAATATACAATGGAGAAAAGTCTCTTCAATAAGTGGTGCTGAAAAAACTGGACAGCTATATGTAAAAGAAATTAGAACACTCTCTAACACCATACCCCAAAATAAACTCAAAATCAATGAAAGACCTAAATGTAAGACTGGATACTATAAAACTGTGAGAGGAAAACATAGGCAGAACACTCTTTGACATGAATCGCAGCAATATTTTTTTTGATCCACTTCCTAGTGTAATGAAAATAAAAACAAAAGTAAACAAATGAGACTAATTAGATTTAAAGGTTTCTGCACAGCAAAGGAAACCATAAATAAAACAAAAAGACAAAACACAAAATGGGAGACAATATTTGCAAATGAAGCAACCAAAAAGAGATTAATCTCCAAAATACACAAACAGCTCATGCAGCTCTATGTCAAAAAAAAAACACAACCCAATCAAACAATGGGCAGAAGACCTAAATAGACATTTCTCCAAAGAAGACATACAGGTTGGCCACAAAGCATATGAAAAGATCCTCAATGTCACTAATTATCAGAGAAACGCAAATCAAAACTACAGTGAGGTATCACCTCACAACAATCAGAATGGCCATCATCAAAAAGTCTACCAACAAGAAATACTGGAGAGGGTGTGGAGAAAAAGAAACCCTCCTACACGGTTGGTGGGAATGTAAATTGGTACAACCATTATGGAGAATAGTATTGAGGGTCCTTAGAAAACTGAAAATAGAACTACCATATGATCCAGCAATCCCATTCCTGGACATATATCCGGAGAAGACCATAATCCAAAAGGATACATGCACCCCTATGTTCATTACAGCACTATTTACAATAGCCAAGACATGGAAGCAACCTAAATGTCTGTCAACAGAGGAATGAATAAAGAAGATATGGAACATATATACAGTGGAATATTACTTGGCCATAAAAAAGAATGAAATAATGTCATTTGCAGCAACATGGATGGACCTAGAAATTATCATACTAAGTGAAGTAAGTCAGAGAGAGAAAGACAAATATCATATGATATCACTCATATGTGGAATCTAGTTTTTAAAAAAAAGAAAACAAACAAATGAACTTATTTACAAAACAGAAACAGACATACAGATATTGAAAACAAACATGTTTACCAAAGGGGAAATGTGGGTGGGGGGAGGTAAGTTAGAAGTTTGGGATGAACATACACACACTACTATATACAAGGTAGATAACCAACAGGGACCTACTATATAGCACAGGAACTCTACTCAATATTCTGTGATAATCTATATGAGAAAAGAATCTGAAAAAGAATGCTTATATGTATATATATAACTGAATCACTTTGCTGTACACCTGAAACACAGCATTGTAAATCAACTAACTCCAATAAATAAATAAATAAATAAACAGAGTATATCTTCAAAAAAAAAAAAAAAGTCAACCGTAGATATGGAAAGTCCTTGAGAGCTAATCAGTACAACCCAGAACTCACGAATTAATCATTCAAAGTTGTTTTGCAGTTAGGACTTAAGGCAAAGACAGGGAAGCACTCACTCAGTGAGTGCATAAAAATTCTGTCAGCGCAAATAAAGATCCCTAAAAGTGTGCTGGGATTTGAACTTAAGTCTTAGATGATTTTTTCTATTTTGATTATAGTAATGGTAGCAGAATGAAGGACAGCATATTTATATTTTCATTAGCTCTCTTAATTGGTGTGATATTAATTATGTGTTATCAACATGAAGATTCAACATATTTTAATATTCCAGATTTAGAATTTTTTAACCAATACTGGTTTTTGCACTGGAAGAATACACATATATTTCATCTAACTTTCCAAAACCTGATTCCATGTAAATACATGCTAGAAACACACCATTGCTCTCATGTATGTTGGAATACTGTCCTTTGACTTATCAAATCATTAAGTAGTCATTATTATACAAATATTTATAGTTACTATCAATAATTTTATGCATATCCATGCCTCTGACATGCTTTAAATTGTTTTTTAATTTGGATAAATGTGTTTCCTTTTATATTTTCCAGACTATTTATATGCACAGCAAGTTTTAAATACAGGCACCCAACAAAAATATTGCTAAAAGAGGAAAGATAAACTAAGGAATAAGATATTCTTAAATTATTTGGACCCAGAACAATCAAAGGTCTTCTGTGATACTCTAGCCTACCTTTAAAAGATCTGCAGAGGGCTTCCCTGGTGGCGCCGTGGTTGAGAGTCCGCCTGCCGATGCAGGGGACACGGGTTCATGCCCCAATCCGGGAAGATCCCACATGCCGCGGAGCAGCTAGGCCCGTGAGACATGGCCGCTGAGCCTGTGCGTCCAGAGCAAGATCTGCAGAAAAGAATTCATATCTTCAAAAGATAATCCATTCTAGTATTATAACCCCTCACTCTTGATTATGAACACAAGTAGAATTATTATTTTATTTATTTATTATTTTTTTGTTTTTGCGGTACGCGGGCCTCTCATGTTGTGGCCTCTCCCGTTGCGGAGCACAGGCTCCGGACGCGCAGGCTCAGCGGCCATGGCTCACGGGCCCAGCCGCTCTGCGGCATGTGGGATCTTCCCAGACCGGGGCACGAACCCATGTCCCCTGCATCAGCAGGCGGACTCTCAATCACTGCGCCACCAGGGAAGCCCAAGTAGAATTATTTTTTAAATGATTACTCTTTTATCCATGAAGCATCTCTTTATTTTTTCATTTGACAAATAATTAGTGAGCTTCTTCTATATGTCAGGTGTTATATCCCCGCTGACTTTATATTTTAGTAGAAAATATTTTAAAAAATCAAGTAAACAGGAATATACATAATATAAAAATAATTGAGTGATACCTGGAGGAAAGGGAAGTGTTAAATGGGTTCATTTGTTTTTCTTGCTTAGGTTGGGATGAGCTAGAAAGATAGAACTAATAGAACTTGGCACCCAATCAGATATTTTGGCAACATTTATCTCATCAACTGCTGTATAATTGAACAGAGTATAAATGTGATATGATTTTCATTATGTAATTCCTGAAAGTGATGTCTCAGGGATCACATTCTCCCTGTCTCTTTGCACGTATCACTGCAAAATTAAGTGACTTAGGGCATTACCATATCACAATGTAATCCATATTATGGTGTCTTTTAAATTGACTTATTGTTAAGTTCAACAATGGGAAATTTGAATCAGCATGCTAGGAAATTCAGATGATTTGAAGGCAGAGGTCTTGAATTGGAGTCTGTTATTTTCTTGTACACAATTTGGAACAAGTCACTTCACCTCTTACATCTCTCCTTAAAATAGAGAATAGTACAAATGTCTACTTTAATGACATGATTTATTTGAAAGCACTGTATCAAGTGTAAAGTGATGAAGATTTTATTATGATTATTACCAAATTTTCATAATGACTATGACTAGGGTACCCTTTCTTAATTCAGTATGAAAATAAATATTTTGGTATTATGTAAAATTTCATGGAGAAGCATATGGAGAGGATTTTAAGGAAGGATCATGCTACAGAATGTGAAGACCTACACAGTTATAGCTTATTCATATTTTTTCCGGGATACTCTTTGGAATGCTTATAAAGGAGATAGAAGAAACTTCATTTCAAATATTTAAGAATGTTGGGAATGTATAAGTGGTGTATTAAAAATAAGATCCTGTATAAAGACTTTAAGATGAAAATGCTGTTTTAAGTAATATAAAATGTCAGGCCATGTAAAGGACAAGAATAGACTGAATATATTAGCATGTTAACACTTTTTGGAGTATGAAAAAAGTGTTTGAAATTTATTAATTGGTGGCACATATCTGAAAATACTGGAAGGACACATAGGCTAAAAATGTTGATAATATTCAAGTTTAGTATACTTCACAACTCTTAAGATAGGTTGCATGTACATGGAAAGCAAGGAATGTCATAACTGAGATCAAAGTGAATTATGTTTATATTAATTTAATTTTTGACACAGTGTTTGAATATAACAAACTGTTTGAGAGCAAAAACTGGTATTTGCACAGTATTTTAATGGACAGTTGAATTAAAAGAAGTCATTACCTGTGTGGAAGTTTTGGCTGTAGTTCTTCCAAAAATTAGAAAATGTAAATTGTCTTGAAAGAACCCACAATACTTTTTTTGTTTTAGACAAAATTGGGCACTTGTCCAGAAAAATAGTTGTTCATAGATACACAGATGTGAGCTTCACACTTTCATTCCTTAGCAATTAATGTTATAAAATAATTTAGGTTTGCTCAGCAGGGTTTATAACAGGATATTATCTCTGAGAGTTGGTATCATCTTTCAACAACCTAAAATTAGGTTGATATGGGTAGATCCACAGAGCTCAAGGAGAAGAGCTATGTGTATATATTGTTACCTGAGGGCAGATATGGAAAATCCCAAATGAGCCAGAAATAGGACTAGGGATAAAGTAAGTGGAGAATCCCTGACTACATAATATATTTGATAAAAACTCATGGGACAGACAATGAAAAAACTTTTTTTTTTAAGCCAGAAAACAAGGATCATTGCTTCATATTGAGCATTGTAAAAATTGTTAAACAGAAACCTCAATAAAAATAGAGACAGAGGCCAGAATGAGGAGTTTTCAGGTCCTACAATGTTAGCAGAGCCCAGCAAGAAGGAAAACTTCCTCTTCTTGCCTGGCAAGAGCTCAGCCAATGAGAGACTGGCACAACTCAGTCAGAAAAGTCACTACACTTTGAACTCTCAATTCCTCCAAGGAACTCTCTGTCTACTAGAACCCTCCCAACTACCCTTCCCCCTCTATAAAGGAGTTTTCTCTATTTTTGCAAGAGATGTGCACATGGCTTGCCATGGATGCAGACTCCGAATTACAATTCTATGTTGATCTCAAATAGACCCATTTTTGCTGGGGAAATAACCGACAGCCTATTTGTCTTAGGTCAACAGCATAAACTTGTATTGATACCTGTGTCTCCATGCTTTGTGTGAAATGACCCTGATCTCTCTGATTGGATCAGGAATTTGGATTGGATCAGGAATTTGATTGGATCAGGAATTTGCAACTGACACAAAGTCAGCCATTTAGATGCTGGATTCAGCACCTATGATAAGTTTGAAGATTTACTAACTCCTAAGAGTGCATGAATAAAGGGGCATGGACTTGAATATAAGCCATAAAGAAGTTTGGCTTAGGGGCCTGGTGGTCTCTCTCAGTGATCTCATGATCCTGACCTCCACCAAAGACATGAAAGAAAAATAGCAAAGAAAAGGAATGCTACCAAGCACCTAAGACTAAATGGGAAAATAAAGAAGTTTAACTTTTAACTTTAAAGCTTTGTGTAATGTTCCACAGTGTTGCCTTTAATATGATAATATCCCACATCATTACAGATCCAAATAGAAAATGAGGAGGTTTATACAAAGAAAAGAAGAATAACAATTTAAGTTTGATTGTTCCCTATTTAAAAGAGATTCAAGAAAATCATCTTTAAATAAACATTTGACTATTTAACTGTGCATTTCTCTAATCCTTATTTTGTTTGGAATAAAGCTTACAATTGATAAATCTCTAATTGTTAAATATATTGAGCAAAAATGGTTGGGAAAGTGTTTGGATAATTTGGATTCATTGTTCATTACAATTCTGTGCTTTGAACTAAAAAAACAATCTAAAATCTAAAAACATACTTGCTTTGCTAACTACACTAGGGGAGTTTATACATCATTTCTAAATAATAGTTTTTTAAAAAATCATTATTGAAAAAGAAAGACTACTTCATGGCACCTTAGAATTCATCAATACATAGTCTCTGAAACCTTGTAGACAAAAATGCACATCAAATCACATCTTACTATCTGGGTTCCAAAGGACCTGAACAAATACAATATTTTGATTCTCCTAGTTTTTAACATTTTCAATCTTTGGAAGTATGTCTTTAACAATATACTTCCTGGGCTTCCCTCGTTGTGCAGTGGTTAAGAATCCGACTGCCAATGCAGAAGACATGGATTCAAGCCCTGGTCTGGGAAGGTCCCAGATGCTGCAGAGCAACTAAACCTGTGCGCCATAACTTCTGAGCTGTGCTCTAGAGCCAGCGAGCCACAACTACTGAAGCCCGTGCGCCTAGAGCCCGTACTCCGCAACAAGAGAAGCCACTGCAATGAGAAGGCCATGCACCGCAATGAAGAGTAGCCCCCGCTCACCGCAAGTAAAGAAAGCCCGTTCAGCAACGAAGACCCAACACAGCCAAAAATAAATAAATAAAAATAAAGTTCCCTTTAAAAAATATATATATATACTTCGCTTTCAAATCTACTGCCTGAAATATCCATCACACCCAGTGTCAGACTTTGTCTAAAATTCCCCATTTACCTTTTGGAAATTTTCTATAATTTTAAATGTAAGATATTTACTCAAAGCGTATTATTTTAAAAATGATACACATATTCTAGGTATAATTATAGACAAAAGATAAGTTCTATGTCAATGCTCATAATTGTTCACTTGGCCATTTCTTACTTTGAGATTCTGGCAGTCCCTAAGCTGATATAATAAACAACTATAGTTTTCATCAGTTCTGTGACCAACCAATGCTATAGGTCACCTCAGGTTCAATGTCTCCTACCACAATAGTACTGCCCCTTCCTGTTTAATAATAGTACTGCCCCTTCCTGTTAATATAAACATGTCTATACTCCTTTAGATATAACATAATTTATATATACTAATTATAAAATTTGGAGAAGAAGATGTAGAAATGGGACTAAAATATTATGTATTTCTTAATCATCTTTTTCAAAAAAGGTACACATTTTTCTACATCAGCATTTTGGAGGCTTTTAGCACATACCAATTGAATATGTTTTCATGATTTATATATTTACATGACTTAGGATAAATCTCTCATGATCTAGAAGGTCACCCACCCCAGCACTTATAATCTTACTCTGTGTGAACATAACAATATATTTTTTTAATCTGTGCTTTCAAGCATTGTTAGTTTCTTGTAAGATTCAGCATGCCAGATTATCAGAATCAGGAATGATGAATAATCATCCTTACCAGATTTTTCAAAGACATATTCAGGTAGATAAAGATCGAATGAGTAATGGGCAAAAGAAAATCTACATTTTGGTAGTAGTCAAAACAAGTAGTAGCCGAACTTGGGTCTTCCAAAACAAAATATTAGTTGGAATTTATTGGTTACATTGATAGTCAGAGACTGCTGTAAGAACTACGTGTTGTTCCAGTTGGGTAATTGTACAACACACCCAAGAGAAATAGTGAATTCCTAAAACTATATGTAAAGTCCTAAGAAGCATACCTGAATCTATAAAGGTCAGATCTAATTATTATAAGTAGTACTAATATATAATCTGTATCAGGAGATTTTGGCTTGAAAACTGAACTATAAAAATAAGGGCGGCAGTACCATGCATTATAAACACACAGCTAAAATTAAAGACAATCTGAAACTTTATATGTATCATAATTCTATGTAATTCAAAATAATCATGATCCATAATTCAAAATAATCATAATCCATAATTCAAAATAATCTTTCAAGATGTGATATTTTATAACGTTAACAAACAAACTCAGTCTCAGAGAAATTACCTAACTTTCATACAGTTTTCAGCTGGGAAGTGGCGAGGCCAGGATCTGATCCTAGGTTTGTCTGTCATCAAAGTTGCTTCTTCTTACGCTAACGGAACAAATACATGGAGACACTAGCCCAATGCTACCTGTGCCCAGTAAGTTATCACTTGCATGCCCAAAACATGGCACAGTGACTTGCTTATGGTAAGGTGAATGTTTATTGTGGTGATTTATAAAAAGAAAGAGATAATGTCATTGCTTCCCACAACTTCACCCTACCCTCACAAAACTGCCAACTTCTACTTAGGGCAGAATTAACAATGCAGCCCAGTGATTCATTTCTGATAAAAATACTACACATGTCTTTTTTAAAAACTCTGTTCCATGAATACCTACATTCTTGGGCTACCTGGTTTACAGCAGAGAGCAAAACACAGGCAAGGGAATATAAGTCAGTGACCCTCCAGACTCATTTCAAAAAGAAGAGTTCTAATTTTGCCTCTCACATACTAGAGTTCTCTGTTAACTCTTTTTTTTTTTAAGAATATGGTAGGAAAAAGATGAAAAACCACTGAAATTATGTATTCTATCTTCATATAGTCCAATGGGATATATATTGTTACAATAATTTTATAGATTATGCACTTGAGACTCAGAGATATTAACTATTTTGCTCCAGATCACATGAATGGGCAGTGACAGAGCTAAGATTAAAAATCTGGCAAAAATCAGACTCCAGAGTCTGTGGTCTTAAACATGGAACACTTAGACTATTATTACTTGGCATGATGTAAATACTCCATAAACATTTTATTGTTGTCTTGTTATTTCTCAGCTGTGCCACACAGAAGATGTTTTCTACTTCACTGAAGAGATGAAAGGTAAAAATGATTTCAACTAAAAATTTGTGGAGTGAATAACAGCCCAAGACAGGTCCATCTGCCCTTATTATTGCAAAATGGAGATGAAGAGAACAAGACAGATTCCTATCAAACTTTATGGTCAGATAAATTTTGGTATTTAATAAAATGAACATATTCACTATGGAAAACTGGGAACAAAAATTAGAGTAAAAGTAGATATATTAATATTAGGATTTGGTAAGTTAACAAAAAAATATCTCAAATATATTTACAGCTAAATCAAACAACAAAATTAGTTGTTTTAAGTAACAACTAATTTACATCTTGCAAAGTACTTTGAGAAAATAAAAAAGGATCATGAGCTACTCAGCTCATTTTATGACATTACTGTACCTTAATCTCAAAATCGAATGAATTAGTCTATATAAGCTGCATTACACTTTGGTGTAAATTTTAAAAGGTCAGTGGTTTATACAACAAAGGTTTATGTCTTGATCATGCTTCATGTCCATTGAGGATTATCTGGAGATTCACTCACAACAGTATAAGACAAATGAAGTATCTAACCAATATTTAGAACAAGTGAAAATCATATTGACATAAGGAAACAGATTTATCTTAAAAAGAATATAATGTACATGCAACAAGTAGGGTAATATCACAAGAAGGATTATGTAAATTAACAACACATGCACAACAACAGCTATATCCATTATATAAAGGAACTAAAATAAAAAGCCACATTAACACTTTTAGATTACCTGTGGTTGAGAGGCTAGTCAGAATAAGTAGAAAGTAATGAAAATATATTTCCATGCGTGTAGTTATTTTGCAACTAGTCTTAGCCAAAAACAAGTGAAAATGTTTCCATGTCAACCAATATTCATGTATTATTTCAATTCCTAAATTGTATTCCATTTTATTGAGATCAACAATATATACAGCAACACACAATTGATGAAAATGTATTTCCTTTTTTTTATTTTTAGAAGAAACAATGCTGCAACATATATTCTTTTAGCTATTTAGTTGCATACTTCTTGAATGTTGAATACCTCAGAAGGTAGCTTAATTGCTAAAGTAATACTAAAATGCAAAAAGATAAGCAATAAATTTTATTTATTGACTACAGGCTGAACATTCATTTGAGTCTGAATCCTTGAAATTGTTCTTGACTTTACTGGTCAGCTATGCCAGTCCTGTCACGGTACTGGAAAAGGATGTACAATTCTTATCTCCCCATGAAGTGGTAAAGTCTTGAGAAATTTGGGAATATTTTGCCCAAGGGTGCAGGGGTAATTTTAGCATAAACCTCCTATGTCAAATAGTTTACTCCTCTATCCCTTTACCTGTGATGTAACTACCCCTCTTTTAAACAGATCTGACTTTAGGCTAAACTTAAGTGACTATTGCCCCTCAATCTTATAAGGAAAGCTACCCTAAAACCATTATTTTATCACCAGATACTTCTAACTTTTTTATATTTACTCTTCTCCTTCTATTGTTTCATATTTCATTATACAGCCTTCATTTTCACCTGTTGCTTGCCCCTACTCCCGCAAATTATCAAGTATTAAACACATAGCTTTGAAAAGCCTAAATATTGAATTTTATCTTAATGTTCACAAATTTCATTTTATTCTCTCTTTTTTCAGAAGAGGAAAATGGTTTAACAATTCCATTTACTTCTATGATGCAAATATGAGATTGTCTTATTTTGGAATACATCTGGTCAATTAGCTGCTATATGGATAACTAAGCCAACTTTATTTAATTTTGGATTTCTATGTAGATATACAATTGCTTGTCAGTGTCTTCAGTTGACTCTCAGAAATTATTTTTGAACTTGATATATTTGTTTTCAATCCCCTAACTGGCTCTTCACAAGATCTACTGTAATTGGCTATTATTGAATCTCATTATAGCATACATTTTTCCCTTCAGTACATAAGCTAATCCAAGGGTGGCCATGATTTGTTTGATTTTTTTTTTATTACTTACTTCTGTACATCTGCCTTATCTCTAAGGTTTATTTCTTTTACGTCCTCTATTAACCTAAAAGTAAAATGACTCTTTGTCCCACAAACACATATATAATGCATTGATTAGATAAACAAAATTTTAAAACAGCTTCTAGAAACATGATTGTTTTAAATCATGTGAAAATGTTTGTTTTTAGTATATTTGAAAAACATTTAGTTACTCATATTTATCGAATTTGTATTGATGGAATCCATTGGCATTTGGCAACACTGTTATTTGATAGAAGATAAATATATTTATATTTCTTTTTATATCCTCATCTGATTTCAAGTCCTTTCTTAGCTTTACGTTTCATTATCTTCCTAGTTTAAGAAATCCCTTAACATCTAAGCTACGCAAAGAGTATCACTTTTACCACACACAAAAAATAGATCACCAAAGCCTAACTTCTCTATAATACTTTTCTTATGCTTTGCATCCCAATTCCTTCTACCACTGGGACCTTATTCAATTATTTACACTGCATATTTAATCTCTTCTTCTATAGGAGCTCTAGCTTGGATTACTATTAACTTTTAAAGAACAACAAAAACAAAAGTGAAACTTTCCCTTGACCGTATTAACTACTTGGACTATTACTCTGTCTTTTCACCCCAAAGCTCAAAATAATAGCTGAAACTCAGAATCTTGCTTTCATCAAATCTTATTTCACTCTAAAAACTTTAATAAGACTCGCCTTTGCAAGACTGCCAATTAGGAGTTAAATGTCATTTTGTAATTTCTGGACTTCAAGAAAGACAGTGTTGAATCAGCAGGTGCTTAAAAGCACAGTTGCTGGAGCCAAACTTCCTGTATTTAAATCTCAGCTCTGCCATTTACTTGCCTCAGTGTCATTATTTGTAAAATAGAGATAATACTATTTCATAAGATTCTTGTGAGGGTTAAAGTGGATTAATATGTAAATAAAGCACTTAGAATAGGGCCTATAACATGACTGAAAGTATGAAATCATTACCCATACTTATTTTTGAAAACTTCACTTTGGCATCTTCCTCCGTCTGGAAGAAAATTCCCTAGGTTTTTCACATACTTGTCTCCTTCTCATCTTCTAATCTCAGCTCTAATATCACATGATTAGTAAGACCTTCCCAAATTACACCACATAAAGTATTCTTGCCCCACACCAATCCATTCTCTATCACATTACACTGTTATATTATTTTATACTTTTATTTTCTCTATTGCTTCTTATTTTTATTATTCATTTTCTATACATATTTGTCATTTATTTTATTGTTCGATGTCAGTATTAATAGCAATAATCTCAAAAGAAATAGGATCCATGAAAGCAAATACCATATTTGTCAGGATAATGACTCTATCTCCGGCACACAGTAAGTTTTCCAGAATATCTGTTGAACATATAAACAATCACCATCTCTATTATGTGAAATATCAGCTCTATTCAAATTGCTCCCAGCTTCCAGAATGGCAGAGTGAGGGGCCCTAACTATTCTCCAGCAAAACTATACCAGTGAAAATTTCAAAAACAAAGGAATTACCATTAAAAGTATCTGGAAGTTACCCTGAGAACATACAGAAAATGCTCTCAGGATAAAAAATACTGAAAGAAAAGTACTAAATCTCTGTAAAACAATGGAGGTCTATGACACTTGAGCCTTGACCATCTCCCTCCCTTGCCCCACCTACCAGCACTCTATGTTAGAAGCTCTTCTCTAGACAGATGTGAACAAAACCTGAGGTTTCTTTCCTCTTAGGTCCTTGTCAAGGAATATCGTTATCTCATCAGGAAGCATAGGAGCCCAGCATTTGTCACATCACCACCCCTTCCAAGTCTTAAGTTGCAAAAGCTAAATTTTACTGGTCAGTATGGCTAAGAGGTCAGAGAGGCTCACTTCCTCTACCCAGCCCCCCACTCAAAGGACAAAGAGCTAACCCCAGAAGCAACAGGCCAAATATAGTGGGTACCTGACTACCCTTTCCCCAGTTTGCTTAGGGCAGGGGTTGCACGTCAGCAGTGGCAAGCTGAGACCCAGAGAATAACGTTCCCACCCAGCACCCTATCTGTAATGAGAATCTGATTGCCAACCTCTTATATAACTCTAGAGCACTAGCTTTGATACTTAACAGGATGAGGTAGTCCAAAAATAGAGAGAGCTTTTGAGCTCTCCTGAAGGGAACTGACTATATTTAAAACAGAGTAAACTTTCCTTCAAGCCTAATGGTATGATTGAAAACAGGGGAGATTTTGATGTTAAGTAGTTAAGAGGAAGAGGCTGGTAGCTCATTGAGAAGAAGAAGCTAAACCATATGTCAGCCAGTTTACCAGAGTTCACGAAGGAAAAAAGTTTTAAAAGACCACTCCCGGGTTCAAAATAAATCTCAAAGACTGGTTTCATAAACTATTCCTGCAAAGAAACCTAAATTTAATTAGATTACGCTGAGGGGTAATTTACTCCCCAGACTATTTTTTAAAACAATAGAGCAATCAGCCACAAAGTAGTAGAGATTAAGCTTGGTGGGATACGAAACAAGGCAGACAGTTTAACAGAGAAATCTGCAAAAGAGGCAAAGAGATTCCCTGTTAAAACCATTGTCATTTTGGGGTGACTGTGTACAGACCTAAATCTGAGCCTGTTGTGAAACAACATCAGAGGCTTCATACTGTAGAGGAATAGACAAGACTAAAATAGTCTAGCCAAGACTCTAAAAAAATAAACAATTAAACAAGGATAAACAAATCCTAGAGGGGTAGGAGGCCATCAGTACCCAGAGCTGTGACAATACATTACCTAAGAAGTCCTGTTTCACAAAAATTTTTAACACATACAAAGAAATAGCAAAGTGTGACCCATACGTAGGGAAAAACTGCCAGCAACAGAAATTGCCTGTGCGAGGGCCTAGATGTCAGATTTAACAAAGATTTCAAAGAAGCCATTAAAAAAGATGTGCAAAATAAAGAAACTGTGCATAAAGAAGTAAAGGTAGCTATGACAACGGTTCACCAAATAGAGAATACGAATAAAGAAATAGAAAATATAAAAATTAACCAAGTCAAAATTTTGGAACTGAAACATTCAATGATTAAGATAAAAAGATTTTTTTTCCTAGGGAGGATCAACAGAAGATGTGAATAGTCAGAAGACAGAATCAGTAAAGGTGAAGGCAGAATAATAGAGTATGCAATTTGAAGAACAGCCAGCATAAGAATGAAGGAAATGAAAATAGCCTCAGAAAAATGTGGGGCAACATTAAGCACAGGAACACATGCATAAGCAGAGTACTGTGAGTGGAGAGCGAGAAGGTAGTATAAATCTGAAACAATTTCTCACAAGTAAAAATATATATTGTAAGCCTAAGAGCAATCAATAATAAAGTAACTCAAAATATGTAGTGAAAAAACATTAAAGGGGTTAAAATTTTACTCTATAAAATATTCACTTATTAAAAAAAACAAAATGGTGGAGAAAAACAAAAGAGGCATGAAACATAGAAAACAAAAAGTAAAATGGCAGAAGTAAATTCAACTATATCAATAAAACATTAAATGGCATCAACAAAATTGATAAATCTTTAGCAGCACTGACAAAACCAAAGAGAGCAGAGATTCAAATTACTAAAATGAAGAATAAAAGAGGGGTAATTTCTACTGACTTTACAGAAGTAAAAGGAGTTACAAGGGAATAATATAAATGAATGTAGACTAAAAACTTAGATAACTAAGAGGAAATATACAGACTCCTAGAGAGACAAAAACTACTGAAATGGATTCAAGAAGAATAGACTTTTGAGAAATGGAGAGACTGAATTTGCAATCAACAAATCCCACAAAGAAAAGCCCAAACCCAAATGGCTTCCCTGGTGTATTTTACCAAACATTTAAAAAGCAACTGACACCAAGTCATTATAAACTCTTCCAAAAAAAAAAACAGAAGAGGAAAGAACAATTCCCATCTCATTTAATGAGGCCAGTATTAAACTGATATCCAAATCAAAGACAAATATATAAAAAGAAAAGAGACTACAAAACGTATCTATTATAAATGCAGAACCAAAAATCCCTGATAAAATACTCATAAACTAAATCTAGTACCAGAATCAACCTGATAGAAGGTATATATTAAAACCTACAACTAATATCATACTTAATGATGAAAAATGAATGCATTCACACTAAAATCAGGAACAAGACAAAATATCTGTTCTCACTACTTCTACTCAATATCATATTGGAGACTGTGGCTTAGACAATTAGGTATAAAATGAATTAATATGTACCAGATTGGAAAAGAAAACTTTACCACATGATCTTGTGTATATAAAATCTTAAGGATTCCATTAAATAACTAGTAGAACTAGTTAATGAGTTGAGCAAGATTGCATGACACGAGATCAATATACAAAAATCAGTTGTTTCTCTAAACTTTGAATGAACAATCTGAAAATGAAATTAAGAAAACAATTCCCTTTGTAATAGCATAAAAATAAAATAGTAATAAATTTAACAAAAGATGGGTAAAAATTATACTATGAAATCTATAAAATATTTTGAAAGAAATTAAAGATGTAAACATATGGAAAGACATTCCATCTTCATGGACCAAAGACTTAATATTGTTAAGATGGCAATACGCCCAAATTGATCTTCAATTCAGCACAATCTCTATCAAAATCCCAGCTGATCTTTGCAAAAATTAGCAAACTTACCCTTCAACACATGTGGAAATTCAAGGGCACCAAAATATCAAAACAGTCTTGAAAAAGACCAAAGCTGAAGGACTCAAAAGTCCCAATTTCAGGGCTTCCCTGGTGGCACAGTGGTTAACAGTCCGCCTGACGATGCAGGGGACACGGGTTCGTACCCTGGTCTGGGAAGATCCCACGTGCTGTGGAGCGGCTGGGCCCATGAGCCATGGTCGCTGAGCCTGCAAGTCCGGAGCCTGTGCTCCGCAATGGGAGAGGCCACAACAGTGAGAGGTCTGCGTACCGCAAAAAAAAAAAAAAAAAAAAGTCCCAATTTCAAGAATTATTACAAAGCTACGGTAATTATGTTAGGTATTGACATAAGAATAGACATAGACTAGATCAGTGGAATGTAAATAACCCTCACATTTACTGTCAGTTCATTTTTTTTAATAAATTTATTTATTTTATTTATTTATTTTTGGCTGCGTTGGGTCTTCGTTGATGCGCATGGGCTTTCTCTAGTTGTGGCAAGCGGAGGTTACCTTCATTGCAGTTCATGGGCTTCTCATTGCAGTGGTTTCTCTTGTTGCAAAGCATGGGCTCTAGGCACGCAGGCTTTACTAGTTGCGGCTCGCAGGCTCTAGAGAGCAGGCTCAGCAGTTGTGGTGCAGGGGCTTTGTTGCTCCGCGGCATGTGTGATCTTCCCGGCCAGGGCACAAACCCGTGTCCCCTGCATTGGTAGGCGGATTCTTAACCATTGCAACACCAGGGAAGCCCTGTCAGTTCATTTTCGACAAGAATATCAAGATAATTGATGTTCCAACAAATGGTGCTAGGACACTGGATATTCATATACAAAATTTTACTCAAAATGATTCAAAGACCTAAATATGAGGCCTAATGATTCAAACTCCTATAAGAGTAAACTCTTCTGTGTAGATCTTCATGACTTTGGATTTGGCAAATGATTCTTAGATGTGACACCAAAAACACAAGCCAAAAAAAAGGAAAAAATGATAAATTACACTTCATCAAAATTCAAAACTTTTGTGCTTCAAAGGACCCTAACAAGAAAGAGAAAAGACAACCCATAGAATGGGAGAAAATATTCATAAGTCATATGTTTGACAAGGTACCTGTATCTAGAATATATAAAGAATGCTTACAACTCAATAATAAAAAGACAACCCAATTTAAAATGGGCAAAGGATCTCAATAGACATTTCTTCAAAGTAGGTATAAAAAATGCCAATAAGGATATTAAACATATGCAATATCATTAGGCATAAGGGAAATGGAAATTAAAATCACCATGAGAGAGCACTTCAAATCCACTAGGATGGCTATAATTTAAAAGACAGATTATAACAGGATATGCATAATTTGGAATTCTCATACAGTGTGGTATTAATAAAAAATAATGCAGTCACTTTGAGGGAAAAAGGTCACTTTTGGAAAAGCCTGGTAGTTCCTCCAAATGTTAAACACAGAACTATTCTATGACCTAGGAATTCTGATAGGTATATATCCAAGAAAAATGAAAATATATCCACCTAAAACTTTTACACAAATGTTCATGGCAAATTATTCATGCTAGCCAAAAAAGCAGAAACAACTCAAATGTACATTGACTGATGAATGAATCATTTGTGGTATATTCATGCAATGATATATTATTTAGGAATAAAAATTAATGAAGTAGTAATACATGCTATGACATGGATGAACCTTGAAAATATTCCATTATGTGAAACTGTCACTGGCAAAGACCATTAACAATTCCCAGGAAATGAAAACTTCAGACCAGGGCTCCTAGCGAGAAATGGCTGCACCAACACTTCAGCTCGGAGGGCTGTGCGCGCATGCACAAGCGTTGCACAAGCGCTGTGCAAGACACTGCGATTCAAGATGGCGGTGGCGGGTTGGGTGCAGGTATGCTGCGCCTGGCACTGAGATCTGGCGCGTGGGGAGCAGCACAGCTGCACCAGACCCACTAGACCTCCGCCGCTTCTCTGCTGACAGGAACCCTATGAAGTAGCACCAGCCCCACCCCCATCCCCACGGCCTTTCTTCCTGGGAGAGCGTGCATTCTAGAGCGCAAGCTCGCACCTCTCCATTCTTTGATCAAAGAATAAAGCTTTCCTTTGCTTCTGAACCCAACTCGACCTGTCATGTTCTATTGGCTACAGTGACACACGGCAGGAGGACCCTTGTTGGAGTCCGACTTGACAGGGTCGGTAACTAAATGTCCAGAACAGGCAAATCAATAATGGCAGTGAGTAGATCAGTGGGTACCTAGGAATGGGGTGTTGGGGGAACTGGGGAGCAACTGCTCATATGTGAGGCGTTTCTTTTTGAGGTGGTAAGAATGTTCTAAAATTGTTTGTATTCTTGGTTCCCAATTCTGCTAATATATTAAGAAATCATTGAATTGTACACTTTAAATCAGTGAATGGTATGTCAATTATATCTCAACATAGTTGTCATTAAACAAAAGGCAGCATCTCTGTGCTTCTGAATCAAATAAGCCAGAGATGATTTTAAAACATCCTGAAACAAAGGTAACTTGAGAAAAAAATAAAATTGCTTTAGTACCATGTCTAAAGCATCCTATTGATTGCCTTTTTCTCCTCAGCTAAACTTTTAAAAACACAGCTTCTGCTCCACTACATGTTATCTTTCTAACTTCTGTCTTTCTTTTACTTCTATCATCAACCCAGGTTGCAAGTATCCACATCAATAGCAATGAATATAAAGCATTGTTTACTTTGTTAAGTACTTATAAAAATGTCTTCCCCTAGAAAATGTTACTAACAATTATTATTCATAGATGCAAAACAAGTATCATAACTTCAGTATGATATAATATGGTATCTAATTAAAACACTTTATCAAATAAAAAGTGTCAGGGAGGCCTAGTGCAAGTCCTCTTTCAAACTAACGCTGTTACGTTGAGCAAGTTATTTCCTATCTCTTGCCATTTCATTTATCTATAAAATGAAGCTGGACAACATTTCTAAGGTTCCCTCCAGCTCTAACATTGTGTGTGTGTTTACGAGTTGTAATTCGTTTATAAATTGAATGCAAAGTATTATAATAAACTAATAGTAAAATACATTGTGGCATATGATTGTATTTATTTTCAGAATGGTTAAACATTTGAACGTTTGGAATTTATTCTATTGATGTAATACAACTCTATTCATTTGCTGCTGAAACAATGTAAAAGATACAAATATACAAGGAATAGGTTAACTAATCACTGGGTGAGATATAATGGGTAGACATTGTAAATTCATTATATTTGCAAACGCTTCACTTGCCAGGCTGTTAGTAAATATATGAACTATGATAAATCAGCCTAAGGGTAAGCCTTGACCTTGTCTACCATTGTAAATTGCTTATCATCAACTCACACTAATATAGTAATGTCAGTGAAAAATAAATCATAGTATTTGCATTAAATTTTGTTAAGAAACAAAATTAGATGCTTTCTAATGCTGACCTCACACTTGATTTTTAATGACAGATAAAATAAACTGAAGGAGTGTGTAATGAATGGATAAAAATATAATGATTTATGTGCTCACATTTCGGGTCTCAATTAGCTTTATCACTGGACATAAATCTACTCTAACCTCATAATTTTGGACTTTAAAACTCACCTTTCATGAAATGAGAGTCAAATAAAAGCCAGTGAAAGGTAAAGAAACATACAAGGGATAGTAGGAGGTAGAAAAAATGGTGTAAGAGAAAAGGTAAAAAGTGAGCAGTATGACAAAAAAAATGCTGGAGTATTTGTAGAAATGAAGTATGCACGCGCGCGTGTGTGTACCCATGTACATAAACATATATTTAATTTACACATTTATATTAAATTAGAATATGGTGGCATTATTAAGTGATTAAAGCAGTGTCTGGTAGGTTGCACAGAAGAGACTCCTAGAACTAAAGTTCCCGCGGAAGTTTATTGTAAGATTCACATCCAGAGAGAGAAAAGCAAGGGACCTATCTGAGCACATGTGCAGTCAGTGTGAATCCAGAGGTTCACAGAGTGGGATGTATTCATAGGCCCATGTATAACCAAAGGAATAGCTGAGAATTATTTAGAATAAAACCTGAGCTTAAGTGATCCATCATCACTGTGGGCACCTGCTACTCGCATTTCTCAAGAGAGATGGTGTGATTGCATCTACTTCCAAAAGAAACAATAACAATGATAAACAATAGTTTTATAGTGCATATTGTAGTTTACTATATAACATGCACAGCTCTAAGAACTTTACATTAATGTGTTCATTTTAATCCTATCACCAGTTGTATGAGGGTAGGTACTGTTGTTATTCTATCATACTGATGTAGAAACTGAGGCATGGACTGATTAAACAAATTGTCCAAGGTATAGACATATAGAGGGAGGCAGAATGTAAATTCAGACATATGGCTCCATAGTCTATGCCATCAACCCCTTGCCTCTTTATGCCTCGTCTATATATGTAGTGTATTTATAACTTAACAAAGGTTGGCTATTATTATTTTAAAACTTGAAAAGGAGAAAAAATGAAAATAGCATTTACAGGTCTCAGCAAGTAGGTTCAAAAAGCTGGAGGGAGAACAGTACCTCACCTCCAGAAGTGGAAGGTAGATACTGGAGTAAGAGAGAACTAGTCTCAGGAATTTTTGTCAGCATCCCATAATGGTTGTAAGTCTCCAGAGACTAGTCAACACCCTGGAGAATGGAAAATGGCTGAGAAGTACACAGAAACGGACCTTCCTGTAAGCAGTCTAAGAAAGTCTCCAAGTCCCAAGTTTATCTACAAAGTAAAGCCAAGCTCCTAGATCCAACGCGCCGCCTAGTTGGACAAGGCTCTGAGAGGGGAGGGAGCTGAATTCATAGTGCACTCAGACGCTCATGCCATCTAAACCAGATCAACTGCTGCAAGGACTAGTCCAATAACCTGTGCTCTGGAGCGTTTGTTCAATATCTCAGCTGAAGGAGACCTGGGAATAATTTGGGATATTTAGTAGAATACACCCTAACCAGAATTTTATTTATTTATTTACTATTTATTTGTTCATATGATGGGTTTTATCTATCCAACTATAGTATTTCTGTGTTGCAGTAATTTCATTCTTTCAAAATGTCTTTATGGTATGTGAAAGATTGTGTTTTCCAAAGTCGGTCACAGTGATATATCTCATGTCTTCTACAACATGACCTTGTCACCTTCTTTCCACCTCATAAAGAACTAGACGCTATTACCTACCCCTGGGAAGGCCCTGCAACTGCTTTGATAAATAGGCTGTGCAAGTTTCTGCTTCCTACCTCTTGGAAGCTAGTTACCCTGTAAGAATTATGCCTTTCCTGAGAACCACACATTGTGAGAAGACCATGGAAGATGGTATGGAGAGAGAGAAAGGGAGAGAGAATGAAAGAGAACAACAGACCAGGAACTCAGGTGCCATATATATGTGTTGGGAAATAACGTTAGTATTTTCACAGTTTGGCTCAGTTAGGGTTTTATGAGTAAAGATTCCTGGGGGTTAGGGTGGGGAGGATAGCAAGCCTAAAGAAAGAGACCTTCAGAGAGATTTAGAGATTTATCTTCCCAAGGTCATTTCTTTACATTGCAAATGGTAACAGACTTAGAGACCTCCTCCTCTCTCCAGAGAGAATTCTCTCTGTTTCTATCTCTGTCTCTGCAGAGGGGAGGAGGGGTAGCTGTGCCAGCTGTTTATATAAGCTCCAATAATTCATAATTTCAAGGTTCCTCTACTTTGGTACAATTCCTCTATACACAGATTACATCCAACCCTCACTGCATTACCTGTTGGGGGTGGGATATGGTGAGCTAGTGCTAGGATCATTATGTGAGTAAATAATCAGTCTGTTCTCTGATCTGGAAAACTCATGTTGCCTTAGGGATCAATCAAATGGAGATATAAAAACCTCACAATGTGAAGTGATTTTGGAAGTGGATCCTCCAGCCCCATCTGCCCCAGCTCTACTACCTGGATCAGAGAAAAACTTCCCAGCCGAGTCCTTCCCCAATTTTTGACCTACAAAATCATGTACAAAATAAAAGACTATACATTTTAAACCACTAAATTTTGGGGTAGTGTTTACACAGGAATAAATAATTGATAAACAGTGGATGGTTTGTCTAAATGTTATCTCTTTTGTATTGCCTTATTGTCAAAACATTCCTTTTTACCACTTCTTTTTAAATATTCCTTATTTTTGTATACTAATGACCAGGTTTACATATAAGATAAATTTAGTATTGCAATAAACCATTCCATTCCACCTCATCTATTTTAAATCAATACCTTTTTGTAAATAAATTTATGTATGTATGTATTTATTTATGGCTGCATTGGGTCTTCGTTGCCGTGCTCGGACTTTCTCTAGTTGCGGCAAGTGGGAGCTACTCTTCGTTGTGGTACACGGGCTTCTCGTTGCGGTGGCTTTTCTTGCTGCGGAGCACAGGCTCTAGGCACGTGGGCTTCAGTAGTTGTGGCACGCGGGCTCAGTAGTTGTGGCTTGAGGTCTCTAGAGCACGGGCTCAGTAATTGTGGCACACAGGCTTAGTTGTCCCGTGGCATGCATGTGGTATCTTCCTGGACCAGGGCTCGAACCTGTGTCCCCTGCATTGGCAGGCGGATTCTTAACCACTGTGCCATCAGGGAAGTCCCCTCCACTTCATCTATTTTATTTTCTGATTATATTCTAATTTTTCTTCCAACAGATATTTTTTTGATATTTAAGTAAAGTCACCCTTCTCCTTCTCTTTAAATTCCACATCTTCTTTTTATGTATGTATGCATGTGTGAATGTTTATGTGTATGAATGTATGAAAGTATTTATTCATTTATTCACATGTTTATTTACGAGTACATTTGTTATTTATTAATAGAGTAATACCTATATTTTGCCCTTCCCAAGTGAAAGTGATACAACTTGCAAAGAGATCACATATAGCATTTTGACATATGTTTATGAGTTTAGGATGGAAACAAGGCCATCTTTGAGTACTGGAACTAGATGTATACATATTTACATAAAAATATGACTAGACATATGAATCTACTAATAGAAAGCAGAAAATAATAGGAACAACATAAATGTCAGTGGCTATTCTTTCCACATATGGCACCTATATTTTCCTGGTTACCTGACCAATATTCCATTATTAAATCAATTGCCTAAAAATGAAAAACTGTACGCCTCATCAGTGAATTTAGCAATGTTGGATCTTGTCTTATTATTATAAGGGGATGGGCGAAGGTGAGATGGGAGGGAAGGAAGCGGGGTGAGGATGAGATGGTCCAGGTTGGGTTTATTAGCTTGCTCTCTAAGGGTAGCTCAAATTTCAAAAGAGGAATAAAGAGGAGGGAGGAATTAGTTGAAGGAGTGGAGAGGGAAAATCCCTCTTTATGGAAACAAGGAACAGAGAAAAGGTATTTCCTGTTAATAAAACTAATTCTTCAAAATTCTCCCAAGTACCCTTTAAAGTTCTGTGGCACTAGACACTAGCAAGAGATCAACCGTATCTAGGCATCAGTGAAGGAAGTCCTGTTTCCTTTTTCTGCAAGTTTGTTCATTTTGACCATCTGGGATCACATTCCTTTCTGCCTGCAGCTTCACTGTACCGAACACAGTTGCACAGTTTTCCACTTTCTAGAAGGAGTTGGGGCTTGGAGTGAGCAAGGATTTTGAAGCGTGTGTAGGATTTATTTTTTTTTCTTTCTGATTTCCTTGGGTGGGGTTTTGCCCAATTCACCATCTCAGCTGTTGTTTAAACCAAAGACATAACTAACGGCAGTTTATGGATGCTTCTCTTTTCAAAACTTGTGACCCAGGTCCAGGGCTGAAATCATTAACTCTGTTCTGAATTTGGGTTGTACGGCTATGGAAATATTTTACAATAATTTTTAAACACAAATATCACTTATCCACCTTGTTATGGAGAACAAATATTACAGATTTTTATCAGTGGGCACTGTTTCTAATTAACTTATCAGCCCTGAATGGATCTTGTCTTGACACTGCTTGTCTTGCCCCAGGGACTTTGAGGATACCACATGAAAGTCATTTCAAAGTTTCTTCACCTAAAAACTAGGAGGTAGGTTGATGCAGGAATACATTTCTATCATTCATGAGTTTCCTTCCTGAGAATGGGTTGATAGAAAAATAGAATGAACAAGAGCTGTCAACAGAAGTAGATTCCTGAGAAAGTGATAGAAAAGAAATGAGGAGGGAAGGGTCAGGAAGGTCTGCTATTGCATACCTTCAGATTTCATCTTTCAGCTCAGAGCTGACCTTGAGAAAGATGCATTCTCAAAATAGACAATCCCCTTGACAATCCAACATTTTGCCTTAGTGAGTAAAAACAGTATAAACGTCTGATGATCATCCAGGATTTTGAGGAATAACTTTAAATAAATACATTTTGAATAAGGATGGTAAGAAATTTAAAATGGAAATAGTGTTATAATTTTGGAAGACCTGCGTTCAAATGTCCTTAACCTGGGATTCATGAATGCATGAGCTTCAGGTCGTCCATTAATCTCCTGAAATTGTGTATGAAATCATGTGATATCTCTTTTTTATTTTGAGCATCTTTCATCAGATTCCCAAATAGCCTAAGTCAGAAGTGAAGACTCTCCACAGATTTCTTTAAAATAATTCAAAGTCAGTAAGCATAAATATGGTAAGCTTTGGGGAAGCTTTATAATGGACCATATCACTTTTACCTCCATTTCCAAGGGCTAAAGATCAGAATCTTTAGATGCAACTCTAAAGCATCGACTTGCTTTAAAGTATTGATTACATAAACAGTTTTTGTACTAAAAGGATGAAATTAGAGTCATCAACCAACTCTAATTGTTGTTATCACCTTTGCTTCTCCTAGGAAAGTCAAGGCTATTGACGCATTCTACACATTGCTGTACCATTTGAAACAGCCATAGGGAAAAGCCCTAATTCAGTGGGAAGGTCTCCCTGATTAAACTGTCAATTTAATATAGAGAGACATGATCTTAGAGAGTATTTACCTCCTTTCCTTGAGATAGGGATATGGCTATTGAATTTTGTTGGCAAAATCTGCTGTGAGATAAGCGATCGTTAAAATACAAAATGAAAGGGGCTGTTGGAAATTTTTAAAGAAAAAAATTAGCTTAAAAATTATTTTCCACAAAGTATGAACACTGAACCCTGATTTCAATGATTGGATATACAAGTTTAATGTTAGGATGTTTTTTAAAAGGGCAAATTTGTCCAGTAAAAATTAACAAATTATTCCCAGCAAAGGCTGAATAAAGTCCAATTTGAGTTATTGGTCTCTTCACAAAAACAAAAAATTAGTTTTTATATAACTACAAGCATGCTTTTGGCAAGTCATATGGAGGATAACTATATTATGTGCTTATATTAAATAGATAATACATTTTCAGTAAAGACACTGATCTCAGTAACAGTCCAGACAACCAGTATTAAGTATAGAGAATTACTTGTATATTTTAATAAGGCCATGTTGACAGGTTCAATATTTCTTGTCCAGGCTAAACAGTACAAATGTCATCTGGGCACAGAGAATTTTAGATGTTTATTACTTGATTAGAATAAACAGATATTTTGCCTCATCCGTTCTTCTTTATTGTAATCAAAATTTTGCTTGTGGGAACATTTCATTTACCTCATTTTCTTTCATAACTTCAAAACAAAACCAAAGTTGTTTGCGTGTAATGTTTTCATGTAAAGTAATATTATTACTCCATCAGCACTCAGTGGGCAAACGTATTTTTCAGCATTCCTCTTTTCATTAACTTGTCTTACAAACAAAGACTACCAGATGAACACAATTTACCCACAGCATGCATTTTCAGCTAGGAGGCAGATAATTATTGCTCACTGCAGAAATAATGTTCTCCTACTTGCTCATGTAAAACAAACTTTAAATGTCGTTTTACAGCGATAAAGATTACATAGCACAGGGCTGTCTTGAGGGAGGACAGTTACCCAGAGGAACTTCTCATTAACCTAAAGGGCAGGGGTGAGAAATGATCACCAGCTCTGGCTAACACAAACTTAACTTGCCCTACTCTACACGTAATGCCCTCATAACCGCAATAAAGACTAAATAGTTATTGTGATACACTTCTATGTGGAATTAGACATTGTGGAAAGTGACTTGGTACCTGAAACCTTGCCCCTTCCATCTGGGGACCAGAGCATAGTGGTGTTACCTGGAATAAAGAGGCTCTGGAAGCAAATTGCTTCCATTAATCAACTAGTGGCAGTTTGGCAACATTTAAATACATTGTTTCAATTAATCACATCAATTGCAAAGTGATTCTTAAGCATTAAGAGAAAATTGTGCTTTCAAACAGAGTGCCTCAAGTCTGGCAACTCTGCTCAGCTGTGCTACGGCATTTCAGGAAGTCTGCTAGAGCAAGAAGCACTGGAGAAAATCATGCTCACTCAGTTTTAACCTGTAAATTAATTTCCTAAAATGTGAAGTTCTTAAACCTCTTTCGTGAAGCCAGGTCATTTGTTTTCTTAATCTAATCATCTAGTCTTTCCCTAAAGTACAGCAGTTTACTTTTGTTTTCATGAAGTCCTACTCAGATAAGTTGTGCAAGGAAATATCCTGCTTCTTTAATTTCCATCTACCAAAAATTGTAAGACAAAGAGTAATTTTAATAATAGTGTTTTGGGTTTTTTATTTTTGGGGAATCATGAAGTGAGAAAGAAATACAATCAAACTACACATTTGATCCTTGAACAACACCTGTTTTAACTGCACAGGTCCACTCATAGGCAGATGTTTTTCAATAAATACATATATGTACTGTAAATGTATTTTCTCTTCCTTATGATTTTGTTAACATCTTTACTGTAAGAATATAGTGTATAATACATATAACATACAGGATATTTGTTAACTGACTGTGTGCAATCAGCAAAGCTTCCTGTCAATGGTCGGTTATTAGTTAAGTTTTGAGGGAGTCAAAAGTTACACTAGAATTTTCAACTGCGCAGGGATCAGTGCCCCTAACCCCTGTGTTGTTCAAGGGTGAACTGCACACACATTGATTACTGTTGTACTGAAAGTTTAGTGCCAAACAATTGGTGCTTTATGGAAACTTGGGAGAGCCTGGACATTGCCTAGAAGCAGTCCAGTCAGAGGGAAAGTTCAAAAAGTTGCAAATGTTGCCAAACTATCTGTAAGAGTATTACGGAGTGTTACGGAGTGATATGAACAGGAGGCATGCAGCTCCTACTGGTCAATGTAAAGGCCTTGTAAAAGGATATAGGTTGGTCTAGTTAACTTACAATGGAAACAAAAAGTACTTTTGGTGCAATGAGAAACCTGGAAAAAGAAAATCATAAAATTGATTAGCATATCCTGGAGAAGGTTAATCTGCCTGGCTGAAGAAAGGCAGAGAAAAAAGAATAGAGAGATACATACTGGTTAATGTGAAATTGGCAGCCACCCTAGAAAGGAAATGAGAAAAAGACCTAAAATTGGCTTTGGGCCTTAGGATCTTTTGAATGGCAGTTCACTTATCAGGGTCAGAGTTTTTTCATTCTTCTGCTTGAAATAGTAACTAATAGGAAAAACATTTAAAAATGAGCTTGCAGAGAATATTCATTTGGTTGTATTCATATGGGGAAATGAAAACGGAAATATAGATCAATGGAACAGGATAGAAAGCCCAGAGATAAACCCATGCACCTATGGTCACCTAACCTATGACAAACGAGGCAAGAATATACAGTGGAGAAAAGACAGCCTCTTCAATAAGTCATGCTGGAAAACTGGACAGCTACATGTAAAAGAATGAAATTAGAACACTCTCTGACACCACACACAAAAATAAACTCAAAATGGATTAAAGACCTAAATGTAAGGCCAGACACTATAAAACTCTTAGAGGAAAACATAGGCAGAACACTCTTTGACATAAATCACAGCACCATCTTTTTTGACCCACCTCCTAGAGTAATGAAAATTAAAACAAAGATAAACAAATGGGACCTAATTAAACTTAAAAACTTTTGCACAGCAAAGGAAACCGTAAACAAGATGAAAAGATAACCCTTAGAATGGGAGAAAATATTTGCAAACGAAGCAACTGACAAAGGATTAATCTCCAAAATATACAAGCAACTCACGCAGCTCAATATCAAAAAACAAACAACGCAATCAAAAAATGGGCAGAAGATCTAAGTGGATATTTCTCCAAAGAAGCCAACAATCACATGAAAAGATGACCAACATCACTACTTATTAGAGAATTGCAAGTCAAAACTACAGTGAGGTATCACCTCATACCGGTCAGAATGGCCACCATCAACAAATCTACAAACAATAAATGCTGGAGAGGGTGTGGAGAAAAGAGAACCCTCTTGCACTGTTGGTGGGAATGTAAATTGATACAGCCACTATGGAAAACAGTATGGAGGTTCCTTAAAAAACTACAAATAGAACTACCATATGACCCAGCAATCCCACTACTGGGCTTATACTCTGAGAAAACCATAATTCAAAAAAACACGTGCAACCCAATGTTCATAGCAGCACTATTTACAACAGCCAGGACATGGAAGCAACCTAAATGTCCATCGACAGAGGAATGGATAAAGAAGATGTGGTACATATATACAATGGAATATTACTCAGCCATAAAAAGGAACAAAATTGGGTCATTTGTAGAGATGTGGATGGACCTAGAGAGTGTCATACAGAGTGAAGTAAGTCAGAAAGAGAAAACCAAATATCATATAATAATGCATATATGTGGAATCTAGAAAAATGGTACAGATGACCTTATCTGCAAAGCAGAAATAGAGACACAGACGTAGAGAACAAATGTATGGATACCAAGGAGAAAGTGGTGGAGAGGGAGGAATTGGGAGGCTGAGATTGACACATATACATTATTGATACTATGTATAAAATAGACAACAGATGGGAACATACCGTATAGCACAGGGAACTCTATCTAATGCACTGTGGTAACCTAAATGGCAGGGAAGTCCAAAAGGGAGAGGATATCTGTATGTGTATGGCTGATTCATTTTGTTGTGCAGTGGAGGCTGATACAACATTGTAAAGCAGCCATACTCCAATAAAAATCAATTTAAAAAAAATTTTAAAAACATAAGGGAAAGGGTTCATTTGAGTAAAGAACACATTGATTATCCATAAAAACATTTTCAAACCATAAATATGTTGATGAACAATAGGACTCTGAGAGTGGCGAGATTTTATCCTAAGGGGTCCTGTGAGCAGAAAGGAATGAGGGCAGAAAGAGGTAAAAAGCTGAAGGGGCAGCTGTAGTTGTTTGCAATTTCATCAATGGTCCCGGTTTCAGAATAGTTTCAAGTATTAAAGGCAATAAAAATATACGACCCACCCCCAACTTTTTAACAACAGATCATAAATTTTATAAGGTAGTAATTATGTCTATTTTTTAAGTATAAGAAAGACTTTCTTTTTTTAGACTTAGAAAACTGACTTCTGGAGGGTGAAGTATGAAAGTAAGAAGCATAGTCTTGAAATGAAAGCAGAGGGACTCCTGTACGTAATATGATAGAGAATTGACCCTGGAGCTACAGGTTGGCTTGAAGTTGAAACGTTATATAATTTGACCAGGTTCTTCCACTGAGACTAAATTTGTTGTCCCAGGCGTCCCAGTGTGATGATTAGTTGATTTTTATACTAGTTTGTGCTGGTAAGGGGAAAATAATTGACTAGCAGGAGAATCCATCTAGTTCTATTCACATGTATATGGGTTAACTAAGACTGCCTATCAGTCCTACCCCACATGATGAACCTAACTCTTGTTCATGAAAAATGGGGGCAATTCAAGTGAGGGAGATGCTGGCAAAGCAGATGATTTCGTGCTTTGTGGTCTGTGGCTGTGTGCGCATGAGCCCGGCCTCATCAATCATCACACGTGCTGCTTCATCCTCACTGTGGGGAGGCCAGGACTCTCAGAGCACCCTGGTATGCTCTGACCCCTCCCAAGAGGGAGAAGGAGAACTTCACAAAGGCATTCTGGTCCCTTCTAAACATTTTAGTGGTTTCTAAATTCCACCCTAATTTAACTGTTACGGATAAAGAAATAATAATTCCTATTTTCTATAGGGTTATAAAATAAAGGTTTTTTGGTACAGGACATTTGAAATAAGTCCCCTGAGTTTTTACATAACTTTGAATAACATGTGTAGTTAATTAAATGTTTGGTAAAAAGCTCCAATATGTTACTTTATTTTAATTTCTCATTGACCTGTTTCAGCCACCTTTGGAAATAATTTCCATGCAAGTAATTCAATATGAGGCTAAATTCTGTGGAAACATCTTATTTGAATTTGAAATAAGCAACCTAGAACTTGATGGAAAAATAATTATAAAAATATTTCTATCTCTGTCTTCATACATTACACATAAAATATCATTATAGATTAAAAAATAAGGCATATAATTTGATGTGACACTAAAATGTATCCTGGAGTGAAGAAAATTAAATGTAATCCAAGTACATCTTTGAGTCAGTTTTGCTTAAACACATCTGCACATATCTAATGCAAATCTTTACCCCTCATTTTTATTTAAACTTTCCAAGATATGTTTGTATGCTATAAGATGGGCTGAATATTTTCAATCTTAGAAGTTAAAATACATTGAAATAATTTCTCATTTAAATAAACTTTTTCTCACACTTAGGGAGGACAAAAAAGAAAATTATTTAACTAAACAGTGGATGACAGATATAAAACATGAAACATGACCAGATAACGCCATCCCATGGTCCTCCCCTGTAGCTCACACTCACGATTGTTTGGAAAATTGTGTGCTTCAGTTGTCTGATGATAAGCTCTGCTGTGTTTCTTCATTTATGGGGAGAAAATGGCTGAAAGCCAGCAAGGAAAGAGAGGCTTGTTTGCTTGCTTGCTTGTTTTGCTTTCAGCAGTGCTTTCCCTCCCACCACCCCCCTCAACAAAAAAATCTCCTTAGTTAACAGAACAATTTGAAAGAAACTGATACACCAAAAGTAAATTTCATTAATAGTACCTAATTAAGGTACCCCCATTATAAATAATGTTTTAGCTGATTATGCTAAGAATAAAATGTATCATCTTGCTTCTTTACTTCCCTCTTTTCCTTCCTTTCTTCCTCCATGTCTTTCTTTCCTACTATACCTCTTTCTATCTCGATCTCATCTTTCTTTTGTCTTTGTTTCCTGAAATATTGCCAGCAGTTTTAAGAACAAATCTTAATCTATTGGCATAAAGTTAGCATATTCAAAAAGGACAGCAGCACAGTGTAAATTCAGGTTTAAATTAAATAGGAAAGCAGATTAGCTTGCCTATTAAGTAACAGTGGGAGGCAAGAACATATTTTTTTTCTTTCATGCTCATTTAAAGACAATTTTCAAATTTCATGGGTATTTGAGATATTTAAGTTCATGGATCTGTCCAGTTCATTATTATGCTTTTACAGTCATTAGGAATCAATATTTTAAATATATATATATATATTGTGATTTAACTTAGTATTTTATTGTTTTTGAAACCTGGACCAATAACATAATAATAATAAAGAAAATATTAAGCAGTCATCAAACATGGTATATTATGAAATTCTATTAATTAAAAGTACATATTACAGCATTAAGGTACCGATTGTCTTAATTCTGGCTACTATCACAAAATTACCACAAACTTGGTGGCTTGAACAACAAACATTTATTTCTCATAGTTCTGGAGGTTGGTAAGTCAAAGATGAGGGTTCCATGGCCTGATTCTGGACGATATTTTTACTGTTTTTTTCACGTGATGGAAAGAGATAGATGTGTCTCATCCTCTTTTTCTAGTCGTAAATCCCACCATGAGGGCCCCACTTCGATGACCTAATATAACACTAATTACCTCACAAAGACCCCGCTTCCAAATACCATCACATTGGCAATTAGGGTTTCAATGTGTGAATTTTAGGGGAATACAAATATTCAGTCCATACACAAATATTGACTACAGAGTCGTAGTGACTAATTATTGTTTTTTTTGTTGTTGTACCCATTTCTCATTCTTCTAGCAACAGTCTCATTTTCTTTTGTGCATTCCTCCTTACCCAATCCAAGGCCATACATTCTAGGTGAGGTTTTCCCAGCAGCTACAGGGGTGGCCATATGATATAGACTCAGATCAGTCAACATATCCTGTATTCTTGGCCACAGCTCCAGAATCTGTGATGGGCGTGTGCCTAATGGGCATGTACCTAATGTATGTGCAAGCACATATTCCTACTGGATTAGACCTGAGAAGAGGCAGGAGGCTCCATGTTACCATGATATGATACCTAGGAGTACAGCCTGTTCAGAGAAAGTGAAAAACAGAGATGGAGAAAGAGCAATGGGGCCTGATGGTTTCACTGAGTCCCTGTCTTCTTGCCCAAAGCCAGCCAATTTATTAGATCATATAGCCACCTTTCCATTAATATTACCTAATTAATTCTCTCTTTTTAAAGCCATTTTGAATTTGATTTCCAGTAATTTGCAATTAACAGAATTCTAATTGGTAAATTTGGTTATTTACACAATCCAGATTATCAGCTTTGGGTTGACTCATTCTGCTTCACACCAGTCAAGGATGGTGAGATATTGAAAATAGCACTTTGGACTTTACAATGTTCTTTTATTTGAAACATTGAAAAAAAATTCTTTTGAGAATGGTTCATTGACAATATTTCAGTACTGTGTTTAGTACTTTGATTTTTAAACTTGTAAGGAGTTCAGGGAAGAAATTGATCTCTAAGTCTTGAAAGAGAAAAATCTTTGAGTTTTTGATATGTTTTTTTGCCTCTCGAAATGTAACTAGCAACTATTGCTGGGCTTTTCCTCCTGTGAACCCTCTATATGAATGGACTTTCAGTGTATATTATGAACTACATAAGCTTTCCATAGGCAGGAATGAATTATACATTGCCCAATATTCTTTTATACAAAGCATTCCCTGGGCCTTTTAAAAATTATCAAAATGTTTTTCTTAAACATTCTTTCGCATCAAGGTCAACACAGGAAATTAAATCGTCAATTATATTTTTATTTATTCAAATATAATGTCAAAATCAATGGATTTATTTCATTAATTTTACTAATAGTTTTTTAATTAAATTTAACTATACGGTTGATATATTTCACATTATCCAGACAAAGCCATAATTCCATTATTTGATTTTCTTCTTTGATTTTTGAAAATGTCAAAATCAAATCTCTGTTTGGACTTTCTGTTTTTATCTCTCCTTAAGAAAAAGTGAGCTAGAACTTACAATGAATTACAAATGAAATTCAAATGGAGGAACCTATAAATTATTTTTTTAAGTTTCCTCTCTATAACAATATTCTAGTTTAACTGGAATTTCTTTTACTATTTAATTGATAATTATAGAACTGATTATCATGACTTGTAGAAATATATTGCTTTGCCTAGGTTTATTCAGCTGGATAAGAAATTCATCTTTATCAATCCCTCTAAAAAACTTATTATTTAAGAACTTTAGGGACTTCACTGGTGACGCAGTGGGTAAGAATCCGCCTGCCAATGCAGGAGACACGAGTTCAAGCCCTGGTCCGGAAAGATCCCACATGCCGTGGAGCAACTAAGTCCATGTGCCACAACTACTGAAGCCTGCGCGCCTAGAGCCCGTGCTCCGCAGCAAGAGAAGCCACCGCAATGAGAAGCCTGCACACCGCAACGAAGAGTAGCCCCCGCTCGCTGCAACTAGAGAAAGCCCATGAGCAGTAATGAAGACCCAACACAGCCAAAAGTAAATTAATTAATTAATTAATTTAGAAGAACTTTATCAACTAATCACTAGCCTTCAGAATCACCTCTTGTTTATACATTTATCAAACTGTAGTTTCAGTAGATTTATTTTCATGGGCTTCTGATGCTTTCTGCTTCTTTTGTAAAGTCTGAAATAACTATTTGTCTTCCCCTGGAATTATTCTGCTTACCTAAAGCAGATTAAATTTAAATATTTTTAAATTTGTTTTCCACGTGGAGACATCTAAAATCGGCAAAAGGCATACTTTTAAATGCACAATTAAAATACCAATTAATATAAGGTGGGTATTAAAAGATAAATGTGAAGATAACTAGGACATAGTTTCTTATATTCCCTAAATCATCATTACTAGAGGACAGGTTTCACATCTGGTTTCTCATAGAGTGAGGGTGGGGTTTATAACTGGGTTGTCAGCTTCCTGACCCTGATATTTTAATCAGAGTTAGTTATTGGCCATTCTCTACTGGGCTTCTGCCTGAGATTTTGACTAAAGGGCTCTGTGGAAAAGTAAATAAATAGAGAGATAAAATAAAGGTTCTTAACTTATTCTGTTAGACAACTAAGGCCAGTGTTCCTAATTCAAAAATAATGGATTCTAAGCCTTCCTGGTTTCTCCTCAGCTTGCAACACAAAGCTCCGCATATTATAGATGTTTAATAAAGACTGATAAATCCTAAAGAAGATAACAAGACATAAAAACAGGATGTTTAACAGAAAAATCATGACCCCACAACTCAAGAGTCAGCTCTTCTATCAAGCCTCTTCCTTCCCACCTCTATGAGAATTAGACAATGATTCTTTCTTTCTGCCCATCTTAACTTTGAAATACTTCTAGTAGATGTGTATGCTGCTATATTGCACACATTTATGAGCTCTTTCTTCCCCCTCGACTGTAAACATTCGCAGGGCAGCAAAAATCAGTATCTTACTGTCTTGCTATGCCATGTACCTAGAGCAGGTGCTTTATAAATGTCAATGGAATAAATGGGCACATGTTACTACTCCATGCCCATTACGTGGATGTATTTGTATACTCATGTCCCCTTGCCTGGAATACTCACTCCCCTTTTATAATATTTCTCAGCCAGATAACCTTTCCTGTCCATCCTCCAGACCACAGCTCCAATGTCATTTCCTCAGTGAGAGACTGTTTCTGAAACCCTAGATCTCCCACACATTGTTCTCTTTTATGGTACTATTGCTTTATAGAACTATCACGATTTGTAAAAATGTCTGTAAGTGGATTTACTTATTTTATGTCTTCTCTCCCATTTATAATGCAAACTCTGTACAGAGCTGGAATACAGGGTGTGTGTGTGTGTGTGTGTGTGTGCGTGTGTGTGTGTACATTTCCAGGACTTAGCCTAGCATAGAACCCACAGTTGCTCTTAATATATAGTTCATATAGGAATAAAATTAATAAAACAAGTGATTGAGAAAGGTAAATGAGGAACTTTTTGATATAAGACATTGTGCTTTAATAGCAACCCCTTCAGTACTCTTCATAAGGGAAAACCATTAAGTACCATTAAACTTATACTTTCCAATCCTGTGGACATTTCCTTAAAAGAGGGAAAGAAAAGCCTTTGTGCACATAACTAATGCATCCTTTAGACCTTCTTAGAAATTAAAAATCAAGGTCAAAACCAGATGAGAATGTCTGCATGTATTATTAAAGACGATGTTGAAGGCCTTTCATAACCTTTCTTTACAAGGAACCACCTGCTTTACTCAAGAATGACAATACGATTTAAATAATAAAAATGATGCCTATTCAGTTTACCTTTAGTTACTATGGAGCACTGTGGCTCAAAATCAATGATTTTTATTAAATTCTTCTGTGTTTCATCTAAGACTGGGTTTGTAACAAAACCTAACATGTTGTAATCCAATTTGTCTCATTCGTGTTTTACAGCTGTGGAAGGGTACGTCCATGTGGAGCAAACAGGCAAGGGAGGAAGTGTGTCCTGAGGGAGGAACACAAGAGCAAAGATCCAAAGGGTCAAAGAACTTTGGGAAAACAGGTAAAATGAAAATGCTAGGCACTTTAGAGATGGCAATTTTAGCAAAGACTAAAGACTATTTTTGTTTGTTTTCCTTTTTCTCTTTAGTAATAGAATTTTCTTTTTTTTGCTGGGCTCACTAGAGCCTGGAAGCAAAGATTACATTTTCTAGCCTTCCTTGCAACTAGATATGTAGTCATGTCTATAAATTCTGGCCATGAATATCTAAGTGGGAAGGTGTGGGATTTCCTCTAGGAAGAAGGTGTAAAGGTTTCAGGTAGCAAGAGACCTCTTTTGCCTAGTGTGTTTCATGCTTCTTCATGCCTGCAGACCAGCCCTGGACTGACTGCTTAACTTCTAGACCTCTAAACTTCTTTTATGGGAGAAATAAACTTCTATCTTATTTATGGAGCTAAACCTAAGACCAACCAATACAATGATGAGGGAAAAAAAAAAAAAAAAAAAGGCGGGTCCCGAATGTAAACTTCCTAAGGTTTAGCAAAAATTGGACCCAGTAATTAGATAGAGTTAAAATCTGCTGAGTAAAACTGGACATAAATACTCCACTAAGCACTCTTAAGAAATGAATCAGTCACTTGATCTTTTCCTCTATGAACTCAAAGTCTAATGCTCTGAGGAAAATATTTGATATTGATTTACTCTTTCATTCTCTGAAGGCACAGATATCTTTCCTTATTCCCACCACCACTCAGATGCTCAGTTTAAACCACACTTCATGTCAGTGTTCGAGGAGTTATGACTGGATAAAGTTGATGTGAACTAAATCATTCTATCACATTATATTTTTCCCTCAACATTCCTAACACATTTAACTATATTAATTGGCTCAAGTCATAATATATAATCTATTTTATATTACTTTTACAAAGTGTCTTCCGAATTATAAACTACTTACAGAAAAGAACTGTATATCATTTGCTTTGAGGTTATCACATAATTGATTGTTTTTAGGTGTTTAAAATATTTTAAAAATGCATTATCAATAATAAAGGTTGTGTGATGCAGAAGAAATGATTATTTTTTACTAATCAGAATATGTACAGATAGGTCTCAACAATGTCTCTTATTTTGTTGTTTTTTTCATTATTTTGTACATATACCTTAAATTTGCGCTATGCATTTTCTCATTTCTAGATGGGTTATAACATCCCCTGTAAACCCCAAGAGTTTCTTAGTAAAACAAATGAGAGAGCATGTATAAAGTTCAGACTAGAGATCTAGAATCACATAGTCCTAAGTTTGCACCCTGACTCAGTCACTTACTGCTACTGGTTGAATGATTTGGGAAATTAAGTATCTGAGCTTCAATTTCTTCTTCTATAAAATGGCAACAATAGCACATGGCTAATGAAGTTGTTGTGATGTCTCTTCCATCTCTTAGCTTAGCTTTCTTACCTCTCTGTGGACTCCATTTTCAATGGTCTTCTGCAATATAGCAGCAATGTCAAGCAAACGTGATAACAACTACACTACAGAAACTGTAATGATGACCACTACCACTCCAGACTGTCAGCTAACATTTTTAGGAAAAAGATAATTGCACTTTTCTGACTGTTTGAAGAAAATTCGATAGCACAGATGTCATCAGGCTGGTTTAATTATTCATCTATCCCAGATCCCATCCCTCTTTTTAGGGGAGAGAGTGTTATGATTTGCTACACAAGGTATAGAAATTGAGATATGACTGGCATCAACCCCAATCAAACAATGGGAACTAATATTGGGGCAAACTCAGTTTTCCAAAGGTATGTCAAGTTCTGACAGGCTGCAGGGTAGAAAGTCTACTACAGTATTTACTATGAGTACTTCAAACAATTCATCATTTATTTTCAAAGTTATAGTTGCCAAAGTGAACTTATGTCCTTTATTGCCTTGTTTTAGCCTTTAACGTCTTTGAAATTTCTTTCCTGACAGATGTCAAGCAACTTTCCTCTTGACTGATTTTCTACATGCTTTCTCTCTCATCTGTCTAGTCCCCATTTTCTCCTTTCACTATAAGTCCAAAATGTCAAACATGTATTTAAACATATATATGAAAACATTTATTTTAAGTGCTTAATAATATGACCAGGATTCTGATTGTACTGTACCAGAAAATTCAGTCTAATATTAAGAGTTAATTTATCACATTGTTTAACAGCTAAATGCATATTTAATTTATGCTGGTTTGGCTACATTAATATCATTACTGTAACTTTAGCTTTTTTAACAGTAGCTACTCATGTAAACGAAGACTACTAGATAATGCCTTCAAACCCTCTCTTTCATCTACTCTTCATTTTTCTAAGAACTACAACTCTTATCTCTCTCATTACTCAGTTATAAGAATAACAAACTGTGTGATATGAAGGTGATTCAATGGCTATGAAAAAACATCTGCATTTTTTGAAAGAGTTTCAAGCTTACTTCACTAAATGTGGTGTTTACATATCATCCCATTAAATGTTTAGATAATGGGCCCCTTTCTTTGTATTTTCAATTTCTAATTCCCTGGTCAAATAGATGCTTTATTGGCTTCTCCCTACTTTATTTTATGAAGTATTTAACTCTGATAACCATCAGTGGTTTGTATAACATTAATTTCCTCAGTGCTTTTCTTACCTTTTCTTCTATGATATGCAAATGATATCCTTTCACAAAAAAAGGATAGAAGTACTTCAATTCACATAATACATATTGTTTTATTAATATATATGTCTAACTAGAGGTCAATATTCCTTTCCTTAATCCCAAGATTATCTATTAACACATTCAGTAAACATTTGAGAGGAGCAGGGGGCTGATACGAATTTCCGTATACACCAAGCACATGCTGGAAGAAGTGATTCCTAAATCAAGTCATACCCATTTTTACAAATAAGAGGTTTGTTCACATTCTATCCTGAACAGAAAAGGCCTTTGGGGAACCTAGCTGTACTGGCAGCATTGGGCACTGCAACCTGAAAAATCACAGTTTCTCCTACGCAGCGAGGAAAAAGATATCAAGGCTCCAATCTTGTCAAGTACATCATCATATGTTTGACTTGGAAGAGAATAAGTGAACACATATTTACAAAACTACTGTGAAGAGCTGAAGAAAGTTAGTGCCCAAAAGTCAATATACATTAGGTCAAATAAGAAATGGGTCAATATAAGTTGAATATACCAAGGAAGCCTCCGAGAATATATGAGATTGTGATTGAAATGTTGTGAAATGGGTAGAATTTTGAAAAATGGAACTGGGAAGGGGACATAAAGAATGGAAGTAAATGGAATGAAAAAAAGATTTACATAATTCTAGAAAAAAATGACAGAGTTGATAAGAACACAGAAGGAGAATTCAAAAACTTAGAATTGTTTTCATCTCTTTACCGCCATTACAATGATCAATGCTATATATTGTATTATTGTTCAAAATATTTTATGTCCCTACCTGGGTGTGACTTATACTTTCCAATCCTGTGGACATCATGCTTGACCATGTGACTTATGGTACAACTCCATCTTGTTGGCTTCAGAGTGGGTCATATGAATTCCTTTGGTCAATGACTTGGTAACATAAGTGAATGAATAATTTCCAAGTTAAAGCTTAAGAGCTAGTTTGTGTTTGCCATGTTTCTCTTACAACTCTTCTAAAAGACCAGCAGGATCTCAGATATAGGCTGCTTTGTCATCCAGCTGACACAGAGCAGAGCTGTAGCTGGCTGACAGTGGACATAAAATACGAAAATTAAGCTTTTGTGGTTGTAAGCTACAGATTTTGGGGAGTTGTATGCTAGCCTAAGCTGACTGTTAGAAATTTATCAAGGTATTCTTCAAGAAAGAAGTGGTTTGTGAGTGAGATCTTAAGTCATAGATAAGATTTCTACAAAAATAAATTGTTAGATAATGTCAATAACATGAGAAAACAGAAATAGCAAAAGCATGCATTAATTTTTACAGTGTAAAAAGTAACAGAGTTTCATAAAAACTGATTTTTGTCTCAAAATTCTTAAATTATTTTCATCTACTTATGAATAATTTTTGAGCCAAAAAGTCCTATTTAAAAAACTGTGATAAATACTAATAATATTCCTCCTATCCAAACTTTTGATAACCTTTCTTTTCTAAAAAAGTAAAGAAACCATTCATTGTCAATAATTATTCACAAGTTAATTGGTATAAAATTTGAGGTATATTATTCAAAAGAGTTTTCAAGTGGCTTAGCCAAAGATCAGCCATACACTTGAGAGCAGCCAAGTTTTTAACCAGATGAATAGAACAGAAGATAATTATTTCAGAATGGTTGAGAAGGAAATTAGTCATGGTGTGAATCAGTAAAAAGGATTACTCCAAGTGTTAAAAGAAAATATTATCATGATCTCAGTCCTGTGAAGCTTGTGGGTACTTCCAAAAAGTGTTTTATTTTCTTTTAATTATAAAGATAATACATTTCATGGTAAAAATTTAAAGAGGATAATAAGGTGTAGAGTAAAAAGCAAAATTTCCCCCAAATGCACCATCCCTCTACCACTACACACACAAGCCTTTCACTGCCCACTGCCCACTCCCCAGTGTAAACACTGTTGTGCTCTGGTCTGGTCCTGAGTCAGGATGAGGCAGCCATAGGGAGAAATTAGCTTTGGAGGCAAAGTTGGCCTTCAGCCTTGAATAGGGTAGTGTGACTGAGAGGAGCCCCAGAAATCCTGGTTATCTGGGATTGAGACCATTTTCCACATAAGTTCCTTTAAGAACTCAAGTGATCAAGCAGAGAGTCATTTCTGAGTGGCTGTCAACATACATCTTTTGATACAGGATTTAAGATAGAATATATCATTTGGATCCTTATATGAGATCATTAGGTAACAAAACTGAAAATGTTTTCAATTATAGTTTCACTAAACATTCATTAAAAGTAGTATACACATTATAGGGCTTCCCTGGTAGCGCAGTGGTTGAAAGTCCGCCTGCTGATGCAGGGGACACAGGTTCGTGCCCCTGTCCGGGAAGATCCCACAAACCACGGAGCGGCTGGGCCCGTGAGCCATGGCTGCTGAGCCTGCGCGTCCGGAGCCTGTGCTCCGCAACGGGAGAGGCCACAACAGTGAGAGGCCCGTGTACCACACACACACACACACACAAAGTAGTATACACATTACCCAGAAAAATTCCATTTTCAGAAATAGAATTATCTAAGATTAAAGTCAGGATGGACAATAAACCAAAAGTATCAGGGAAAGTAATTGAAGGGTTAAATTTAAAATGTCTATGAAACCTTTCCTTCTGGAACTCCCCAACCAAAGGCAGCCTCTCTGTCTTGAATTTTGTGAGTGTTCTCCCTACAGTTTTAATGATATTCATAATGTCTATACAAGATTCTGTATTCTCTAATAAAGTGTTAGCATTTGGATTTCAGATACCATGCCTCATTTGTCTTCCTCAGTATAATTAGCACTGAGTTTTACCCATAGAAAATGCTCAATTAATGTTTTTATTAATAAACATAGGGGCTACAACTAGAGAGATACATTTGATTCAAATTGAAAAAGCAATAAAAAGACCAGAAATATAAATGGGGTCAGGGCAGGATTTGAATGTATGAAGGATCAATGAAAAGACTCTGAATAGGAAAGTAATATTATTGACATTATTACAGGAGTATTTAAGAAAAGAGAAATACTGGAGAGAGAAACCATACAGCAGCTAGTACAATAATCTAGACTGGTGGCAGCGATGATGGAAAGGAAGAAAATGATATAGAAATTGAGTGAAAAGGCATATAGGACTATTGAGCCTATAAATACCAGAGACTATTTTCTTCATACCAAGTGCTTAATACGGTTCTGGGACATAACAGTTTATGAATAAATATCTGCTAACTTAATGTACAGATGATGTAGCTGATGGAAAGGGTAGATAGGAAAAAATAGAAGTGTTATCAGGCTTCCTACCTGGTTACTTAGGAAATAACCCTCCATTAATAAAAATAAAGAAGTGAGAAAAATCAGTCTAAAATAAGGGGTTTGGGGCTCCCCTGGTGGCGCAGTGGTTGAGAGTCCGCCTGCCAATGCAGGGGACACAGGTTCATGCCCTGGTCCGGGAAGATCCCACATACTGCGGAGCGGCTGGGCCCGTGAGCCATGGCTGCTGAGCCTGCGCGTCCGGAGCCTGTGCTCCGCAACGGGAGAAGCCACATCAGCGAGAGGCCCGCGTACCGCAAAAAAAAATAAATAAGGGGTTAAAGAATCACAAGATTACCTGTGAGGTACCCTTGAAACAATCCATTGGCAATGGTTAACCTCAGGTGAAATGTGGGACCAGAGTTAAAGATAAAGCACATATAGGATGTATAGGTCTGGGACCTTACTCTCAAATCAGGATTCACAAACCACTTGTGTGATCAGGAGAAAGTCATTCAAATTCTCTGGACCTTACTTTCTTCTCCCATAAGGTGAAAACTCTTCTCCCGTAAGGTGAAAGCGTTGTATTTAGAGAATTTATAAAAGTTCAACCCTACGAAGATAGTAACGAGAAGTGAGGCTTGGTAATTTTTAGGGGTTAGTGGAAGGGCATAAACATTTCACTTGGATTATGGGTTTTAGGTCATTATCACCTATTACCTTTGAAATACTGAGTGACTAACCCACAGAGAACCATTTTTCAATGGATTTAATCTTTAGACCTTTAGAAGATTTAACAGAGTAAGAGTAACCAGGGCTCTATACTAAGAGAGAAATCATTCTTTGAAGTGGCCCCAATGTCCAGTATTTCAGGATTTGGTGGAAAATCTACCAATTTAGAATTAATAATTCTAGATTGAAAAGTTGTAATAATTCTATTCTACTGTAAGATAAAATCCTCGACTAACAATTTTTGATCGTCTTCTCTAAACTTTACTTCATTTTCCAGGATGCCTTTTCTTAGCTGTGCAAATCTGGAATGAACCTGAATGCAAAATACACATTCTTTTAGGAGAAGTCTGTATTGTCTAAATTTTCTCTAATACCTATCTGATGAGGCCAGTGTTCACTGGACGTTATCAACCATGTGGCCTGATTCTTTCCTGGCTTGTAACTGTTACCTCTCATAGCACCGTCAGAAGAACAGTGTAGATTTTTGCTTGGCACTTGCTTTTTGCCTACATTAAATTTTATTTGCTATTTTCCTACTACTCAGTACTGTAAAGACCAAAAATCTGTAATTTCTTATACCAGTTTCCCCGCTCCCCCAGGTGCTTTACTTTTTGTTTTTTACTATCTATAAAACATTACTGGCAGCTACAAACTTAATATCTCATCATCTACCATCAGAGTAGCAATCAGAGGACCACGGTGTTTATTTTTAAAAGGTTTTTTTCAAAACACTTATTATATACTATGTCATTAAACCATATAGTTGCATTCTATACATACAGGGATGTATTAACTCCAGGGGGGAAAAATACTTCCACTAAACCAGAGAACACAAGTTCATTATACCCAATAACAAGGCATAAATGAAAAGCAAAAATGGAACAAGCCATTTTCAGAATAGCTTGGCTTCCTCTACATCCTCTCAGTACCATTTCCTGAATACCTCTAATCCCATAAATATTCCGAATAAAATAAAAGGATAAAATGTCTTCAAGACAAATGAAAGATAATAGACTCTAAGCCAAACTATTTTTTCAAGAAAACCTCTGGCAGCAGTTTTGAGTCAATTTGGTGACTTTCCAAGCATGAAAAATATGAAGGAGAGAACCACATATTACGATGGCAGAAATACCACAGTCATCTACACCAGCTTGTATGTGCCCTTTGTGCAATGTAACTTTGCAGCTCCTCTCATCAAGAGGTAGAGTCCACTTCTTTACTCCTAGAATCCAGACTGGCTTGTGGAATGTTTTGACCAACAAGAATGAAGCAGAAGTGATACTGATCTAGCTCTGAGCCAAGATTTCATCATGTTCTTTCTCTTGAAATCTGGATGAACTATCCTGTGAACAAGCCTGGGCTTCCCTGTTGGATCAGGTACAAGCCATCCCAGCTGAGAACAACTTGAACAGCCAGCCCTCACCTGATCTGGCAGATACCTGCAGACACCTAGGGAAGCCCAATCACAGCTATAAAAATTGTTAAGCTGACCCTAGAGCAAACTGTCAACTTGCAGTATCACGAGCTAAATATATGGTTATTGCTTTAGGCCATCAAAATTTGGGGTGGTTGTCACATAGTAGAAGTTAACTGGTAGAGTCATAATGGGACCATCTGGAGTTGCATTATAACCCATTTCAACTTTCATAGAATCTGTCTAAACATGGGTAAAACCATTGTCCTTGAATAACAGCTATGTTGATAAATTCTAATTTTTAAAAAGTATAACAGAATTCAGAGCTTTCAATAATTTCTGAATTATTGAACTTGGATATTTTCTTAGGTAAAGTAATAAAAAACTCGTTAAAAGACCCTTATAATTGTCAGTTGTATAAACATTTTCTCTGCAGTAAAGTATTACATTCTCTTTTTCTTCTGGCTGTGGAGATAGTCACTGTTTGAAGCCATGTCAGTCAGGAGATTTCTTACCTTTCCCCTTTTACTTCTTTTCTCTGTTCAGTATATTTTGGAGAATTCATGAGTTGTTACATTGTTTCCCTAGTGTTTTAGTTTATAATCTTGATTTACATGAATCAGTTCCTAAGCAGATCAAAATCTTTTGCTGGAACACAGTTATTTCTGGAAAGATCATTACATTCAATTACTCTGCATTTATATATGACATTTGAAAGACCTGAGGATGACTTTCCAATAGACTTCCATGCAGCAGTTAAACACCATAATGCAGTAAATAACATGGAATATTCCAGGGGACACAAAATAAGTCAAAATGTTTAAGTATCCCACATACTTCTCAGATCCTTACCCAGTTGGTCTGACTGGTCATTATCCGTTTGGTAAAACTTCCCAAACAACTCATTAAAATTTTAAAAGCTATCCAAATTATAAACTTCAAACAGCAGAATCCAAATGTCATTTATGCATAATTCAAAAGAACTTTGCGGAAAACAATCTTCGGATCTCAATTGCTCTCTAATCCACCTCTTGAATTTCGACATAAGAATGCAATGCCAATGCAATTCAAATCAATTCACTCATGGTTGATGTCAAAATTTCCTACAAAAGGATAGTATGGCAGAAACAAAACTCTGTGAATTTAACCAAGGGGGAAATTGTAAAATGTGAGAATTATTTTCTGTAAGCAATGTGCACAATTTTTACATTATCTGGTGGTTGCTGACATTATAGGTATAATCAAATTGTTACTAAACTTAAGAATTGTCTTAACTGGTTTAAAATAAATTATCTGTTCAAAACTGATGATGTTCACTATTAAAATCTAGTATGATTTTTTAATTATAATTGACTTCTAAGATTAGTAAAAGTTTTGAGCTGTCATTGACCCCAAAATAACTGGAAAAAGAAAACCATCTTAGGTCAGCATTAATCTCTCTCTACTTCTCTCATTGATATATTGAGCATTAGCTGCTACACAAGTTCAAGCAATGTTGGTCACAGGATTGAGATGAATACTTTATTCATGCGTAGTCAATGTATTGTCACATAATAAACAACATAGGAATAAAATATATCCTTGTGATATCATCAAAATGACTTTTTGCTTGGCAAAACAGAGTTACCATTAAGACAGATTATGAATATAAACAAGGTGTAGTTGAATTCTTTGGAATTATGGACTATATTCCATATGAATCCAAAATGGATTCATTATGATTAATGTTACCTCAACGAATACAAAATGAATGATTACTCTCCATTTATTTAAAGTATTACCTTCAGTATATAATTCACTTGAGTTACTTTCAATTCACAGCAATGTGAAGAGCTTAGTTTAAACTGACAAAGGACAGGAAATTCAGAGTCAAAGCTGCAAGTATTTTGGAGTGTTGGTCTCATAGCACATATGGTAAAAACTATCTGTAGTATGAATTCACATATGGTAAGTCTTTGAATGGGTTTCATTTCCCTGAGGAAAGGGAGGTTTCCTGTGAGATAAAAGGAAGAAGCTCCTATATTATACTTATTTGAAAAATGGTTATGTGTGAAATTCAAATGCATAATGTGTACCATATACTTCTAAAGATTCTTGTTAACCAATGGCATGCAAGCATGAACAGAAGTTAACAATATTTTATAACCTCAGCTGTCAGTTCACCAAAATGTGCTGTAAAAAGCAGAAGAGTATGGATGACTCAGCATAGTCTGTCACCACCACCTGAAAAACAACCAGGACTCATAGAGAAAAGCAAGTACATGTTATTTAATTTTCATTATTTCAATGGACTTGGGATATTTTCTAGCCTACAAATTTATTGGGGGATACAAGCTTGTGAAGTTTTGAGGAAGACTCAAAAATATTGTTACAGTTTAGATATTTAATTATTTTAAAATATATATAATATTTTAAAATATATAATATCAAATGTTATGCATTACTTTCAGTATTTTCAGTTATTTTAATATTTATTATTTTGATTTTACATATGAAAATTTTGGAAAAATGTGTAAAGTTATAAAATATGGGCTTAGCATAATGTAATATATACACAAAATATTTTAGAAGAAAGATATTATGTTACTGGATAATAAACATAGTAATTGGTAAAAGACCATTATGCAATCAGAACAATATTTATATCTGTCAAAAACATTACTAGAGTCTGAGGAAATCTAGTTTAAATACCAATAAAGAAGTGAACCACAGATCAAAATATACAAATGTCAGGGAGTTAGTATAATTTTCCATGATACATCACAATCATACAATTAAATGGGAAAAAAACTGACTTTTGAAATAAGAAACATCAATTTATTAACTATTCACAATGTGTATCTAGCTCTGTAAATTAGCATAAGCTTAAAGACTTACCGGGGAAAAAAAATGGACTAGGTCTAAAAGGAATTGAGCTCTAGGCAATTAAAAATGTTATTGACAATAAAACACAAAGTTCAGAACATGGGTAATTAATTTAAGGTTATTAGTGATGTTTCTAATTAGATACAACAAAATATTTGTCAAAGGCTATATATAAATTAAAAGACCAGTAAAATGTTGATGAACTTTATATTCTATTTTCAGGTTCAACCAAATTAGATAATAACAGAGAATTGGCAGTCTCTAAGTAACTACAGATTGTAGTTTGTGGTCACAAATATATTGTGAGAGTCTGAGAATGAATAAACTATTGCCAGTAAAATTAATTTGATGGCAAAATGAAATTCTCAGATAACACCTAATGAATCATTAAATCCTACATCTGAAAAGATCTTAGCTATAGTCTCAGCCCAATTTCTTCAATATGTAGATGAAAGAGTGTGGCCCGGAGAAGCTGAGAAACATATTCAAAGCCATAAACTAGTATGTGGCAGAGCTGGATCCAGAGCTGTTTTCCGCTGTACCAAGAGTCATTTTCTATTAAACTTTACCATTATGTTACTTCAGTTTTCCCAATCACATGAATGGTGGGTAAATTAATCCCTTATATCATTCATTCAACAAACATTTACTGCCCAGTATATTCCAGACACTGAAAGGTATAAGATAGAATGATGAGCAAAACAAATACAGCAACTGCCCATGTGCACCTGCATTTTAATGAATGTTACTTCATCTTAATGCCCAGATTAGCTTATACTAGTCTGAAAGAAAAGAAAGAAAATACATAAAGAAGAATTGAAATACAAATAGGCTACCACATTACTCTAGGAATATGGGTGAGAGTAAGGATGTGTGTATGTGTCTGTGTGACTGTGAGCCTGTATGTGTAAAGAGAAGGATACGTCAACACTACTGGAAGTTACCAGGTTCTTCTAGAAGGTAATGTATTGTGTATGATCACTAAAACAAGGGCTCTTTGGCAGAGGTGTATTCAGCTTAATTTGGGTGCCAATCCTGGCTGTGTCATTGCCCAGTTCTGCCAGACATAGCATTCCTTGCTCTTAGGAAAAAAACCTAGGCAAGATTTTAGTTTTCCCTTCAGAATCAACAAGTCCCCCAGTGCTATCCATGCAATGGACTACCTGACAAAATTCCCCATTTTTCTCATTTCCAACAAAACAAAACCAAAACAAAAAATAACCTCACTTTTTCAACAGAAAATACTAAAACAAAGGCTTCAGAAATCCATTAGAATAGAATATTTGCTTTAAAATGATTTTTGTAAAAATTTAGGTTATTTGGTATAATTTCTGGTATTGTTTTTTGCTATTTATTTTGATGAAATAAAACAAATGTTCACTCTTCACTTGAGTTGGTATATATATTTCTGCAGAAAATATTTGTTATATTTTCCTTTGTACTAACTATGACCCACTACAATTATCTTTAGACCAAAAGGGAGTAAATTTGAGTTTTAATCCACTTTCTTGCGGCCAGAATAGTAACGTGTATCACCTTACAGGTAACTATAACTTCTTCCTTTCAGAATCAGTATTCCTTGCTATAGCCAAATTTGTTAGGAGATTGTTGTCAATGGTTATAATGACCAAAATTAACTGACCAACTTTCCTGTGACAGGTTCACTTGGAAAGGGTAAGTGTTGAAAACTGAAAATAATTTGACCCAAACAAAATATTTTGTATGTGATTAATGAAAACCAGCCTCATACGGTCATTACACAATATAGTTATCACACAAGTCAAGAAATTATATCATACTTACACTTTGTAAAAAAATGAAAGAAAACATCCTTACTAGTTTACATTTTTACATTGCTTCTCATGCTGGAGACATTTATTTGCATGTGCTGTCACGAAATGGCATAAATCCACTCAGTGCATTTATTTGACTGATTGCACATCACACATTGAAATAAACATGTAGGACATGATCTCAGATTCAGATAAACACACTGCATTTATTTAGTGTCTTCACATTCATATTGGGTTGAACATTCAAATGTATTTAAATCAGTCTCAGAAGTGACTCACTGATGCATTGTTAAAAGGTGAACATGATGTTTGCTAATACTTGTGTGTTAGTCCTGCAACCTGCAAATTTACCCAAGGCTGTTATAAATGGAAAGGACCAAATCAACATTAGAAGTATGTTGGGGAAGAATGTGCCATAAGACATCTCAGTGGGGCTATGTTTGAAATATGGTGTACTGAGGAGCAACAGATCAGTTATTTCCAAAGAACCTAAAATCAATGTTTCAAAAAACAATCCCTCGGAGGATGCAAACTAAGTATTATCAATGCACATACTTCTTGTAAATGCACATACTTCCTCAAGACATACCTAACAAGCTTAGGTAACAGTATATTGATGCTCTCGCCAACCTCACTTAACTCACGAGGCTCCTGACTAAATGAACACCTCCCACAGCAATTCCCACACACAAAAAGAGTATGAATGAGTGAGCCACAAAATAAAACAACTAAAAGAAAAAGTGTCATGACAGGTTTGATCTGTTACCTAAGCTTTTAATATCTTTGGAAATTTTCAAACAGGTTTCAATAACCAGAGATCAATCATTATGATAGATATTGAGTTGCATATAGATTTTGGATAATAAAAAATTTTACTTGGTATCCTAATATATTGAGGAGGATATATATATATATATATATATATATATATACACATACACACACACACATACATACACACATATATACACACACACATACACATATATATATATGCTACGTACTCTTATTCTAAATAATTTCTATTAAAATGCAATAATAAGGATTAACTTCTACTTTCTATGTAGATTTTTTCTTGACTCTAATTAATGTGGTTTAGATGCATGGTAATTTTGTAACGACTGTCCAATTGAAGGGTATGGCCAAATGGGTCGCTAAATATCATAGCTTCCAGTGGGGAATGCTCTGGCTTCTTAGAAGATGGTATCAAACCATAATGCGACAAATGCAATTCTTACAACCTCTCTTCTTACGCCTCAGGGAAAGATAAAATTTTACCTTTAGGTTCTACAGATGTCAAGCATCGGCATTTATCCACTTGAAGGATAAGGGAGGGATCTGAAATTTTATCCAATGGAAGGATAAGGGAAGGATCTGAAATTTCACTAGACAAGGTTGGCAAGAAGCCCCAGATGGATAATTTTTTTCATGACGCCTTGTCCTTCTCCAAAGTTATACAAGTATATTAGGGATTTCAAGTGTTTCCTAGGCGATCACCCAGTTTTGTTCTTGGGAATTAATCTTCTGGTACTTTGGCTTTCTCTGAAGCATTCTCATGGCCCAATCTCTGCTCAGGCTAGTAACTTTATGATAATGGATGACACCAGAGGAAGCTGTAACTCCTGTCCCCAGGTCAGGAACAGCAGATTTCTGCTTAGTGCTCATTGGTTGTTGGCACTCTTGACCTCATACTCCAGCTGAGGAAACACTTTTTCCCAGTTCTATCAGATTTCTCAGAATCTCCTGGCTGACTTGCATACACACACACACACACACACACACACACACACACACACACACACACGCGTTGTTATTGTTGTTGCTGTTGTTCATGTATATGTATCTATTTACTTTTGTCAGATATATCACCCCTATCCCTAGCTGCAAGGGAGTTTTAGAAATTTAGTTATTAGCTTTCCAACCTCTATCATTGGCAACTATCCATTGGCAAAGAGGAATCCAAACTATTTGGATTATATATATCTAGTACCATTGTGAAAAAAAATAGTCCTCCTTCATCGAAGATAATAAACTGTAATCCCTCTCTATGAACGTGAACCAAAAAATAGCTGTTAACTTTCAGCACGTTCTTTTTCCTCTGGGGGCTGTGGATCCTGGGGAGAAAAAATATGGCTGAGATTCCCTTTAAGTGGAGTTGCCAGATTTAGCAAATAATAATACACATGTCTATCTAAATTTGAATTTCAGATAAGCAAAGATTGATTTTTTTAGTATAAGTATATCCCATGCAATATTTTGTAAATAGTTTTACTAAAAAATGATTTGTTACGGATCTGAAATTCAAATTCAAATATAACTGGGTACTCTGTAGTTTATCTGGAAATTCTTCCCTCTGTGAAAAAGGAGAAGAAAATTACTTTTCTAATTACTTGTTGACAAGTCTACAGGAGAGAGGGAGCCCACGTGACCAAGCGCAATTAAGGCTTCACCTACTCATCTTGTCACACTGATGATGGCATCGATTGTGTAGTTTGTCTCACTTTCTTTAGTTTTGATGATTGCAAATACAATTTTACTCCAAGTTACCAATGTGCTAAGTAGAATATTTACTCCCAAGTTGATTATCTTCTAAATTCAAAATGGCAGCAAATGAAAATAACAAAGCAATGTGTATATCATTGTGGTGAAGTCAAACAAAAAAGAGCAAGTCATGAGCTTGGAGCATGTGGAAGACATTATAAGCCCCCTTAAAAGTATTTTCCTTTAGCCATGATCAAAATTAGTGGAGAAACTCAGGTTGTGATAATACCTGAGGAGAAGTCTTAAAAGAGTTTTGTTGACATAGTGGCATAAATACCTTGGTACTTCAAGATACCTCTCTTTCACTCCTATTCAGCAATGATCAAGAAGAAAAAGTCAAGAATATTTATATTACTGTAATTACAGTTGAATCATAAACACAGTACTAACCTGATAAATCAAGGTCTTACTTAAGTTAAATAGTTTTGTTATAAAATGCAGGCTTTCTCTGAACGATTACAGAGAAGAATATAGCAGCTCTAGAAGACATTTCACTTTTAACTGAAGTTTTAAAATTTAATATCTCAGAAATATGGCCACTGATTGCAAATTCTAAGTAGGAAGCATATAATTTTCATTTGAGATACAGAGAATGTATTTTAAAGAAGAGAATCTTCACATTTATGGCACAAATGATCTAAATAGATTTCTGTTATTTAATCACTGTTATATTTGTGTGTTCAGATTAGCCATAAAATTTTATGATTTCTAGGTTTCACTAACTTGGACAAACTGCTCAAAATAAAGGGTGGGTATTAAAGTTCAGATTCAAGCATAGAAAGACCTTTATATTTTTACAGAACATTATTTGCCCATGAATTGACATTGACAGCCCTTAAAGTGTGTATTTATCTTTTTTTTGGAAACTCATACTTGTTTATCATAGAGTTAATAGTGTAGATAGTTGACATTCATAGCAGGCACTGTCTGTTCTCTTTCTCACCCAACAGTTATTCCCAAACTCCTTCCTCTTTGCCAATGGATAGTTGCCAATGATAGAGGTTGGAAAGCTAATAACTAAATTTCTAAAACTCCCTTGCAGCTAGGGATAGGGGTGATATATCTGACAAAAGTAAATAGATACATATACATGAACAACAGCAACAACAATAACAACGTGTGTGTGTGTGTGTGTGTGTGTGTGTGTGTGTGTGTGTATGCAAGTCAGCCAGGAGATTCTGAGAAATCTGATAGAAAGCAAGGGTATGCTGATACTGCTTATCTCCTTTTTTTGCTCTGAATGTGAATATCATTCCTGGAAATGCAAACTGGCATCCATTCACTGACCACGCAGAGGCACTGGATCTTTCTAAGCCACTGAGTCACGTTTTTGAGACCTGAGGGCAAAAGCATTCCTAGGTGATACATACATTATTTATTCATTTTTATATTTATAAAGTATGATAATATATAATCTGTACTATATATTTTACAGCATTCTTGATCTTACTCTTCTCAGGTTTACTACTGCTGAGATCGAAACTGATGGTTATTATGGTTTTAGGTCTTATGTTTAAGTCTTTAATCGATTTTGAGTTTATTTTTGTATATGGTGTGAGAAAGTATTACTCGATGAAAACATAGGCAGTATGCTTTTTTTACATCGGTCTTAGCAATATTTTTTTGGATATGTCTCCTCAGGAAAGGGAAACAACAGCAAAATTAAACAAATGGGACTACATTGAACTAAAAAGCTTTTGCACAGCAAAGGAAACTATTAAAACAAAAAGGCTGCCTACTGAATGGGAGAAGACATTTGCAAATGATCTATCTGGTAAGGGGTTGATATCTAAAATACGTAAAGAACTCATACAACTCAACATCGAAAAAACAATCCAATTAAAAAATGGGCAGAAGACCTGAATAGACATTTTTCCAAAGATACACAGATGGCTAACAGACACATAAAAAGATGCTCAAGTCACTAATCATTAGGGAAATGCAAATCAAAACCAGAATAAGATATCATCTCACACTTGTCAGAAGGACTACTATCAAAAAACCAACAAATAACAAGTGTTGACAAGGATGTAGAGAAAATGGAACCCTTGTGCACTGTTGGAGCGAATGAAAATTGGTGCAGCTACTATGGAAAACAGTACAGAGGTTACTCAAAAATTAAAAATAGAACTACTGTACGATCCAGTAATTCTACTTCTGGGTATTTTTCTCAAGGGAAAAGAATGCTAATTTGAAAAGATGGGAGGGGATGGAGGGGGTGAGTGAAATAGGTGAGGGAGATTAAGAGGTACAGACTTCCACTTACAAAATAAATGAGTCACAGTGATGAAGTATATGTATAGTGTGGGGAATATAGTCAATAATAATGTAATATCTCTATATGGTGACAAAGGTGGTCAAAAGGTACAAACTTCCAGTTATAAGATAAATTAATACTGGGGATATAATATACAACATGATTAATACAATGAACACTGTTCTGTGTTGTATATGAAAGTTGTCAAGAGAGTAAATCCCAAGAGTTCTCATCACAAGGAAAAAATATTTTTGCTTCTTTTTTGCATCTATATGAGATGATAGATGTTCACTCAATTTATTGTGGTAATCATTTCATGTGGTATGTAAGTCATATCATTATACTGTACACCTTAAGCTTATAAAGTGCTCTATTATATTATATTGAGATAATTATAGCTCACTGAAAAAGGAAGGAAAAAAACTGATGGTATTCCGATATATCAAACCACATTTTTTATCTTATACTCTTAATTGCATCTCATTTGTTCCTCAGTGCCCCTGAGACCAGCAGATTCCTCCACTTCCCCTCAGAACTCCTACCCCTCATGCCTCACTTCCTACCTAGTCAGGCCCTTTCTCCTTTGCTTCCTTTTCCTCCTTCCTTTATGCAATCATAATTCCCCAGTCTTAAATTAATTATATAATCCACCTTTCTTCATTTACAAGAAAAACTTTAAAACCACAAACCATGCATATTAAGTTTTGCATATATTTTAGTTTTTAATCTCTAAAATTTGATTAATTAATAGTTGCTCTGTAGTGGGAATACTGAGCCAGAGTCAAAGCTGTAATATGTATGTTTGCTGAGATTCTAATTGCTGAGGGCTGGGGGAAGCCAATACTGGAGGGATGATGCCTGGACGCTTGAGAGCAGTGGCTGCTCCTGAAACTGGGACTCCCCGTCCCAAGAAATCTGCACTTAAATTCTCAGACCACATACCTGAATGGGAAGAAACATTGTAAAGGATGTGTGATGGGCTCTGCAGGTGCACTGGGGAGCAAAAATCAGGTTGAAGTTTGATTACAGAAAAATACATATGGCTCTTATTTCAAACACTTCTACTGAAATTCATGATTTTAGCTCATTCTCAGAACTGATGTTAGGTTTTTAGATAGAGGAGGCTCAAATCAAGCTGAACACGTCAGAGTTTTATGTGCAGAGAGAAGCAACAGAAGAGTAGAGCATGCATATTTGTGGTGGACTGAAAACAACTATTCAGATGTTTTATTTCATGGTAACTCTTAAAAGAGGGTAGACTGAGCAGGGGGCATAAAACTGATGGATATGGGAGCAGGTAAGGATGTGGAAGCACATGGAGAAATTTTGGCAGTCACGAGCAGTAGCTCTTTAGACAGCGTCCCTGAGTCATTTCAAGTGTTAACTAAGTGCTATTAGTTTCAAACACATAAAAAAAAAAAAAAAAAAAAAAAAACCTGGACAAGAGAAAAAGTATCTGGAGTTTAGGATTCCAAAGACTATGATGGTACTAGTGGTAGAGCAATAGATGTCTTTCTGTAATTGTTACTATGATTGATCTACTGGGTCTGGGAAAGAGAAACACAATATATCATATTTATTGTGCCTCAATAAACAAGGTAATCATTCTTTACACATTAATTCGTGCAATCCTTACAATAATCTTAGGATATAGGAATTATCTTTATTCCCATTTTACAGATATGGAAACCAAAACTCAAAACAACTTAGAACTTTGACCTCACACAGGCAAATTAGTTTTCTCTGTCTGTTACATCCATCTGATATATCCAAGATTTCTATTAAATCAATTTCGGGAGCTTGGGTGATATGACTCACCCACATCTTTTTTCAGATTTTGTGCTTTGATTCTTCATTTCTTTCCTGCAATATACCTCTATATTATTGTCTGAGAAGCAGGCATAAAATGATATGTTAATTTTGTCTTTCATCTCAAAACAATATAAATTAATTATAACCATGAAATATCTAAGCAGCTGAAACATTCATTTAAGTCTGGCCATACTTATATATTCTTATTTGCTGCCATAACTGAGCTGTGGATATAAAAGAATGTTTTCTATAGAACCCAAATCTTTTAATGTGTTACTACTAAGTCCTTTAAAGTGTTTACCATTTCCTTCATTTTCACTCACATTTTTCTCTAAGATGCTTTTTACAATCACTAAAACTGATCATCAAAATTTACTATTCAAACTTCAAATATCTTGCACATTCCTTCAGATTCATTTTATCTTGCAGAAAAACAGACTACCACCTAGACCTGTCTAGAATATATAAAGTGAAAGGAAGTGGAATGTAAGTACAATTGTATTAGTTACCAGGCAAAGCTGCTTATGCAATGGTATTTCAAAAATGAGAACCAAATTGTTCACAACTCAGTTTCCTTCAAATATAACGTTCTAAAAACCACAGAGTACTTTGATGTTATAAGATGATTTTTTTCTGTTTCCAGCATAGGCATAAATAAATATAGAAATGATTAATGATATTTTTTTTAGATATTATATGTGAAGATTCCAAAGCAAGAAAGCACTGAATTTCTGATAAGCACTGAATTACAATATCTCCTCTATTTTCTTTAACGAGGAAAACTGAATAAAAGTTACATATAATCCAAACATTCTAAACATTTGAACTAAAACTAAAGTAACATTGTTGTTTTAGATCAGTGTGTTTGAAGTGAAACGAATCTAGCTAATCATCTATTTTTCTATAACTACACATTTCCACCATTTTATCTTATATTTCTGCCTCTTCATCACCTCATTCCTACTTTGTATCAGAAATGACCAGAATAACTTCTCTGTGTGACCAGAGCCTAAATGATATTAGAGCAGATGTCTCATGTCAAGGAATATTTTCTTGTGTGTGTGTGGTCATTTTTATTTTATTCTTGCTGTATATTACAAGACTAAAAAAATGGTTCAACGTAGATTTGGTCAAAGCGAAAATTAGTAATTAAAATATAAATTACCTATTTCTTCAACTGTCAAATCTAAATCTTTTAATGATGAGGATAAGATTGTTTTTTAAAAGGAAGCTGGACCCCAACGTATAATGTAAAGTATCTAAGAAATGTAAATTTCTAAGAACTATGGAAAGAAACTGAAGAAAACTTCCTATCAATACTAACATTTACCAGTGGCCAAAAGGGCTTGGAGTTTATTGCAATTTGACAGCATTTCATTTGTTTTCTTTTATTTTTATGCTAAGCAACTTTCATTAATTTTGAAGTTAACAAAGTAAAGACGATGTTATAGGATCATGTACGTTCTGATAATTTTTTTCCTACATTTGTGCCATAGAAAGATTTCTCCCTCTTACTGTCTCACCTAAGACAAAGACCTTTAATAAGCCTGTGCATTTACTGCAAACACACTTCTCACTACCTCATTTGTAATAGTTCAGAGATTTCAACACTGCTGAACACATTGCTGCTTAAATTGGGGAGCTGAGCCACCTGGCTGAACGATAAATTTGGGGGGATTCTGGAATACATAATTTGGGATTCCCATGCCTCTATAATTCACACACACACACACACACACACACAAATGATTCTTTAAAATCCTTGATGAAAAGCTGACTTAAAATTATCCAGGGAAAGGCTTCAGGCAGTAAAACTCAGATTCAGAAACTGAAGAGTGGATTCCATTTATAATATTTATATATGCTAGAGTAAGGAGTTCTCTACAGTATTGTGAACACAATAGTTTAAAGTACATAAGGTTATCGAGCTTCCCTGGTGGTGCAATGGTTAAGAATCTGCCTGCCAATGCAGGAGATGTGGGCTCAAGCCCTGGTCCAGGAAGATCCCACATGTCGCGGAGCAACTAAGCCCATGTGCCACAACTACTGAGCCTGCGCTCTAGACCCCGCGAGCCACCACTACTGAAGCCCACACAACTAAAGCCCGTGCTCCGCAACAAGAGAAGCCTCCACAATGAGAAGCCTGCGCACTGCAACGAAGAGTAGCCGCCGCTCACCACAACTAGAGGAAGTCCGTGCACAGCAACGAAGACCCAACGCAGCCAAAAATAAATAAATAAAATAAAGTTACTAATAAATAAATAAAGTACATAAGGTTATTTATAAAATATCTTTAGATAAGATCAAATGTAACTTGGCTTCTATAATGGCTCTACTTAGCTTGTGGAAATAAATGTGTTCTGCTTTAATTTACAGGAATGTGCAATGCACATCTGCTTTTAATTTCAAGGATGTGTGGTACATGTTCTGCCAGAGTACTAAACTGTCTTGAAAATATCTGTATAAATGAAATTGAGAACACAGCTTAGTAACTATTAAAACACTCCAAATTGCATGATATCTTGACCTTAGCATCAGTAACTTCCACGGTGCTTTCTCTTTGCATGTATTGACTTACTTGATCCTCACACAACCCTATAAGGTAGCAACTCTTGCTATTATTTTACAGATGAGGAAACAGAGACCCTGAGAAGTTAAACTTACTCAAGCTCACAGGGCTAGTAAGCAGCACAGCTGGGATTTGAACCTCAGTAAATCTGGCTCTTAAGTCTTTCCTATTAACCACTAAGCCATACTCACATTAAAACCATGATATCTAGCAGTCGTGTCTTCTTCAAAGGATCCAAGGATAGATGTTTCTAGAACCTGCAGTATTCCCAACAATACTAATGAATGACCCTGAACTCAAGATGTGCCAACTTTGTGGTGTACAAATAATCAGGAAAGCTACTTTACCATGCCATTTCTCTTGAAGCTGTTTCTCAGAATTGTTTCTTGAAAGGATGAAATCATACTATTGCTACTATTATCAACAACACAATGGATGCTTCCTGGAGAAAATGTCAGATTCTGCTGTAAGGGGGTGGTGTATAACTTTCTTAGGAAGGGTATGATATGTTTGATGTAAGCAGTATTATTATTCCAATTCATAGTATAAGAAAACTGAGATAAGGGGAGTAGGATATTTTGTCCAAGCGTCAGTGAAGGCCAGTACATAAAGTTTAGATTTTCAACTAATAATCCTTGTCCTGGAAATTTAACAGAAGATTTGATAGACCCAGAAAATGTATCATAATTTAATAAAACTTTAATAATAAGCTAAACATAGAATAACCTTTGAGAAATTTTCAGGAAGTGGCATACAGGCTCAATACATCAGATTTCTAAGAAGCTGGTAAGAACCAGGAAGTGAAACTTCCTTCTAACTTTGTTCTATCAGAGTTCCTAGTATTCAACCGCACAGATTGCAGTGTGTGAGTCACCTGTCCTCAAAATAAGGCAAGGGGTTTAATTCTTTCTGACCTACTGAATTCTACTACGTTTTTTTGAAAAAGCACTTGCTGAAACAAATTTAAGTCATGTTCAAAAATGGCAGTCTTCTGAGGTACTGAGGATGAACTTCATAGTATGAAGTAGCTACTGATAGTGATTCCTCAAAATGGCTTGAGTGCTCCAAATTCCGTCTCACAGCCATCTCTGGTCACCATAGTCCTTGCTAGTTATTTGTAGAATACAGATTGCCAGGTAGTATCATTTCTGATAGTGGTTTTGCATTTACCTTAGTTGAATTTGAGAAATTTGTAGGTAGCAACCTTATCAAGGTTGCCATGAATACACGTGGTCACTCTCAAGCAAACGAAAAAAGAAATGGTGCAGAGTAATAAGTGTGCCCTAAAGCCGATTTTTATGAAAGACTGGCCAAAGAGCTTTGCCAGGATTCTCATGTGTCTTAAATTCTTGGAGTCAGTGCTGTGAAAACTACTAACGGATTGCTGTCTCAATATTTGCTCTAGTTGTCTCCATTTGGGTTTTTAAGGGTTTCTACAGGACAAATGAGAAAGCAGACTTCTCGGTGCAAAAGAAGTAAAGTGCCGTTGCCACTGTAATTAGCCCTGCAGTAATCCTCCTAAAGTTACAGGACAGGAGTAGAATCAATAGAAGTGTATCCAGCACTGGCAGCCACTATCTCCTCCTCTTCCTCTTCCTCTTCCCCCTTTGCCTTCTTCTTCTGTCATCATCATCATCATTATTGTCTTTGTTTTATTATACCTCCTAAGGAAATGAGAACTAAACACAAAAGGAGCAATAATCTTTTCTGTATCTGCTAAAGAGGAATCACTTGCTATTTCTCCACTCATTGGTGTAATAAAAAGAGAACTCTGGAAACACATCTTTCCACACTTCCCCAAACAATAGTTGGGGCCCTCAATAGCCTGCCAGTGGGTACACTCTTTACACAATGATGAAAGGGCTCAAACACTCTTAACAGATACCAGCCTCCGTAAAGGAATGACTTTCATAGCATTTAGAAACCTTTACATCAATTTGATGTTTCTGTGACATCCAAGTGCAGGAACATTTTTCTAGTAATTCAGTTTTGTTATATCTTACAAGAATATTGGTTTCTGAGATGAGGGGAAAAAAGTGTTCCTTCACTAGAGATGATTTGAGAAGCATTGATGTAGAGCCTCAAAGCCAACTACTGACCTATAAGTTTGGGTCGTTCACAGCTACTAAGTCCAGCGCATCCTGGGAGAGGGTGAGATACTCAGGAAGGGGGGCTTCTTTTAACATTGTCTCAGTTGGCAGGGGAAACTCTTAGGTTAAAATTATTTATCTTGTTTAGCTTGTCTGGCTGTGTAGTTGTCATGGGAAAGTATGTTGTAGGACAGAATAAATTTCCTATCTGAAAGCAGATGTTTAAATTTTTTTAGCTTAGTATTATAATTTAAGGTGAACCAGCATAATAGGGACAGGTAACAGATAAGAGAGGATGGGTAATATTATCATACAAAAGCAGAGGCAATGCATGTTTTGCAGTCAGTTCTTTAAAAGTTTCAACTGTTCTCAAATATTCTTACTAAAAGCACTTCTTTCAGAATTGGTGAAGGGGTATTGACAGAATATAAGCATTCTGATGTCAGACTTGCATAGCTTTTTGCTCAAAGCTTACTGCAAGATTTATGGAGAAAATGGGTATCGTACAATTACTAATTAACATGGTAGTGACTCTCAGAGAACAGAAATAAATGTTATTTCAAAGTTTAGTTTAGAAAGGAATTATCATAATATTCAATATTTGCCATTGGAACCATAATATATCAAACAGCTTCAATTTGGTTTTAGTAGAATTCAGTGTAAATGAAGAAACAACAGCAACAATAACAAAAAATATATATATGACACTAACTACAGAATTTGACTTTTGACACATATTACAGTCAGTCTAAAAACAAGTGCTGTTATGTGAGCCAAAAACTGTTTCAATACTTTTTGTTCTTTTCTTTTTCCACATTAGAGAGGATAAATTTTTCTTAGAAGTCATTTTCCTAAAGAAAAGAATTAAAATCGATAGGTGTTTAATTTCTCACGGGAAATGTGTTTAAAACTACAGGGTCCGCTCAGAGGATTAGGTCAAATATAAAAGAATATAAACTCAAAAAATCAGAGTTAAAGAAGCCCTATCAATAGAATTGCTCATTAGGTTTCTGAGTCTAAATGAGGAAGTGGTACAGGATCCTCAGAAGTGAGACGAGAAGTAAATTCTTAAAAGCAAAACTCCTATGCTTAAGAAAGAGTGATTTTAAAGGAACATTCAGTTCTCTAATTCTTGACAAGTGTGGCTCATTTTCACTTGCTTTAGATGAATGCCTTATAGGTTACAAATGATTTTACTCCTCAGAGAATTTGCAAAATACATGTGGACCCCATTATACTATGATCCCCCTCCCCATTCCATTACAATAAAAGAAGAAAAAGAATAACTAAAACCTTAACAGCGATACACAGAAAGATATGATTAATTTTGAACTGTTTTTATTAAAGCCTATCAAAACTAGCTGGTCAGCCTCAAAGGGCAGGTTCCATTGTTTGATGTTTTTTCCTCAGCAAGGCATCTTTGCACGCATGCCATTAACATTCAAGGACAGGCATATTAATAAGCAATCCTAAATCTCAATTTGCAAATCTCAGTCTGAGTTAGATTTCCAGAGGACACAGTACAATTTACAAGACCTGTTTACTGCTGGGTTACTGAATCTTTTGAAAGGAATACAAATCTATCTATGTATCTATATATTTATCTATATCTCCATATGCCCACAGATATTAGTACGAATATCTGCATATATATAAAATCAATTTTCAAAGAAAATTTAAACGTTCATATTGTTTGAATGTGAATCTAACTTAGAACATCATTATGATATTTTAAAACTCAGTTTGAAAATTATTCCATATTAATAAGTAAATCGGATTTTCTGATCTTGCTTTGAATTTTATTTCTATTAAGTTTTACACCTTTATAATCTCTTCTTTTCAATTCTACTTGTTTTTCCAGGACTTTAGGAGCTTATTACATCAAAATAAATAGCTTGCAGAATTGAATAAAACTGAATAAAAACTTGAGCCAGGGCAGAAGATACTACAGCACAGAAAGATGATTCAATGAAATTTTCATGGAGAGGAATAATTTACCACCTTTGAAAATTAGTTTGTGATGCATTACTTAAAATCTAATCTAAATAAAAATCTTAACTTATTTTTAATAAAAGACTTTAAATCACTGTACGTATACAAATCCTCCTTATTTCAAGGGCTTGGTGGCACACTCCTAAGAGCTTTCAATTCTTTATGTGGTTGCACTTAAACTTCCTTTTGTCAAAGAGCCTGGTAGTACACACACTCCCTTGATTATCCTTCAGGTCCACTTTAGAAGCAGTGGAAGGACACTACTGTTGAAGGGGAGTATTTAGTTGGAACACAACAGTACTCTGTACGTTAAAAGCAGTTTGACATAGGCTATGCAGGAATAAATGTTAAGATCTTGCTTTCCAGCAATTCAGGAAAGGTCCAGAGCAGGGTGAAGGAGTAGACAAGTCACCAGAGAATCTAACTTCGTGATGGAATGAGGTGTGCTGGTGCTGGATTAGAGGGTTCATAGACTAAGAGCAGAGTAGAGACCACCGAGGGAGAAAATAGAATCATTCAGGTTTAAATTCATAGCATAATTCATCCAGTAAATGCAAGAGAAACAGTTAAAAGTGAATATCTACACTCTTGTTAGTCCTTCAAGCTTTCTAAATTATTTAAACACTTGGGATCATCCTAGATGGAAAAAAACTTTAAAGTTTTTGTCAAACCCACTGTGATTTCTTTTAGTGTGTAGACAGAGTCCGTTTTCTATATGCTCATGTTAAAAATCTATCTTGTTTAAAATAGAAAAATTGAACGAGAGGGGTAAAAAGAAATCAGTCTGATCAATGCTGAACAAAATACAACAACAAAAAAATTCCTATCAGATCATTTTTCTCTAAGAAAGGAGTTATTTATTTGCATTACCTTTTAAACTGGAATAGCCATCATGATTTTTGGCCAAATATGTTTTTTTTTTTTTAATTCTCTTTTCACTGCTTGTCAAAAGTGGCTGTAATCTCATGCAGATGAGATATTGATCTGTTGCCGATGTTCACTGAGCAGCCAAAGGGGAATCACATTACCAGCTACAAACTCCATCAATCATAGTCTCCTTAATAACCGCACTTAAACGATCTCTCTTGGCATTAACTTATATTGCATCCATGGCTGGCATCCAGGCTTCAAAAAGAAAAAAGGTTCATTTCGAAGGGTAGGTTTGAGGCCACTATAGATGATTTGAATAAAAGATCTCAGGCTTTGCTGAGAACAATAGGGCTTATTAAATTAATTAATTTAATCCAATTAATTTATATCAAGTCTATGGAAATAGAGCAAAAGATCCTTGTATTTGTTTATAAATACAGGACTATGTCCTTAACCACAAATTAAATACATGTAAGTGAAGTTTAGAAGTGTGCATGGGACATGAAGGCATGCGTTTGGATTAAATTCTGTTTATTAAATGTATCTCCTTTTATCTCCCTTCCCCCCTCCCCCTACATGAATGTATTTGAGAAGTTACTACAAAGCAAAACAGAGGTGAAACAAAGGAGGCAGAAAAAGATAAGGGAGAAATAAAGTAATAATAATATCTGAAAACCTCTATCATTATTATGTGAGAACTAATGAACTGCTCTTTCAAGTCACACGCCTCTGTCATAGCATCAACTGAGGTGTTCTACTTTGCGACCGGCAGCCACGCAGAACATGAAGTCAGATGGAGGCTGTACAGAAAGCATAAAAAAGGGCACCTCCCTCTCACTACATACTTTCTCTCTCTCATTGTCTAAAAATGCCACCAATTTGGACACAACCCAGGAGAAACAACTGTTCTTCCTGTCCCATCCCATCCATACACCCAACCTAGCTTTTTCACTGCATTTGTTTCCTCCCACAATACTTAAATTGGCTCAAGTCCCTATTCTAAAACTTCAGTGAGCATAACTTCTTTGGATAGATGATTAAAATACAGAGTCTTAGGCTCCCCTCCACTCTGATCCAAGTACATGTTAGTGAGGCAATGCCAAGGATGGAGCATTTGTAACAAGTTCCAGGAAGTGGGGGTGGGACCTGTAAAAACTTGTATGAGCAGCTTGGATCAGGAATGGGAAGACTGCATTTTAGATGTTGGTGTGGCTTGATTTACATTCGGAAGCTGTTAAATCTTTGCTTCAGCAGCAAGGAGGAAGAGGATGTTATCTGATTTTCTCCATGTAAAATCTTACGTGATAATAATTGCAACTCAGTAAAAGCAAAGACTAGAACCAATGAAAACTATAAATCAATTAATAAAATTGAACAAATTGTTACTGATTCCAAGCTAAACCATAACCCCTTTGTGTGTGTGTGTGTGTGTGTGTGTGTGTGGTGGTATATGTAAACATCTAGCCAAGTGAAATGATGAACAAAGCAGAATTTTGCTTATCAAACCACTCCTCTTCCAAAGCACATACAACAAAATATTTATATATTTTTAACAAGCACAACAGATAATCAAATATGAATTAAAACTGGGTGTCCCAAATTGTATTCCACAGAATGCTAATCCATTAAAAAACCCAATGATTAAAATTCCTGTGTTCAAACTAGTAGGAAATGTTGCATTCCATACCCCCATGCACATTGGTATATTGGAGATGAATAAATATTTATATAATATAGACTTCCTAATCTTTTCTAGCCTGTATTAAATATAACAAGAGAGTATTAATCTGGGAAAACAATTAAGACATGTTTTTCTAACTTATTCTGATGAGTCCTCATTTTGAAACTTTAGTTTTAAAACTGTTTCTTTAAAACCAGACACGTTTCTGTGTGACACTGAAATTTATAAATTAATAAAGCATGTACTGATGATGAAATTACATAAATAGATGTATCATATATAAAATATATGACAGAAAAAAGAATTTTTCTAAGATTGTTATCACATTAATATATACAAACAGAAAGCTAATATTAAGTGTTCAAACTATTACATAAACTAAACAATAAAGAAGTCTTAAGGAGATGTGTTTTCCCTCTTATATTTGCTGGCTACACAATTCATTATAGAAAATCAGAAGAGAAAAGTATAGCAAGGCATTTATAAATATTAACTATATCTAGGCTCTTTCTTTATGCAACAATCTCATCATTGCTCTAATGTACTTTAGCATATTTGGTCACACACATTCCTCATGTAGATGATAATGTGCAATTTAATGCACCTTCTCCCTACTCAGTTACACGTCTTTCCTTGTATGTGGTGCATATGTTTGCATACGTGTGTGTGTACATGTGTGTTTGTGTGTGTTTACTCTCCTCCTATATCTAACAATGAAAGGCAGCATCTTGTATAAAATCCAAATCCGTGCAGATTGGATTCTACTTGCCAACACTGTTTCCCACATCAAAAACACCTCCTGCTTCTCCACTCTCTACTTGAATCCTACTAATCCTTCAAAGATGTTATCAATTCTATTCTATTCTGTGAAGATTTCCTCAAGGATTCTACATTGATGTGTGACCTCCATCCAATTTTGCTAGCCACATTAGTACTTGACTATATTGAAAGTGTTATATTTGTTTAAATGTGGACCTACAGTATGATTATCCATTTTTAAGACATAATATTAAATATTTTCCTTAATGTATTTAATATTTACTTTGTTTCATAAACTATACTTGCTATGTAGCCATCTTTCACCACTTATAATTCAGCACTATATATTGAAAGAATGAAAATGAAATATGTGGAGTGTAATAAACTCACAAATAGTTTATTTGGTATAGCCTGGTGTTTAAGAACATACATTCTGAAATCAGACTTTCAGATACCCAATCTACATTTTTGCAGCTGCAACTTCTCAGGCCAGTTATTTAATTTCTCTGTGCTTTAATTTTCTCATCCCAAAAATCAGATGTTAATTGTGTGGAGAAGAAGATATGAATTAATACAGGTAAAAACTTAAAAAAACAACTAGTATATATTATGGGCTTAATAAACGTTAGTTCTTGTTGCAAGTTAGATTTCTGAGGAAATAGATTCTGTAGAAGTTGGGCTCTGATGCAGTTTCAACCATGACCTCAACTAACTCCACAGGGGGCTCTGAAGCTGGGATGGCCTTCAGGGTTGTCCCGCATTGCAGCAAGAGGGCTGTGCCTCTATACTCCTGCACTGACTAGTTATTAGACACAGAGTGTCCTGGGAAAGGGTCATGACCTTAGATTAGGCAACTCTTTCTTGCCTAGGATAAGGTGTTGCAGGCTGGTCATCCAACAGAATTCTCAGGAGCTGGATAAATAAGTCCTTCAGCCCTCAAGAGGAATCTGGTTGGGGGGTGAGGGGTGGAAGGTGCATCACAAGTGTTCATTTCACCTCCTGTTGTTATTGCCATTGCTTTTTAAATAAAAATAAATCATGTTTTGACAAGTTTTCTAAGTGTAAATTCTATGAGAGGCAACTATGAACACTAAGAACACAGTTTTCCTTCCCCATTTTTATACCCCTTCCATTTAGTACTGATTTGCCGTCTGTTCCTTGTACAAATGTTATCGGTGTATAAGAAATCAGAATATACTCTGAAGTATAGTTTGGGGTATAGTTTCAGCATATTTACTCAGCAGGGAGCTTTTGTTTTAGGTATCATTTAGAATCACTTTCCAATGATCATAAAAATTACAGTTTTAGGAACTATTTCTGAGAAATTTGTATTTTTTTCATATGAAAAGATGGCCATAATTTCTATGCGACCAAAGACTGTCACTGCAAACAAGGTGATTTTTTTGTAAAGTCCAGGTATATTCAGTAGGCTTAATAATGACAATTTACTAATTAATTATAAGAATGGCATAATTGAAACTGCTCTATTTAAAAATACTGTGCAATTATATAATTGTTTTATCTTTTAAAAACCTGAAACACCTTATAAAATATTTTAAAGGGTAGGTAACAAAAAGTTGCATCAAGCTTTTATAGGTTATATTCAATATCGTATGACATATCCCATAATACTTAGTATTCCAGTTGATAGGTGCTGTTCATATCAGGAATGTGTATATACATATATATATATATATACATATATATGTATATACACACACACACACATAAGTTCTCTGTGATATTTAGAAATACAAGTTTTCCTTGTTTTTGCTTTTTAAAATTATTTCTGATCCTAGTTGCTGCCTTAAACAATCTTATTCACACATACATATATACACATCTATAGAGACATGCATGCAAACATTTGCACACCAACCTAGGAAAAAATAGTTATTTAAATAAAAAAGGTAGAGCCAAAATTCACTTTAATTTTGTTCAATATTTCAAAATCTCTTCATAGTTACAATTAAGTCAATGAGTGGGTCAGGCTAGTTCTTTTCCTTTTGTATGTGCAGACACAACTTTATATACATGACAAATGCAACTGAAGCCATTTTCTGAAAAATCTAGTTCCCTCCACCTCCCCCACAAAAATAGTTAGGTTTAGATAACTGAGTGTCTCTCGTATAGAAATGTTGCCTTAAATGTTCTTAGAAAATGGTATTTAGAGAAACAGAGATCTTAGGAAAAAAACTCAGCTCTGTCACTCCTCAGCTGGTGACTTTGAGAAAGTTGTTTCTGTTCAGGCATTTGTTTCTTCATCTGTAAAATAGGGACAACTTCCAGATTACCAATCTCACTATGTTTATAAGAGACTATATGATGTCTGTAAAAGATATGGCACATTGTCTACCGTAGAAATTATAAATGGCAAAGGATTGGTGGCTTCCATTACATACATGTTGTTACAAAACTTAAGACTTTACCCCAAGGAGCTTTGTGTGCTCCCTCTGTTAGACATGACATTGACACTCAATTATGTGTGTAACCATGTTTCATTCTTAGAATTAGTCCACAGGAACAGGGGATGGAAGGATAAAAGTTTTGCGTCATAGGAATCGGGCTCTTATTTTATGTTTCTCCTTCTCATTTAAATATTATACAGTGCTGAAATACTGAAGTGTAGCCAATAAAGTCCATTGGGTTATAAACACAAATGTATATAAGTATCTGAGATGTGTAATTATATAAATAAATTAAGACAAATCCATTGTCATATTTTGAAACAGATGAATGCCATGTAATTGTGTTGCTTAAATACAAGTGCATTTTGTGTAGGAAGAGCATTCTATAGAATAACAGACAATCTAATCCAGCTTTCTACCTAGGTGAACTCCGTGTTTCATCTCTCATGAAACCATCAAATCGAAAAACCTCTTATTCTATAAACTCAAAACCATTTTGAACTCTATAAAATTGAATAACCCATTATGCTTTTCCCTTTTAATCTGCATACCTACACAGTAGTCCCTGTCGTATTCAATGCATTGATTTGGTATAATGAAGTTGTCCAGTCATCATTATTTACATTTTATATTTCAAACATCTTCATGTCATATTACAGAAATAGTCACGTATTGTTTGAATTTACTTTCCCCCCTTTCTTTGCTGATGAACATTTTAAGTAACATGTTCTACACCCGTTGTGCAGCAGGAAGCTTAATAGAGATGCTGTTTCCATAACAACAAATAGGATTTGAGCAAAAACACAATGTTCAGTGGTTACTGTTCCTCGCAGCAGGTAAAAGCAGTTATTCAAAATTACAAGCAGCATGACATTGAAAAAAATAAATTAAAGCAAGGGGTGCTAAGAGTTCTGTTCCATATTTAGTAAATGTATAACTCATAAATGCTTGAGGGGACAGCTGTAAGATCCCACTCTATGCAGTATTTCCCCTCATATCATGACCTAAAATGAAGAGTAGTTATGGACAATCATTTTCCAGATATGAAGAGTTTTGTGAGTCAAGAAGGCACCAGCAATGACAAGGTAGAATACTTTCTAAACAGGCTAACTGCTTATATTAGATAATTATTTATGTACAACTTCTAGTTCTTATTGTTAGAAATATTTACGCTTTTCTAAAATTATCCTTTAACTTTTTAATTTATTTAAAATAAAATATGTATCTTTTAAACTGAAAATTTTCCAAGATGTTGTAGAAAAAGGTAAGAAAAATAATCTGATCTGAAAGACTACAGTGTCTTCATAGGTTATTTTAAAAACGTTTTCCCTCTCCATGATTCCATATCTTGGTTACTGTGGTTGTTCAAAATGCACACACTTTGAGTGTTTATAGATCCATTTTCCTAGATAGAAAAATAGAATCAGTCTTTTAAATTTAAAGGAGTATTAGAATAAAATAAAAATATAATTAAAATGTACAGAATAGTAAAAACGATTAGAACAGATTTTTTTCCCTACAATATCAAATTCACAAAATGTGTGGGAAAGAATTCTATGTATAGCAAATTAAAACATAATCTCATTAAGAAATCTTTGTGTTTATCATTACTGAGAAGTGGGGATTCAGTCCTATGACTAATTTCAAGAAATCAAATTTATTGCTCCTCAATATGTGCATTTCCATTTACAGACATCTCTGATTGGCAGTTCTTTCTTACTCAGATAAAGTGGCTAATAAACTAAAATCTTCCTCCTTATATTATCTAGTCACTAAAGATGGATCTTTTTAAGTCCATGCTTTGTCTCCTGTTCTGTTTAGTTATGGAAACTTAAGGTAGCAACTATCTATATGCCAATGATTACATGTAATTTATGAAGTGATCCACACATTGTTCAATCGGATATCACCTCTCTCCTCATAATTTTTACAATACTATTTTTGAGCCTTGATAATGGAGCACAGTTTGAGTTATATTACATTTTGAAGGATGGTGTTTGCTCTCTCTCTTCTTTACTAAACAGGTTCCTTTTAAAGTGTGAATTGGGATCTTCTCATTTTTGTATCCCTAGAGTACGCATCACAACTTGCTTATAGAAAGATTCAACAACTTAATAGCTTTGGGTGCACTGAGTAGAAAATTATGAGGAGTAATGATCAGAAATCAAGGTGAACAGAGAATTGGTTCAGTTCTAATCCCACTGTGGTAGGCAAAATTCTAAGATGGTCCCTGTGATTTCTATCCCGTTATCCACACCTCTGTACAATCCCTTTTCTTTGAATGCAGATAGAATCTGTGACTTACTTCTAAACAATAGAATATGGCAAAGGTGAAGGGATTTTGCAGATGTAATTAAATTCGCTACTATGTTGACTTTGAGCTAATCAAAAGGGAGATTATCCTGGATCAGCCTAGTCTAATCAGGTGAGTCCTTTAAAAAAAGGATCCAGGGCTTCCCTGGTGGCGCAGTGGTTGAGAGTCCACCTGCCGATGCAGGGGACACGGGTTCGTGCCCCGGTCCGGGAAGATTCCACATGCCGCGGAGCGGCTGGGCCCGTGAGCCATGGCCGCTGGGCCTGCGCGTCCGGAGCCTGGGCTCCGCAATGGGAGAGGCCACAACAATGAGAGGCCCGCGTACCACACACACAAAAAAGGATCCAGACCTTCTTTGAAGGGAGAGACTCAAAGCAGCAGAGATGTTTTCCTTCTAGCCTTAAAGAAGCAAATAGCTATGATGTGAACTACTTATGGAGAAAGCCACGTAGAAGAGCACAATGGACAGCCTATAGGAGCTAAAGAGCCTCAGTCCTAGAGCCACAAGGAACTAAATTCTGCCCAAAACTATGTGAGCGTAAATGAGGGCTACATACTTCAGAAAGGATGGTATCTTTATTGCAACCTTGGGAGACCCTGAGCAGAGAGCCCAGCTAAACCCAAACCCAGACTCCTGAGCCAAACAAACAGTGAGATAAAAAAGTGGGTGCTATTTTGACTGCTGAGGTTGTGATAAATTTGTTATGCAGCAAGAGAAAACTAATATAACCATCAAGGAAGCCCTGATTATGCTGTGGAGCTACCCTAGCTACACAGTCAGAATTCTATGCCATCAATTAGATAGTGGCACATTAGCCTGGGTCCAGCAATAGCTCCCTCTCTGATTCTGCTTTCATGTATTTGGTAGTTGCAAAGGTACATGTTATAAAATTGGATTGAAATGATTAGTAGCTGTAAAGCACTTTGAAAAAATAAGCTATTATAAAATTTAAGAAGGGGGCTGCATTTTCACATTACCATCAACCCCTACAATCCATTATGAACTACAGTTTCAGTGAAAATAAATATATTCCTTTCTCGCCTCCTGTTTTTCCACTTCCTATCATACATTTATCCAGAATGTATTTGTTAAATAGATGCAGTATGTGTAAAAATGTACTGGGCTTGTGGGTAAGTCAAAATGTGTTTAAAGAAGAGTTAGGAAACTATACTTCTAGAGTATTTAATTTAATTAAGTATGATACAATATTATAAGTGGGTGTAATTATTCAAAGAATGGCACCCAAACTGAAAATTACCTTGTAATCAAGAAGACCCAGACCAAATGAATCATTGTAACAGGTATGAAATCGAACACTTCATTCTAGTCAATTACATTTTAGGGGGAAAATGAGAACTTTATTTCCATATCTCTAATCAGGAGGCAAGTTTTACGTAGCCTGTAGCTATGTGACCCTGAGAAATAATGCTATCGACAATAATTTTTGATAAGCTAGTGCTTTTGTAGCAATCAGCTTAGTGGAATTTGAAAATAGGTTTAAGTGAAAGTTAAATAGAAATCAAAGGGAAAAATTCAGTCACTGTCCATTTGAATACAAAGTGCTAAAACCTGTTTGTTAAAGAATGTATTTGAAGAGTCTACTTTTACTCCTTTTTCAAATGTGGACAAGGTTATTCACACCACTTTATTCATAGATGGGCTATTCACAGAATGTTGTGAGAAAGTTAGGGGAACATTGCCAAAGTTCAAGTAAGTCTGTAGAATCAAAATAAAGATGGAAATTCTCAAATTTCCTTAGAAATTTCCATAGAGGCTAATCTGTGATAAAATGTTTGATTGATCAATTCTACCATTTACTCACTATGATGAGACACACACTACTCAAAAGCAAGGAACAATGTGTTATCCAATGGGTAGCATCACAGATAAATTTTCTGTGCCTTGTTTAAGAATCAAACTGCTGTATATTCAAGCAATGTAACAGTGTGCATACCCCTGAAAACAAGCTCAGTATGGAGGTTTCATAATTGCACCTGAGCAGATAATTAGGCAATTAGAGCTATTAAAAGTTGACAAAGCACCAAGCCTGGATGAATTATACCCCTGGTTTCTAGGAGGAGAAGCAAGGGAAAATAAGAAGATCCCCAGTGAATCTGTTCGATAGCCCAGTGAGGAACCGAGTTGAGCCCGGAGGGCAAAGATGGGAGTTTCCACTCCTCTACTCTCATCCTCAGGATTTAAGAAAGGATGAGGAGAGGATTGGCTGGAGATATGAAAATCTCACATCATTTGCACAGACTATATTGAATACATTAATAAAGTGAAATTAACTTTGCAAATATGTAATTGGATAAAAACATGAGATGAAGATAAAACAATAGGACTAATGATTTAATTTCTGAAAAGCAGCTGATGCCTTGGCTCACATCAGACATGCATCTGAAGCAAGCTAAGAAGCATAGCAAGAAAAACAGGTTATGAAGAAGATTTCATTTTAAGTGTGTGGAAATAAAACAGACTAAATTGAATTTTGCAAGAGAATAATACAAACTAGGTAAGGGGCAAAACTAGTAGCCCTTGGCTCCCTGATCTACTTGTTAAATTCACAATGATTGTATATGACTTAAAATTATTGCAGTCTCCCAAATTGACAAATGTAATTGCTGAGACTGATGAAAGAGAATATTGGGATGCTGCTTTGGATTCTGTTGGAAAGTACTTAGGAGTTGACAGATGGTGCGTACATTTGGAGGTTGAGAAGGGTAAGAAGGTAATGAGACTGGGGACCAAAAACAATTACAGTCTTAAGCTTCAAATGCAGCATAACTGTGGCTGTAGAGTAGGCAAAACAATTGAGTTTAATGTATTCATAATGTCTGTCAGAAGTGTGAGAGTCAAAACCTGGAGGTGTAGATAGAGTCTGAAAGCATAAGGCAAATGACTGCAGGACCTCTTCTTATTCAGTCACTAGAAGATTCAGGCAACAAATATTTATTGATGAAAAATGAATAAAAGTGTGTCACTGATGACTTTGTAGACATGACATTCACAAACATCAGTGCATTTTGAACAAAAGGAAGTGGAAATCACTGACTATTGAACTCTACTTGAACATGATTACAGAAGATAATGAAATTGAAATAATTATACTAAAGGTTTGGGTGCTGGAATGAAGAATAAATTTACCCTGAATATAGATGGAAGAAGTCAGTTTTGAAGGGCTGTAAAGGAGGTATAAATAAGATTTATTGATTCATTGATATTGAGGAAATATCAAAGGGTATGGTAATCTCTAAGAACAGTATTTGGGGGCAATATTGACAGTGAGGAAATTCTAAGTAGAGGAGGGTGACATAATCCGATTTTGACTCATTACATTTCATTTGTTGGTAAGGCATTTATAGTAAGAAAATCATTCATCTCCAAGCTCCCTGAGAATGGAGAACACATCTAATCCATCTTTGCATCACCACAAGTACTTAGCCAAAGGCATGAGATACACTAGGTATTATAATTAAATAAATACAATGAAACAAATTATACAGAAGAATTTTTTTACCTTAAGGGAAAATTTCCTTCAATTTTATTTTGCCAGAGCAAAACTACTCCAACAATTTAATAAACAGGCTTTTCCATTGCTTTTTTCTCTAGGATCATGTTTATATCCTTCTTTATAATTTATCTTATTTAGTTACATCAAGTCACAATATTTCTGTTTTTCGACACCAAAATTTTCACCTGATTTTTACCAACTGGTTTGTATTGATTTGAATGCATTTCTCTATTGCTGGATATTTAGTTTTATTTTTCTAATTTTGGCTGTAATAAACAGTAAAACAATAAACATGATGTATAATCTTATATAAACATCTTTTTTCCCTTGTCAAATTTTAAGAATTTTTTTAAGATAAATTCTTAAAAATATCTCCCAACCTGTCACCCTTTTCTGACCTATATGATTTCTCAACCCAGCAGCCAGCCAAAGTAATCCCATAAAAAAGGCGAGATTGCGTCTGTCCTCTGAACAAAACTCTCCACTCATTCTTCATTTCACCCAGAGTAAAAGCCAAAATATTTACAGTGACACAGAAGGTCCAGCATAATCTTGGGTGAAGCATACACCCTCCTCAGAATTGTTGCCTGGAACACTTTCCCCTGTGATATTTACATGATTTACATCTTTATTTCCTTGATGTCTTTTCTCAGATGCCTGCTTATTTGAGAGGCCTTACGTGATCAGCAATATTCTCCTTACTCAGTTCTGTTTATCTTCATGCATTGCCTCCTAGGCATATTTTTATTATTTTTTTCTTGTCTGTCCTTCATAAGAATATGAGCTCTTCAAGGGCAGAAAATGTATCTGTTTTGTTTACTGTCATATCCCTGCACATGAAGCATAACCTAGCAGCACATGAATGAAAGAATGAACAAATGCAAGGAATGTAAGTTGGGATCAGCTCAGCAAGAATATTGGGTATCTCGTTAAGAATTTGTACAGATAGTACCTGCACACATCGAAGAGGTTTAAAGGTTTAGATTTTTTTAAATAGATAATAATATGTCCATTCACTTATTTATTGAGTGTCAATATGTGCTAGGCCATGTGTTTGGCACAAGACACACCAAACTAAGAAGGACTGGCACAGTTCTTGCTGGGACTTGAAAACTTTCATTTTCACGAAGGAGAATTCAACTGTGGTTTCAGAAAGATCACTGGTGGGGAGAGGATATCCTGGGGATTTGAAGGACTGGATGTGGGGCACCAGTGCAGAGCATTTTGTAATGGGAGTCTGGTTTAGGGCAACAGCAACAAGTAAAAGGGAAAAGAAGAATATGAAGAGCCTTTCTTCTACTTAACACCAGTTACTAACCAAAGGTACTTATTGTGAGTAAACAAGCTCATTATCTTGAACATGCCGTAATGAAGAGTGTAGGGAAAAATACTGGCTCAGGCCCCTGACAGTTTAATTCAAGACTAGTTAGTAAAATTGTCGGGAGCTTGTAGGTTTCCTAAACTCTGGCTGTAAGTAGATTAAACAACAGACTCATACTCTATTGGGTTTATGTGTCATCAACTAAGGAAAAGGGTGGGGCGCTTCTGAGCAGCTCTGGGCAGGTGGTAGAGATGATACTGCTTACTGCCAGGACGACTTGCCTAAAGCCTCTGTTGACCCAACTGAGGAACAAGATAACCCAAGTTTGAATTATCCATCCCAAAAGTCAACCTCTCAGGCTTGGATGGATTTCTTAATCTCCCTGAACTCTGATGTTTCTGTAATACATGCCTTATAGTCACCACACACAGCCCTCTATATTCCCATTCTTCTGATTTTAATAAAGTGAGATTCTTGCCTAAATATTCTTATTCTTTTGCCCATTTACTTATTCCTCCTCCTTATGGAATACCTGAATGGGGGTTAAATTTCATTTCTGAATTAGATGTGTTTAATACATAAGACAATATGTGGTAGAATCAGTCACTCACTTCCCTCTCTCCACACTGGACAACTGTGATGTTTGTACCAGTGCTGGGTGTGTCTGTGCTAATACTCTCAAATTAACCCTCAGGTGAGCTGTTTTAAAGCCCAGACCTGGAAGGTAGGAAGAACTAGTAGAATCGTTGGTTCTAATACTAAATCTATTCCTCAATGTTAACTTGATCGGTAAAGGTGAGGTGAATTTAAAAAAATTATCTGCTTAATCCCTACTAACTCCTATGATTCACAAAGGGAAAAGAACTCATGACAAAAAAAATCAAGAACTTATTTGTTGATGGTTTCAAACTTTAAAACCAGCCATCCTAATAAACAGCATTCCCTAGCCCTCCTGAACTGAGGTAGGAGTCAGGTTGTAAAGACTGGAGTCTTAGTAAAGAACATCTCTCATATGCCTCATATATGCCTCTTATCCATACAAGCTCACATTCTTTCTATTGCCTCATAGACAGCTCCCTATTCTCCCTGTTTCACTCTTTAATACATCCTCTACACAACATGGAGGCCAGTGTTTTAACCAAGACTGTGCTGGGGTAGGAATTAAGTGTCTATAAAAAGATAATGGCCGAGCTTGTAAGGAGGCCAATGAGTTCACCCAGGTTTTATAAATGTGTCTTTGGCCCAAATTATCAAAGTTCCAAGGGTAATAGAAATCTTAATAATATTGAAGTTGCATAATTGTTTTTGAGATGACTGAATGAATAAAAGAGATGAGACTCCCCTTTTGGCCTCAGTGGGGAATACAAGAGAAGAAGGAAGGGGAAAATATTAATGGGGCACTCATCTATGTAAGGCATTATATTTAGCACTTTATATAATTTAGATAATGTTATCTACACTACATATACCATGGTATTTTATTCCATTAATTTACTTAATCCTTGTCTCATTCCAAGTGCGATTTTGAACTGCCTTTTTACAAATGTACTCTGTAAGACAGGAAAAAAAATTAATTAAGGTAACAGTGAAAATAAAATAAATGATCTAAATAGAGTCATATTTTGGATAAGACTAATGCTAAATAATGCATAAAAAAGAATTCAGACTATTGTATAGTTGGGCTGGAAATCTGGCAATGAGCAGTTAAGCAATCAAACCAAAGTGTGGGCAAGTTTAGTCACATTACCTGGTTTCCATTAAAAGAGAAAAGTTTAAAAGAAACACCACAGCTTTTCCTGGCACTGAGAACAGAAAAAAATTTCCCCATGGATCCTATTAAGATGAGAAGGATTTTCTTCTTCTGCAAGTCATATATTGTAATGAATTTGTGAAGGTAACAAAAGTTTGAATTAAGCTTTTATCCAACTTTGATCCTAAAAGATACAGTTTCTCACTCTGTCATGTATTTGGTCAAATGCAGTGATCAGGCAGGAAGTAACACTAAATAAGTAAGTGTACTTCACAACCAAGTGCACTCTTCTAGTCGTTGCCTCAACCAAAAGCATCAATATATGATTCCACACTGCCCACATATTCCTGTTGAATACTAGTGCCATTCATCTTTATATACCTTTAAAAATGTACATAGATATGATCAGAATGACATGGTTGTAATATGGCTAAAGCATGTTCTCTTTTCTGTAATCATTAGTTTTGAGACTACTGAGACCGTTCACCAGGTCCGTTCCCCTAAACTGTGGTTCTCTTACAACTTAGTAAGCACCCCAGGGAAGGGAAGAAGAAAGAAGAGTATGATCTCACAGTAATAATACCCTATCTTTGCCTCCAGTTTTTTCTCTGACCGTAAAAATAAACTCAGTTCCAATTATTATTCCTTTGTAAAGGAGAAAGGTTCAGGCAAAGTGATGCAATATAAAAGAGCTCTATGCAGTCAAAATGAAATGGTGAACAAAATAGTGACAAGAAGATGAGAAAGTCCAATTGCTGCAGAAGAAGAAAACGCTTGACTTTCTGGAAAGGCAGAATAGGAAATCCACAATTAAATTAAAAACCCTCACCTTTATAATGATGAGAGCTTTATCCTTTCATTAAACAAACATAAGCAGTGTATCTTACCTGCTTTCCCAGTAATGGTTCTGGTATTCTGATTTTCAGGGCTTTAAGTGTTAGGTAGTGGTTTTGTGATGTAAAATTACTGTAATTCCAGTTTCTTTTATTATCTGACACTGAATTATAAATTTTCTATTAATAATTATTAACTAAGCATTTAAAATATATCAAGAATAAGGGAGGAAATATCCATTTTCTTTATTTCCTTATGGTTTATAAAATGAGGTCTAGATGACCTTTATTTTTAGTAATACCAAATATAAATAATTCATGTTATCTACATTTTACCGTGATGATTTTTTTAATTTTCTTGGTATATAAGCATTTCCCAGAAGATAGTTTATGTGACCAGCAATTAATGCACAATACAACTGAAGAGTTTAAATGATCTTCAAAGAGTAAATGATGAGCTTGCATCAAGCACTTCAAAAAATATTAAAAGCTTCACTTTTTTCTTCAGTACTCTAAATAATTGCCAAATGGACATATGTAACGATCTTGTCTATTCCTTAACATTTCTGTCATGTGCTCTGCACTGGCTGCCTCGGTTACTCACTCCTCAAGCCCACAGCAGCAGGGTTTCAGCCCTCAGCACTGTGGTACAACAGCTGTCTGCCAAGTCACACATCATTTCTGAATCACTGATTCCAACAGTCTCATCCTCCTTGAATGTATTTATTCATATAGTTTTAAACACCAAATATTGCAATGTATTTAAAATATGCCAGGCACTCTGTAATGTCCTGACTCTCTTAGATCACATCCTGAGGTTCAGTAACTTTCTTGATGTCTTTACTGGCCTTTCCCAGGGTTACCTGTCACTCACTGAGACCAAATGTGATCTTATCATGTATAGATCATAATATAATCCCCCAACAGTTTTTCTGCTGGATTTACATGATGTTTCAGGTAGGAGGAGTTTGGGGGCACTGTGCACTGGCTCATTTTATTGAAGCCAGCATAGACACATGAATGAAAATGTTTTTCTAGAGCAGCACTGTCCAAAAGACCTTTCTGCAATGATGAACATGTTCCATATCAGCTCTGCGCGAGAGGGTAGCCACTAGCTACATGTAGTCATTGAGCACTTGAAATGGAGCTAGTATTATTAAGGAATTGCATTTTTTTCTTATTTATCATGTTTAAGGAATGCATTTTTAATTTAATTAATTCTAATGTAAATAGCCACATGTGGCTAGTGGTTACATTACTGAACAGTGCCTTTGTAGAGCATGCCTTTCCTATATAATCTCTTCTGGACACATACTGAACTTTGATGTCTTCAGTACAAAACAAACATCTCTCAATCTCCACCGTCATCTGTATAATCCCCACTTCCTCACCTCCCATTTACTTCTTTTTTTTTTTTAACATCTTTATTGCAGTATAATTGCTTTACAATGGTGTGTCAGTTTCTGCTTTATAACAAAGTGAATCAGTTATACATATACATATATCCCCATTTACTTCTTTGATCTGGCTTCTGCTCCTGCCAATTCACAGAAATCACAGAAGTATATTGCCAAATTCATGATATATGACACTGGGTTATTTCTCTCTTTTGTCTTACCTTCTTTAGCTTCTGAGTCACCCTCATCCTGGGTTTCCCTTACTTCTCTGACCCATTGATTCATTCCTTCATGAATAATGTCTTTACTATGAGTGTCTGCTATGCACTAGGATTTTGGGTGATGAGAAAAAGGACACTATCCCAGTTCACATATAGCTTATAGTCTGTGTTGTTCATTTTAAAAATCAGTGATGTTCAAACTAATTGGACCACAATGTAGAAATATGTTTTACTTTGTAACCAAGTATACATATATTAGTGTAAATATATTTATAATGAAAGTTTCAGGAAGAGATCTTTACTCAAATTATATGCAAAGCATATTAATATTTTCTGTACTATTTTTTAGTGCTGGTCGAGACCTATTCTGCTGATTTCATGGCAGGCTCACAGTTTGAAAACCCAGCCCTAAATCCCAGCTCTCCCCAAACTCTGATGCTAGCCTTTGACGATCTCATTTAGAGCCAAGTACATGGTTCCAGCCCCTATTCACAAATACTGCTCCTTCCCTGGAATTCTGTCTCCACCCAGACTCCCCACAGATCACATTATGAGAATCAGCAGCCTTTCAGAACAATGGCCTATCTCAGGGTTGCCTCTTGTTCACTGGCTACAAATCTGATTTCATATCCTTTTTCCCAATCCTGCGCCTTCTCCTATATTTACTTTACTGGTGAATGGTTCTACCATCTACCCACTTAACCTAAGGAGAAACCTAGAAGATATTCTAAGTGCATTCCCTCTCATCCCTCTGCATCACATCAAATATCTTGGAGAGATTCCTCCTCTCCTTTCGTTGTCATTGCTGCAGCTTAGACCTTCCTCACCTCTATTATAGATAATGTACCTCAAGTTCTGTCCCTTGGAACTTTCAGTGACAATGGAAATTTCTGTATCTGTACTGTCCTATATGGTAGCCACTAACCATGTGTAGGAGCTCTTGAGAACTTGAAATGTGGCTAGTGCAACTGAGGAACTAAAAATTTAAGTTTAAATAGCCATATGTGGCTAGTGACTAATGTACTGAACAGCACAGGTCTATATGATCTCCCCAACACAAGTATACCCCCTGCTAGTCTCTGGAACAAACAAACAACCAACCCCTGAAAAAATTTTTACTCTAATTCTTTGCCGATAAATACTACATTTGTGGCAAAAATGTAATTTTTTCAAGAATATTTAAGTTTTAAATATCTACAAAAATTGTCAGAAATCGAACAAGGTTTTAGGCATTTGTATGTTGTCTACAATATCCTTTTTAATATTAAAATGTGTTAAAATTTAAATGTCTTACTATATATTCTGATGTATTTGTATTCAAAATTAAGCAGATTTTGAAACTGATGAGTTTGAAAATAACAGGAATATACAATTTAGTCAATTTTATTTCCTGCTTTATGTATATATACATTCAGAGGACTAAGTGATAACATTAAAGACAATTGTTTCTTTGTACTTGACTATTTTCCTTGACTATTTTCTACATTCGATTATTGTGTATACACTATAATCAGGGAAAGGGTATATATATATATATATATATTTCATACATATGTATTTCTCCATGTATCCATGATAAAGGTCTTGGAAGTTTGACAATGCCCAGTAAACAGCAGCTACATCTCTGCCCGAGAGAAAAAGGCATTAAGAAATCAAAATATCACCTTTATTACTGATAAAGGTTAATTTAGAGGGCATGCCATAACATGAGACCTAAATGAATCTGCTTAGATTCTATAGGAACATCCCACAAAAGGAAAATTTTAGTCTGCCATGCAGACAAACCTACCAAATTCACTACTCCACAGCTGATAAGTCTGGAAAGGAAAAATAGACTAAATCTCCCAACTAATATCCCAGTCATGGAATGCAGACCAAAGGTTATTGCTCACAAGGCAACTGACTCCCTCTCCTTTGAGGACCAGGTTATTGGAAATGTTAGAAAAAAATCCCCATTATGTAACATGTGGATATATTCCCACCCTAACATCCCACCCTAACATACTCTAGCTTTTTCATCTATCTCATTGAGATTAATGATTAAGGCTATTTGCTCTCCAAATGCTACACGTTGTCTATTTGTGGCCAAATGCACAAAATTCTAATTACGCTAATCTCGCAATTTTGCTAACCCAGCAGTTACCAACAACCCTGAACAACCACAGTCCCTGGCCTCCCCGAGGCAGCTGCCTCTAAACAGCATCGAACATCCACTTCATGAGAGGGGAAGAGAAAAGGAGACTAATCCACACACGCCGTATGTCTCTTTTATGTTTAGCTATCAGATAATTGATTTCAACTCCATGGGAAAGCATAAAAGAAATCAGTCTGCCTGGAAATCTGAGGAATTATTTCCTTCAGCAATTTATAATACAGACTTATTTTTAAAATGAAATAATTTGTATGTATCAGTCAACTAGAGCAGTGGTCCCCAACCTTTTTGGCACCAGGGACTGGTTTCGTGGAAGACAATTTTTCCACTGATGTGGGAGGGGCGGGATGCTTCGGGCACTAATGCGAGCGATGGGGAGCAGCAGATGCAGCTTCGCTTGCTCGCGTGCCTGCCACTCACCTCCGGCTGTGCAGCCCGGTTAGTAACAGGCTGCAGACCGGTACTGGTCCTGAGACCAGGGATTGGGGACCCCTGGACTACAGAAAGAATGAGATAAAGTAGAAGAAACAATGAGAACTGAGCATCAGAAGACCTGGTTTGGTCTAGGTCCAGCACCAAGATATTGGGCATTTTGTTAGTGATTTTGGCTCTCAGAGCCATAGTTTCTTCGCAAAACAAAAGGTTTGAATTCCAGAGAACTTCTGAGTACCTTTATAATCTTTCCAATACATCTATGCTTACATTCTCAAACATAGGATGAACTTCTCAGTAATAAGAATATTGCACAGCTCTTGCAACCTCAGCTACCAGAATTATTTCCTTTACACGTTAGAAACTCAATGTTTATTCTTTCTTCTTGATATTAAACAAGAATAAATTTGGCAAAATCTTAAGAAACAAAAATAACTAGGCAAACTCTCATCAACCCTTCATTTCTTGATTCTGTGATATGCGACTGAAAATAGAAGAGTGGTGTGATTTGCACATAGAAAGGGAAATAAGATTCATCTGTCTCATCCTGGCTTTATCACATATTTGGCTTGACCTTTGATGACCTCTCTATGCACTTTTCTAATGATAGGAATGTGGACTGAAGTACACTTTGCCTAAATGAGTTTAATTTGCATTAAAAGAGAAAGATACGTATCAACATCTTTCTTCTGAACAACTACAACAATCTGCTTACCAAAACCCTACTGCCAAATTGACATTCCTAATAATAGCAAATATTTATAATAGTTAGTGCTTACCCCATCTCAGACATTGTTCTGAATTTTAAAAAATACGTTATCTCACTATTCTTCTCAAAATGCTTTAGTAGCTTTCGATAACCTTAAGGTATAGTCTGCCTTCATACTAAATATGAGTTATACATGTGTATGTATAATAAGAAATAAGTTTGGATATAATACATGACTCTATTCCACTTCCACATGGGTTACCCTTGCCCTCCTCCCCTTGCTTACCTGCAACCTCCCACTCCAACAGAGGGAAACCTGGCTCTCAGTACCTCCATCTATTTACTTAATTATACAATTATAATATTTCTAGGTGGTAGTTTCAGACTTTGTAGACATGCCTATAGGAAATAACTATCAACTACAGTCCAATATTTATGTACAGTTACTTTTACCTTTAGTCCTATAGACTCCACTCATTTCCCAAGTTACTTAGGTTAGTGCCTTGTCCCCAGTGTCCTTTAATGAGGCTGTTTACTACCTTTAAAATACAGTTAGACTGGTCACATTCTGTCTTCTATGCTGGATCCTCTGACTTCCTACATGATTTATTTTTAATTTGCATACAATATTCACTCTGTTGTAAAGAAAACAAATAGATTTTGACAAATTCAACATTACACTATCATACAGAGTGGTTTCATCTGCCTATAAAATTCTGCACTTGACCTATAAAACCCCCTACTCTGAATTCCTGGAAACCACTCTTTATACCTCTGTCTTTTCTAGAATGTCATATAAATTACCTCATACAGTGAGACATTTTAGACTTTTTTTTTAAACTAACCAATATACACTAAAGATTCATCAATGTCTTTCCATTATTTAATAACTCACTTCTTGCTAATGCTGAACAGTATTTGATGTTATGGCTGTGACAGAATTGTTTATCCGTTTACCTATTGAAGTACATCTTGGTTATTTCCAGTTTATGAAGCTTATGAATAAAGGTGCTATAAACATCTGTGTGAAGGTTTATGTTTAGATATAAATTTTCAAATCAATACCTAGGAGTACCATTGTGGAATGAAATAGTTAAGATCATGTTTAGGTTTGTAAGAAACTACCAAACTTCCTTCCAAAATGGCTGTTCCATTTTGCATTCTCATCAACAATAAATGAAAGTTCCTGTTGCTCTGCATCACCACTGAAAGTAAGTAATGTCAGTTTTATAGATTTAGTGAGGTTTTATCTTTTCGGATAAGGCGTCTGTTCAGATCTTTTGCCCAATTTTTAATTGTGCTATGTTCTTAGTTTAATAAATTTTTTATACATATTGGATAAAAGTTTTATCAGATATGTTTTAAACTATTTTTCTCCTAGTACATGGCTTGTCTTTTATACTCTTAGTAGTATCTTTTGTGGACCAGAACTTTTCAAATTTTAATAAAGTCCAATTTACCAATTTTTTCTTCCATAAAAATTTTGCTTATGATATTGTATCAAAAACTTACTACAAAATCCAAGGTCACATAGATTTTACTCCTGTGTTTTCTTCAAAAGTTTTATAGTTTTCCATTTTCCATTTAAGTTTATGACCCATTTTAAGTTAATATTTTTGCATATGTATCCAATTGTTCCAGCTCCATTTCTTGAAATATTTTACAGATTATCTGCATACTACTGATTTCAAATTGAATTATGGCTAGTTTGTAAGTATAAATTATTTATTATTAAAATATAACTCAGGAAATATTGTAACTTGTTAAAAGGAAATTTGAACTTCTATATATCTTGTAGGATTATGTCACAATTTAAAATTTTCCAAATATTCTCCCTCAAAAACAGGTGGTAATTACCTTTTCTACATATATGTTTCTTGTGTAATTCAAGGTATATTTGGTCATTTATTCTTCAATGTACATTATTGCACAGATTAATCTTAGCATCTAAGCCTTCATGAAGGCATTTAATCATTATACATTATCATTTTACCTTTATTACTGTAAAACTTTATCAGCATTCTTCATTCATCCAAAGGGTTTTCTTAAATTATAACTCAAATCTAATTCCTGATCTTCATGAATCTATGCTCCCTGTCATTCCCAAATTAGCACTGAATTCCAGTAGTTGAGTAGAACTGTGATCAACTGAAGCCATTTATTTTTAATGTGCAATTAATTGTTTGTGGAGCTAATATTAATTGGACTCATTGGTTTCTCATTTAAAACAATTAAATCAGGAAAATAAAGCAGCTTGCAAATGATCACACTGAACTGCAGCGTAAAGAGCACTACCATTTCTTAATTGACTGAATATTAGTAAAATTACTTGAGAAAATAAAATTAGTTAAGCTGTCCCAGATGTTGTTCCTGGACACTCCTCTGGTTTTCATAGAATATCAAGATTTAAAAATGTTTGAAAATAAGAAACAAATCAGAATAAGAAATGAAAACTTTTCATTCATGAGATCCTTAAGACATAATTGGAAGTGACTAGAATCAGTTTTAATACTCGATAGAGAGTGCCTGTGAATATTTATTTCTAGGATTTTATGACTATTTCTGATGCACCTTTTGGAGCACTCAAAGGTCAGAGTGTTGTTGAATAACACCCTCTTTGACCAAAGCCTCTAGTAAGAAATACCACATGGAAATGATTTCCTACAATTTAACAAAGAGAAAAAAATGTCTTTCTTCACCAAAGAATAATATGGAGCTGAGTGAAAATTATGTTACTGGGTTGACTGATGAAAGTAAACATGTTAAGTCCTAAGGGAAAGTGATAGTGAGTTAAATCAATAAAGTACATAACCTTGCCTAAAAGCAAAATGAAATAAGCTTTTTGTTTGATTTTTATATAAGTATGAGCCACTTTCCATATATAGTGTTTAGCATTATCAAGTTATAAATTTATATAAAATATATTCATGAGGCAATGTTGTTTTTCACATAAAAAGTTTTCCCCATGATAGGATTAGAGATGCTAGTATACATTCATTAATTTGCTTTTTTCTAAAAATACTGACTGCCTTTTATTTGCCATGCTCTGTCCTCTGCCTTGAGTGTATAATATTGGGCAAAATAAGCAAAAAATAGTGTTTGCTTTTCCCTCCAGCTTTACTGAGGTATAACTGACATATAACATTGTATAAGCTTAAGGTATACAACTTAATGCTTTGATTACGTATAGACTATGAAATGATTACCACAATAAAGTTAGTTAACACATCTATCACCTCACATCATTACAATTTTTTTGTGGTGAGAACTCTTAAAATCTACTTTCTTAGCTACTTTCAAATATATAATACAGTATTGTTAACTTAGTATCTGCTTTTATGGTGCTCATAGTTTTGAGTGGAACAAATCTGGTGAGACAGAAAAAGAAGAAAACATTGGTCAGTTTTTGGGTAAGCACCTTCTCATTAATTGCAACTCTGTCTTAAAGAATTATCTTGAGCACTCTGAAAACAGATTCACAAATACCACTATAGCTAGTCATTCAAATCTTAGTAAAACTTATGAGAAAGGAATTTGCAGAAAATTGCTAGAGAAGTATAGTGAGTGTGTCTGGTCATATGGATGGACAAGGCACATTATCAGGTGCTGACCTTCCAGGGAAGGGAAGGTAGTTACACAGCGAGGAGTACTGAGGGATAGATAACTCCCAGTATAATTCAATTATCCCTCAACTGTTTTGCTCAGAGATGTCCCTGCATATCTATGACATAAATATTCAAACCTAAGTGTTTTTCATAACAAAATGGTAACTGTGAATTGCATATTACATTTAACTATTGAAATAATAAGTTAATATCTTTTTGTCTCTTACTGTTGGGAAAGATTTAATTTGGTTATTAATTTAGTGAGGTATCCAAAAGTGCGGAGATATAAGTTCTTAAAATATTAATAATATAACTTTGATCATTTGACTTAGTCGAAGCTAAATGTCCCTGGGCCCTGATGGGGATTCTGGTTAGATTCTCATAGTGAATACTTAGAAAAGGCAGACAAAAAAGGAACAAATTGGAAGTCATAGGGAGGATTAGTAATACATGTGTGGGGAAGACATCAGGGTTCAGAGGGGTTGAAATGGTGAGGGCAGAGGAAGTGTAGTGGTCCTAAGGAACATTTTCTACGTTCTGGAGGATACAGAAACAGTATAGGTCATGGAGGGAAGGAAGTAGAGACTCTCATGGAATGCAAACTTCTTGTATAAAGTTGAGGTGTGCTTGGAACAATTGTTCTTTTAACCGTGTGCCTGGCTGATAACAAAGTGAGACCATCAGTCTTTATATTTAAGAGTGTGTGAAATTAAGAGCATTGTGAAAGACAGGTGAGCAATATGAGGTTGCAGTGCTGAGATATACTGAGCTTCAGGAAAGGGTTGTGTGGTCTTTTCCTGAGTAGACTCCTGTGTGGTTTCCACATCTCCCTATTGTAAAAGTTCAGTGAATGAACAATAAAACTGAATGAGCAGAGTATACAAGAAAAAGAAAAGTAGAATATATATTTAAGTTCTGGAAGATGCAAAGTAGATGACACCATGGACTTAGACTTACAAAATAACAGGATGTTCTAATATTCTCAATATTCACATAACTAATGGTAGAAATATGAGTGGCTGGAGTGACCTAACTTGGGGTACAGAGTAGGTTATAGGAAATCATTGGTTGTGCAACCGAGAATCCAGTCAGGTTTGAGAAACTGGAGGTCTCCGTCTCCCTGTGGTGTGTGTTTGTTTTTGATCTCTGATAAGCTGTGAGGACAGGACTTGAGGAGTTGCAGTTTCCGTGAGCCCGGGAGGTCCAGAGCTTGTTGGGATTTGGGGTTCAAAACTGATCTTCAAATGACTTCCTACCCCTAGCTTCTACTCTGCTTCTCTCTCACTATATCACTGACATAAATATACATGCCACACAATTTCAAATTGGGACAACCACGCAAATGAGCATTTACTTCCACATACATAATGGGAAAAATACCTCTGGTGTTATCTATAGCAAATGAAAATGTTTTCATTCATTGCCTATATAGTGCCAACGCATGTAACTTAGACCAAGAATTTTTCCAGTTTCATTGGGTCACTGACTTAGTTGATACTAAATTGGGAAGCCAAACAAACCATACAATTGTTAACACAATACCATTTTGATGTACTGTTGGTCTGTAAGGTGGATACTGATGCATCACATGTGTAAAGACTGCATTGGTCATGTTGAATGAGTTCTTAATTTTATTTTTCATTTCCCTTAAGGTAACTATTAATTATATTTATTTATTTCCACTAAAAATGGAAATACAACATTTTGAACTAGTAAAATTGTCTTGAATATCTGGACATATCTTTGAAAACTGCAAAATATTTTTAGTTTTGTCATTCCTTTCAAATAATTCTCTATTATTATTATTATACTTTACTTTGGATGGCCCTGATTCTCTGAATAAAACCTTTCTTTGTGAAGCAAATGATTCAATTAGCCTTCTTAAATGATTATTTTTAGGTTTACTTTTAAAATAGTTGGACTACATTCTTTACCTAGTTATTGACTTATGAACTGATTTAATGTCTATGAGTGCCAAGTAAAATTTTGTTTTCAAGCTGAATATAACCAAAGTGCACACATCTTTTGCGTTTTATGAAATCTGAACATTTTCCATTTTCCCTTTTAATTAAAATCTTATTTCACTTCTCTTATTTTCCCTATTTTTCTCTGAGTAGTTGAAACAAGTGTAAACCAGAAATTTCAAAAGAACAGGAACACTTGGCTGTATTTCTGGCTGATCAAGAAGCAGAAAATGCAGGAAATCTAACGAGAAAGCTTATTATTATGATTTGCACAGCTCAGCTTTTGCATAATCAAGCATGTCAATGCACTCACACATTTGCAAATGTTGCTTAGCACCACACATCTGAATCTTTTTAATGCTTCTCCATTACCATTGCTTTTGCTGCCCCACTCAGGAAGTGGTCATCCATGACCCCAATTTTCAAAATGGGCCAGCTAAAAACAAAGACTGGATGTGTTTCCTAATCCTATCAAACCTTTTTTTTTTTTTTTTAAGCAGAATGAAAACAGGTGGTGTTCTCAATTTTTAAAGGAGCCAAATTATGAACTGTAAGCTGAATATGGCTGTGATTATCCAGGTACAATTGCTCACATGAAAGTTGGTAGAATTGTAGAAGAAGCTATGCAATATTCAGGTCATCTTTGTTAGCAGCTGTGGTGCGTTTGATCTCTTAATATCATGCAGTACTTCAGTTAATGTTATAGGAACATATGTTGCTATTTGTCAATATAATAGTGTAATACATATGTATGAAGTTGGGTGTCATGCCAAGGAAACTGCATCTACATCCTCCCAAAAGAACTGATATGAGTAGTAAATACCCCTCACTCCCTTTCTCACCTTTCCCTCATCCCTACACTTAGGACTCATATTAAAACATAGTGAAATGGTGAGGCATCATAAGACTGTTCACCATCATAGTCTGGTGATACTTTAAAATTCTGGTCCAATAAATAAAAATAACTTTATGGCAATCCATTTTATAGCTATTTGTTATTATTATTATAGTTATTTTACTGTATTTGTGATTACTAAATGAATGATTAGATATTGATTCTGAACAAGAGAGAGATGAATTTCAAAATCAGATTTTTCATGTTATTATGTATAACAGTGAAATAAAGTTTGAGCATCAGTGATTAGTGTTTCCTAAAATACTTCATGAATAAGAAAGAAAACCATAGATGATGATAAAATTCAGTGGATTTGTAGGTGATTGAAGAATCCCTTAAAAAGGTTGCTGTGTCATGGATTCTTGACAACCTGTAAAGGCTACAGGTGGTGAGGTAACATGGGAGCAGGGATCATAATTAATATTCAGAAGAGGACATTGAGGCCTTTTTCATCAAATGTATAGATGGCATAAAAGCCTTGAGAGCTAACCAGTATTTGAAAGAACAAAGTCAGAATACTAAATGCTGTCAACAAAATGGGAAGATAAGTAACATATAATAAGATGGAATTTTAAAACATTAAATGGAAAGGATTGTCCTTATTCTGAAAAAAAATATTTTTGCAAAAATAACATAGTATATGGAAGATGAGGCATAGCAAAAATATATGCTAGGGATTTTAACTGGAGGAAAGATTAATATGAAACAACTGCAGGATAAATAAAAACCCTCAGAACGTTTTGAATACATCAACCTTTGAACAGACCTTTATGTGTTCCAAGAGAGACTTTAATGTGACTTCCCGCAAGCTTATATTTTCAGGTCTAATTTTGAAATTGGATTAGTATATTAGAATTTTAAATCCTTTCAGTATCGTGATAGAAAAATCAAAGCTTGCTGACCATCTACCTCTTAAGATATGATCAAGACCTGTACTCAATATCTTAGGTACCATCTACTCCAGGTAGATAAGAAAAATCATCTTATACATTCTGGACACTAAATTCATGCATACAATTATTTTTAAATATTTATTTAGACTCAATAATGGGCCAGTAGCCACACAAAGCACAAATATTAGTTTCTCTCTGAAGGAAATATCTAAAAATATTAGGAAGGCTATCTTCATAAATATATTTTTCACTGAATTATTTATTTTAGGAAAAGTAAAAATAATATTAGAGGACAAAAACTGAAGGATAGGTAAATAATATTCTATATATATATATGGCAGGATACTGTCAAAGAATAATATTTCTAAGGACTTTATAATAACATGAATTTGCTCATGTCAACATGTTAAAAAACAGTAAATGAAGATATATATGTGAACACAGTCATGTGCAGGGTTATAAAAAAATCATACCAAAATGGATTAAAGTATATCTAAGTGAACACATTTAATACTAATTAGAAATATGTCTGTTGAAAAATATGGGCAAATCACATGAGAGAACAATTCACAATCATAGAAAGTCACCTGCTAAACAAAATGTAAAAATAGCTTAACTTGTTCAAAGGAATCAAATAAACGTAACTGAAAATGCTAATGCCATTTTAGTTACCTTAATAAGTTTTTAAAAAAGTATATAATAACATGATGAGATCAAAATTGCAACAACCAGGACTTCCCTGGTGGCGCAGTGGTTGAGAGTCCTCCTGCCGATGCAGGGGACACGGGTTCGTGCCCCGGTCCAGGAAGATCCCACATGCCGCGGACCGGCTGGGCCCGTGGGCCATGGCCGCTGAGCCTGCACATCCGGAACCTGTGCTCCACAATGGGAGAGGCCACAACAGTGAGAGGCCCTCATACCACAAAAAAAAAAAAAAAAAAAAATGCAACAACCAAGAAAAGATATGTATTCACAACTCTAACAATGTACTGTTAAAATATTTATCAAAAACTATAAATTCACATATTATGACCCTATTCCTCTTAAATTTTAATCCTGACTATGAAAAGCTTTCTTATGCAAAAACACAAGCAGACTAGAAACTCTAACTGTGTAAATGATCCTTGAAATGTTACATGAAACTTCTGAGGGCAGTCGATGCACCTAATAATAAAGGAATGCTTAATTATGGTTGTTCTCACAATGGAATATCATGCTGTTATAAAATAATTTATGAATTTTGAAAAACAGCATATAGATATGATATACTGTCAAATGAAAGTCAGGTTACAAATTGTAAATACATTAATATTTAAAGCTACATAAAATGTATAGGCATATGTGAAAAGATTAAAGGGAACTCTCAAACTGACAATAATTTTGTTAGCATGGTTGAAAGATGGGATGATTTCCATATTGAATTATTTTAAAATGTATTTTAAAAATAAAATCATACTTAAAGCCAAGAAGAACGTCTGCAATATATGTGTGTGACATATATATATATATATATACATACCTGACACTAAAGCAAATCATAGATGGCTTACTATAGAAATAAGTAAAGAGGAACTTCCCTGGCAGTCCAGTGGTTAAGACTGCCTTCCAATGCAGGGAGTGCAGGTTCAATCCCTGTTCAGGGAGCTAAGATCCCACATGCCTCAGGGCCAAAATACCAAAACATAAAACAGAAGCAATAATATAACAAATTCAATAAAGACTTTAAAAAGGGTCCACATCAAAAAATCTTTAAAAAAATAAAGTTGGGGAAATAAATGAAGAAGATCTTTGTAAAATATTGATATTTAAGGAATAGGCAAAAGATGAAGACTCACATTAACCTGATTAAAATGACAAAGAGGGCTGAAAAAGACTAAGTTGGCTGCAACTCCAACAAAGTGAAAAAGGTTTAGTTCTTCAGGAGGGCTGGTGATGTACTTGCTAAGGTAGTTTCCTCTCCTACCTAATTATGCTTGCGTACAAACAACAAACCTTCACTAGTATGAAGTAACCAGAGTATTTCACCTGCAGGAACCTGTACTAAATGATGTGCTTATTTGCAAGTTAGCAGTAGCAAACCTAAGTTAAAGCTGTCAGTTTGGGATTGGCTTAAAGGAGGCTGTGTCCAGGATAAAACTCTCTTTACAAAAGCTGTCTGCTCTGATCCCATCTCTAGAAACTGGCAAAGTTACTCCAGCAGGTGGGGAAATAGGCTGGGTAACACAATATGACTGAAAGTAGTGAGCACTCCTACTCAACTCAGGCAAAAGCAGAGGTGCAGTGTCTCTCCTTCTCTTCCTGAGTCCGACTGTGTATGTCTACATGGTGGTCTCCTTGCTGCCCCCAAACACCCATCATCTTCTCCTCCAGGTAATGCTCTACTGCCAATCCCTATCCCTTCATCACTATCCCAAATCCCAAGAATCTCACTTCTTAGCCAAAACTAACGAAATGACAAGGAAGCCCGGCTCCTCTTGTTGGCACAAGTCAGAGAGTATAGCAGAGGTGTGTAATTGAAGGCTGTAAATGGGGGATGAGTTTTTACTTGACCACTGACTCTAATACTGTGTTTTTCCAGAAAATCTCAAGTAAAGTACTTCACCATACTGGCCCAAATTCTAGGCTAAACATGGAGTCTTGAATGTTACTACAATGCCTATTCACTTATTCAATAATTTTTTACTGAACACCTAGAACCTGGTAGAGGAAAGATTGAGATGAATATGATTTCCTCAAGGTATTTAACAGATGAAATTTAAAAAGCATGTGAATAATATGAATATACTTACAATATTTTGGTATGGGTTAATAATGTTACACATATAAAATTATACCACCAGTAAGATGGAATCTTAGCTATGAGTAAGGGGTTATGGTAGACAGATGCCAGAGAATAAGGGAAGTGTCTTTAGTACAGAGTCTAGAAATACTGGCAGAAATTCTCCTGGAGAATTACTAAATCATTCCAGACAGAAGAAAAAGCATGGATGAAATAGAGACACATGAAAGGATCAACCATTTTAGAGAAAGTTCCAGTGCTTCCTTGTGACTAGAGAAAAGGGTATATGGCAAAGAGTGCTGGGAATGAAACCTTTAATAGAGCTAATTGGGAATCTGCTTTGGAGTATATGTGGAATTAGAGTTTCTTGAGGCCGTGAAAATAATCCAAGTGAAAGATGTTAAGATACAAAAAGGAGTGTGGGAATGAGAAGAGGATTGAATATAAAAGCTCATAGAATACGAGAGATATTTTACAACTGGAATTCATAGAACTTTAAGGTGGGAACTCCCTAAAGCAAAATTGTTCCTTTAGCTGAGATGGTTCAAGAATATCTTTCTTAAAATGTAGGCATCTAGCTGTAGCTAACATATCATTTTATGCTGGTTTCCCACAAAAGCAGACCTTGTTATGGGTACAAGTAGTTTACTAGGCAGATCTCAAGAAGCACTAGTAGAGCAGGAATATGAGACAAAGAAGGAAAATAAGTCAATACAGGTGCATATGTAAACAGGTTACCACTGAGTTACTGAAGCTCAATCCCACTGGGAAATGTTTCCAGGTTATTCCACCCAAAGTGTGATTCCCATTCATCAACTCCATCCATCACCTGGTTGTATACTACTCATGGGGGCATTAAATTGTTTGCACTCTGCCTTGACCCTTGCCCACAGACTGAGAATATTTTTATAGCCAAAGAATATGCCTCTAGACAGAGTCACAGGTGTTTGCAGTAAGAAGCTGTGAGAGCTGTGAGCACCAAAGAGATTTGGGTGCGAACTCAAAGCATCTGCTAAACACATTAAACCACTATTTCTCAACTGAGAGAATTCTGTAGAATTCTGTATGCATTTCTACAATAAACTTTAATGTTTTAAAACTTTTTTTTATTATCTACTTAAACATAGTTTCAGCATATTCTGAATCTGGCTAATACCTTTGAACTTTGCTTCCTGATAGTTTCAGTAACTAAGCGATAAATCATACAAAGAAGTATAAATTTTTAAAAAATAAATAAGAAAAAAGTCATGACATATTGTATGAATGGAGGTTTCAGAGAAATTTTAGTAGAGAAAAGTTGGAGATTTTATTCAGATGGCCCAAGCTAATAAACACATACTGTTATGGGTTGAATTGTGCCCAACACTCAACAAATTCATTTGTTGAGTTCTAACTCCCAGTACCTCAGAATGTGACCTTATTTGGAAATAGTCAATGAAGACGGAATTAATTAAGATGAAGTCATTAGGATGGGTCCTAATTCAATATAACTAATATTTTTATAAAAAGGGGAAATTTGGACAAAGAGACACATGTACACTATGTGAAGATGAAGGCAGAGAACTAAAACCCAAGGAATGCCAGAGATTGCCAGCAAACCAGCAGAAGATATTTCTTCTGGAGGAGGGAGGCACGAAACAGATTTTTTTTCAAAACTCTCAGAAGGAACAAACCCTATCAACACATTTATCTTGGACTCTGGGCTCCAGAACTATGAGGTAATAAATTTCTATTGTTTAAACCACCCAGTTTTTGACTCTGTTTTGGAGGCACTAGCAAAATAACACACATACCAAAGTAAAATAAAACCTGTGTCTCAGTAGGCAATAACAAATATCATGATCATAGTGAAACTAGAACACTCAATCATTGTTCATCCCATTAAGTTAATGCTTTTATTTTTATTGGTTTTGTAGTTTTATTTACTATTTTTAAATTATTTTTATTATTATGGTATATAACAGCTATAAGCATAAGGAATTTGTTATAATTTCAATAAAGTTAACATTTTCATAAAAATAACTTGATAGTTGCTACCTGAGAATATTTTTAATGGGTTCCATGAAAACATATCTTGAGAAATCCTGCTGTAAACTATTGGCATTTTTTATTAGTATGGTATGACTGATATGATGGTTAATTTTATGTGTCAACTTGACTGGATTAAGGGATATCCAAATAGCTGGTAAAACATTATTTCTGGGTATGCCTGTGAGGATGTCTCCAGAAGAGATTAATATTTTAATCAGTAGATTGAGTAAAGAAAATTGCCCTCACCAATGTGGGTAGGCATCATACAATTCCTTGAGGGCCTGAATAGAATGAAAAGGTGAAGGAAGAATAAATTAGCTCTCTCTGAGCTGAGACATGACATCCACCTTCTCCTGCCCTAGGACATCAATGCTTCTGGTTATCAGATGGGGACTTACACCATTGGCCCTTGATTCTCTTCCAGTTTCTCATCTTTACAGTTTTTTCTTTTGGGGGGGGGTATCTTTTTTTTTGGTCTCCAAAAAACTTTATCCATTAATATAAAAATATGTGGAACCTGTAAACTTTCAGGCTAACATCTTTCATTTTGGACATCTGAAATGAATTGAGATCACTATTCTAAGACCTAAGTTCCATGACAAGTCCAGCTTCACAAAAGTGCCTATAATTTTATATGTTAACTTAGCTGGGCCATAGTTCCCCAGATATTTGGTCAAACATTTATTCCTGATGTTTCTGTGAATGGTTTTTGGATGAGATTAACATTTAAATTGGTGGACTTTGAGTAAATCAGATTACTCTCTATAGTGTGCGTGTGGGGGGGGGTGGGGGGTAGGAGGCTCATCCAATCATTTGAAGGCCCTTAATAAACAAAGACTGACCTATCTGGAAAAAGAAGAAATTCTGCCAGCAAATGGCCCTCAGACTTGAACTGCAAACTTGCTTTCTCCCTCCATCTCCAGACCTCCAACTACTTTGCAGATTTTGGACTTGCGAGGTTCCGTAATTACATGAGACAATTCTTTAAAATCAGTAAATCAATCTCTCTCTTTCCCTCCCACCGCCCCTGCCTCTACATATACATCCTATTGGTTCTGTTTCTCTGGAGAATCCTCACTATTTCTGACTACCTGTCCTTAAATAAATTACCTGGACTAATATGGGTGCAAATGGTATCATTAGTCTACCTTGAGTCAGGTAGCCATCTTTGAGCCAATCAATGGTGGGAGAAGACTGGAATATGCAAAGTAAGGCAAGTTCCTATATGAGCATTTGATCATACAGTTAGAGCAAGAAAGAAAAAAATTATTTTACTGAAGAACAAAGTTTGGAGAGCTGTATGAAGAACATCTCACACATATAAATATGTTTGCTGAATCAGCCACCAAAAATAGCACAGTTTAAGATAAAAGACATGTAAAACTAAGGTCCAGGTGTGGTATTTTCTTCCAAATAAAAAATATAAAAGAGTTTAATTAATTCCATCTGGTAAAAAGTACCATGTGACTAAACTTAATTAAACTGGTGAATTTCAAAGTATGCAACTGACTGGCCTCACACATCTGCTATTTTTCTAAAAATGACATTTGTAGAGTATCTTAAAAGTGCTTTGGACCTAATTTGTTTTCACTATTGAATTCAATCTATATTTTACATGTTAAATTACAGATTACGTAATATATTATGTAAAATACACAATTCATCTGATTTCTTAATTAAACTGAATTTAATCTAAACAAAATATGTATGGAAATCTTAAAGTCAAATAAATATTGAAATATGCTATAGTATTTCATGCCATAACATTTTATGGCCACATAATTAAGATTTATAATGTGCAGTAAATATTTACAGCCTGAAAATAGAATCAAAAGAATGTCCAGATATGAGAGAGACTCATGTATTTCCCCCATATTTCCATTACAAGCACTTTGGCACAGATTTTAGTCACACAGTGGTTGGGTATATGAGTTTGTGGTCAATTCTGGACAAAGGATAGATTAAATTGGAAGGCTGAGGACTGCTAATTTCTATTTTATAGTCTTTCTTAATAATAGCAATCAACAGGAGAGTGGAAGTCTTTCATTTCTGACTCTTGCGGGCAATAAGAGGCTCCCCCTTCTTTCATTCAGACCCTAATATAAGGTACTACTACTCTGACAGAAAGTTACCAGTAGATCCATTTTATGAAGAATACAGTAATTGTCCAGTAAGTGAATTCATGTCCATAGAGAATTGAGAGGGAGCTAGCTGGCCTTGAAAGCCAGACAACATACATCTGTTGCTAACTTTGTCACCCATTAATTGTCACTGAGGAAACATGTGAATTCTCTGGACATTAGTTTCCTCAACTGGATATTGTGGGGAATAGAAGGAAGTCTCCATCCTTCAATTAAATGAAATAAATTTTGATTCTACTACACATAACTGTTCTAAGGAAAATATCAACAAATAGGGCAGTAGAACAAATACATTTTGATTCTACTACATGTAACTGTTTTAAGGAAAATATCAACAAATAGGGCAGTAGATGTGTCAATTGTTCACAGAACAACCATTTTCACTTTTTCAAGCACATCTCATGTCTTTTTGCTCTGTCAACAAGACTTTCTTTGGGAACTGAAACTGAGTCTCAATACATTCATTTCAAAAATCTGCAGATACTTTGGAATTTCTGTGCATAATGAGATATTTTTCAGAAAAAAAATACCTTAGCTGTGTGTGTAATATCAAACTTGCAGATTGAATATTTTAATGTTATATTTTTGGTCACTGAATCAAAATCTTTCTCAACTGAATACTTAATCACTATAACATATCCCTGGAACTTATTTCAAATCTATGGCTTTAAGTTACTTTCAAAATACCATGAGTATTTTTAAAACTAGCAGTGAATACTCCCCATTCCATAAAATGTAACCCTAAACCAACATTCAGGTTTGCACTGTGTTCTCATACTTCCTATTTTTCCATATCATTTGTCTTGTTTCCATTCTTTCTGATTTAGTATCCAGTTTACTTAAGCAATTATTATCATTTCAGCTGCTGAGTGCTACAGGATATATTGCCTTAATATTGTTGTTGCATCCCAGCCGTTATTCCTGGTGCCTACAACAAATGATCCTTCAAGTAACACTGCAGAACAAGAGTAGTAGGTACAAATGCACTGCTTCCAGGAACATTCAATCTCCATATTGAGACCCCAGGGACACTGGATAATTGTTATGACAACAGAACATGAGTAGTTTCATTTGTTAGTTGATTTGTTTTAAATGTATTTGTTCATTGGTTCTTTAATTCATTTGCCTTTAAGTTATTGGTTTTTACTGTGTATTTTATTTTGTTGGGGAGTAATTTATGAGGGGGAGGCAGGTCTCATTTTTAACAAAATAATTTTTTAAGCAGCCATTGTGGAATGTAGGTACTCTCACAAAAATTATGTTTTTGCAAATTGTTTTATACAGGATCAAATGTTATTTTGCTGTTTTATAGACAACATTGCAACATAACTATCACACGCTTGCTTGCTTATGCCAACTCTGCTTGTTCCCTCTGATTTTTCTACTACTCTCTTTCTCCTTTTTTTTTAAAACAATTTCCTTTATCTGTCTGGCTACTCTTCTATTTTGTTGTTATTGCTGTTACTTATTTGATTGGTTTGTTTTGTTTAGCTATCCAATTATTATTTGTTGGTTAAATCATAATAGATATCACATTCAGAGCCTAGTAAGAATTCTTGGCTCAGACAATTTGGGATAATAGAGAAGACTTCCATGAGACTCAGAATGCAGGAGAGAGCTTTTAAACATGCTTAGTTTTGAAAAAACAATAATATATGGTCAGGTATAGTGCATTTGGTATCCCAAAAGTGTACAGTGAAATGCAGTTTGGGATATAAGAAATTTATTTTAATCAACATCTGTGGAAAAATAAGGTGGGATAAAAAGTAAGAAGAATAATTCAACTATGATATAGGTCCAACAAAACCTCACCCAAAACAATGGAAAGGTCTGAAAGGAATATTGCCTTTCAGAGTGTTCTGTATCTGGTTAAAATGCCCAGATATTTATACTCCACCTCACTCATCAACCAGATCCATACCACCCCAAGGAGAGCATAAGCTTATACAAGGCAGCTCTCTGAAACTTAGGCCAACTCTGAACTAGAGGCTTTCTTTTTCTTTTTCTTTTTTGGCCGTGCTGTGCAGCACGCAGTATCTTAGTTCCCTGACCAGGGATGACAGAACCTGTGCCCCCTGCGTTGGGAGCGCAGTGTTAACCACTGGATCACCAGGAAAGTCCATCTAGAGGCTTTCTGATGACAGTATTCCCACAAATGGAAATAAATACTCCTTACAAAGGTATCAGGGTGGAACCTCACTGTGTCTACAACATTAGAGAAGACTAATTTGGAATATCATAGACAGATGTTACCATGATATATATATTCTCTGGCTCAGACCCGGGATATTTTTCAAAGTTTCACGAAGGAAGAAGCTATGAAACAAAATGAAAATTAACTTTGAGGACCTAGAATAAATTGTAATGTTTCCAAGGTCAGAATATCCCAGTAGACTCAAGTATTTCTAGAAAAGAAAAAAACTGAACTTTAACAGAAACAGCACATTAACAATAGTACATTAACTACATCAGTAGGAAAAATACTTATCCATGCAATAAGAATTTATGCATGCATACTTTATGTTGGAGGCGATGCTGATGATGGAGGGGGTGGAAGAAGCATAGTAAGTTTCAATCGCAGATATAATTATCAAAATTTCAGAAGCTCTCACATAAAAGCTTATCTTTTATCCATATTAGGATGGAGGATCATGACAAGCTTTTTGAACTCATTTAGGATCCCACATTTGTTCTTCTATATTTTTCAAGTCCACTATGTTAAGCCAATAGCTAGGGAAGGAAAGGATGGTGAGCAGGAAGTTTCTAAAGACCAGGTCTAATAAAAAGAAATGAAACAGAGTTATTTGTAGTGAGGTGGATGGACCTAGAGTCTATCATACAGAGTGAATTAAGTCAAAGAGAAAAACAAATACTGTATGCTAACACATATATATGGAATCTAAAAAAAATTGGTTCTGAAGAACCTAGGGGCAGGACAGGAATAAAGACACAGACATAGAGAATGGAGTTGAGGACATGGGGAGGGGGAAGGGTAAGCTGGGACGAAGTGAGAGAGTGGCATGGACATATATACACTACCAAATGTAAAATAGCTAGTGGGAAGCAGCCATATAGCACAGGGAGATCAGCTCAGTGCTTTGTGACCACCTAGAGAGGTGGGATAGGAAGGGTGGGAGGGAGACGAAAGAGGGAAGAGATATGGGGATATACGTACATGTATAGCTGATTCACTTTGTTATAAAGCAGAAACTAAGACACCATTGTAAAGCAATTATACTCGAATAAAGATAGGAAGAAAGGAAGAAAGGAAGAAAAGAAAGAAAAGAAAGGAAAGAAAGGAAAGAAAGGAAAGAAAGAAAGGAAGGAAGGAAGGAAGGAAGGAAGGAAGGAAGGAAGGAAGGAAGGAAGGAAGGAAGGAAGGAAGACCAGGTCTAGAAGCAGTGCTTATCATTTTACTCACATTCATGGACCATAACTCAGCCACAGATTACACTGAACTGCAATGGAGACTGTAAAATGAAGCCTGGCAGGGCTCCAAGAAAGATAGGACAAGTTGGACATTGGTGAACATTCATAACCTCTGCAGATGAGTGAGAACATTCATAACCTCTGAGATGAGTGAGCACATAGGGAAGAACTCAAAAGAGAAATACTCTTGGTAAGGTAATTATACTGACTTAAGAGTTCAAAGCAAGTAGAAGTGTGATTGTCACTCATGCCACCTGAGAAAGTCTGTAGACAGAAGAACTACCAAATAAGAAAAATAGGTTGCACTTTTGCTCTTTTAAGCAATTAGCCTAGGAATAAGTTGAAAGTTATATAAAAGAAAATCTCAACAATTCAACATTCAAAACTTTTTTTCATTTGAAGTACATCATGTACAAAGATTTATTGTTAAGATCTTGGAATATTTCTGCTCTTGAGTTATAAACTTCTTGTACTTATAGACAATTAGTGTGTATATGATACAATCTTCCATGCAGCTTCAACAATTATTGAAGTGTAGGATGATGGATTACAATAAGTAATTTATTTGAAGACAAAATGATTACTTCCAAAATATTGTTAAGTGTCAAAAGTATTAAAATGTGTTGATAGGTTGTTGTAGTTCAGTGGCATTTATATTTCTAATGACGTAAAGAGGAGGAGGAAGGAAAGCATCCAAATTACCTATACAATTTTAATATGTAATCACTTGAGAAAATGTGAGCTTAAGATATAGAATTATGTTGTACACCTGAAACTAACATAATACTGTGTGTCAAATATGCTTCAATTAAAAAAAAGAATATAACAGAGGAATAAAATGGCAGGTCTATAGAAATCAACCTCTCCAAATTACACGAAATATATGAAATGACCTCACAGCTACGAAAACTCTATGAAGAGCCATACCATTAAAATTATTGAAAGGATGCTAAAACTGAAAGTATAGCTATGACTAAAAGAAAAAAAATCCCAGCGTATGGCTCTACGTGCTCCCACCATACACCCACTGCACAACAATGTTTTGTGGTGAACAGAGTCACAAAAGGAAAAATATGCATGGAAAACACAGTAGACACAAGTCAAAGGGACTGAGGAAAACATCAAGAAACATTAAATCTGTGATAAATCTGAAAATACAAATAAGTAACTGAACTGACAAGAGAATGGACTAAGAGGAGGAGTTTCAAATTAAGGATAATTTCATGGGCCAGACACCATATAAAGCTCCAGGCAGGATATTTAAAGGTACAGATTTCGTTCAAATGGGCAAGCCTGATTTAAATGGACCCACTTCTAAAGACATAGCTTCGATGGAGACAAAAGTCACAAAAGAAGAAATAAACACAATATGGCAATTGGGTGGAAAAGAGGAAAAGAAAAAAGTAGAAATTTTAGAATCCTGAAAGACAAAAGAGAACTGCAAAAAATCATGGGACTTACAATTACTTTGTTACCAGCAAAATATAGAAACAAACAGCCTTGTTATATATCTGGACTTTGATAGAGTAGCAGAAAAGGATGCCATTAAACTAGAAATGTGGATAACACCCCAATTTCATAAAAGTAAACAAAGTGGTCTATAGACCACTGTTGCAGTAAATCAGGATACAAAATTTCACAAAAATCAACAGGGGAAAATTTTCCCCTTAAAAATAATAACAAAGCAGAAATAAACTGTACTTCTGTACTCTAAATAGAATTAAATATACTCAAGCATTTGAGGATATGTAAAATCTTCCTTGAGTCATAATTTCAAAAACTATTAACAGTAATGTATGAGACAACTGGGAGAAATTAAAAGAGTTGATTGAACTTTGAAAAACAATGGAAGAAGACAAAAGCACTGCATAAATAAAGGAAAAAAATATAAGGTGCTCAAGGAGGAATAGAGATGGATTAAAATTTACTAAGGATCTTTGAAGAAAGGCCAGAAAACAACCAAAAAATATAAATGGTATATAGAAGGAATAAACATGTCAAGAGTGAAGGCAGTGGAAATGGAAGACAGAAAAAGAAGGGAACAGTATTTGTATTATTAGTCTCTGAAGTAGAAAAAAATGGAAGAGAATATTCAAGAAAATATTCCAGAAATAGAAAAAATCCTGGATCTACACAATGAAAGAACTTACTGGATACCTGGGAAAATTAACTCAGAATGATCAATGACAAAATACTTCTCAAAAAAAAAAAAAGATTTCAAAGATAAAAACTAAATCCTCAAGACCACCGCATGAAAAGTTTAAATGACTCACAAACTCAAAAACATTTCTCACATTGACCTTTCAAAATCAATCTAAAAGTCAAGCAACAATCAACCATCACTTTAAAAAATTATAAAGAAAGAAAGTACAGAACATGGATTTTATGTCCAGCAAAGCTATCTTTCATGTATCAAGGCCATAGAGAGAGAGAGAGAAAAAAAATAAACTTCTCAACATAGCTTAATTTAAGAAATTTTGCACCCATCAGGTCTTCTTAAGGAATCTACTAAAGGATGAGCTTCATCCAACCAAATAATGACTAGGAAAACTATGGCAAATGGACATATGGTAAATGTCTCTCTAACCCTGGTGCAGAGAAAGGCTTTCTAAATTTGACTCAAAATCTAGAGGCAATAAAAGAATATAATGCTAAATTTGGTTACTTAAAAAAATTATATGACAAAACCCACCATAAACAAAATCAAAAGACAACTGTTAAGACCAGGAGAAAACATTCACAACACATGACATCTATAAAAGAATTATATCCCTAGAATAAATATTTCTATTAAAACTTGAGAGGCCAAGTACCCAAAACCTAATGCAAAAACATGAAAATGCAGAAACAGACAATTCAAAAATAAAAGATAAAAGTGGTCCTTAAATATATAATGTTTATACTCACTCATAATTAGAAATATGAAATTAAAACAATACCAAGATAGCACTTCTTACCTATCAGACTGGCAATATCTATATCTCTATATCTATCTATCTATCTACTATCTATCTATCTATCTGTCTATCTATTTACCTGCTACCCACACATTTCAGTGGTAGTCTGTTGGGAAATAGGTACTCTCATACATTGCTGACAGTAGTGCAAATTACACTTCTATGCAGATACTTGATAATACTTAATAAAACTGCTTATATGCACATACTTATTTTTATGCACTTACCAGTAGGAGACTACCCTGAAGATGCAGCTTCAGTTATTTGGAAATATATATTTATAAGGTTATTCAATACAGCATTGTTTGTAATTGTAAAATATTGTAAACAACCTAAGTATCCATATGTAAGAGAGTGGTTGAAAAAACTATGGTACAGCTGTACAATGGAGCACTATGCAGCTATAAAAAAGAATTGAGGGAGATATCTACTAACCAACAGTGGAATGATTTCTAGAACATACTGTTAAGTAAAAAACAAAAAGCCCCAAAGAGTACCCATGTTATGTTACCCTTCAAATGAAGAAGATGGGATATAAGAACACACACATATGTGCTCACTGGTTACCTGCAGGGAACATGTTGCCAAGTAGTGGTAAGAAGGGAAAAACGGAAAAGCAGCAGCAGAAATGAAGAGGGAGTGACACTTCTCTGAGTATAACTATTTTATAACTGTGACTCTTAGAAACATAGTAATGTTTTACATATCTTTCACTCACCCCAAAATAAACAATTAAAGCCAAGCAGGATGTGGAAGAAAGCCAAAGTGGAATTCATACACTAACAAATGAATGGTTTTACATATAATAGCATAATTGCACTGCAGAAAACATGAGGCAAACCCAAATTGTAGAAAATTCTACAAAATAGTAGATCAGTACTCTTCAAAGTTGTCAAGATATTTAAAGACAGGAGAAGATTAAGGAAATACTACACATTGGAGGAATCCAAGGAGAACTAACAACTAAACGAAATGTGGATACCTGGATAGGATCCTGGAACAAAGGACTTTGGACCTTAAGGTCCAAGGAGAAATAACAACTAAATGAAATGTGGATACCTGGATAGGATCCTGGAACAAACAAAGGACCTTAGGGGGGAAAACTGATGAAATGTGAACAAGGTCTGCAAGTACTAAACCAATGCTAATTTTCTAGTTTCAATAATTAAACGATGGTTATATAAAGGGTAATATTAGAGGAAATGAGGTGAAGGGTATACAGGAATCTTAGTACTATTTTTGCAACTTTTCTGTAAGTCTAAATTTAGTTTAAAATAAATTGCTAACAAAAAAAAGGGATTGTGGAAATCAAATTTCATTTTCACAGCAGTATAGTTAGAATAAAGCATAATTTTGAATGGCTCTAATTAAGTAGATTTGTCAAATTTATAAACAAATGTTTAGTAATTTTTATACCATAAAAAGGAGAGTATCATTAATAAAGGGCCAAGTGGACAGAGCTGGTAAATGATCAGTAATGTAAAAAGACCTCCTATCAATTGTTCAATTATTTGTACCCCACCAAGTCAAAAAAGATAATAAAATTAAATGGATAGTATGATTCCTCGTGAATAATTATCTACCATATATCTTGATACATGGCTTTCCAGTGATAAAATCTTTTTAATAACTGATATAATATTTGTTTAAAAATCAGTCCTGATTTACACAGTAGGAATGAAGTACATAAATATAATCAGAGAGAGCTTTGAATGGTTTCATCATGTTTGTGAGTAAGAAGAAAACATCTAAGAATTCTAATTTTAACAGTGTAAAGGCACAGGTTCAATCAAAATAAGATAACTTGATAAGGGAACTATTATGTAAATCACTTGAGTGTCCTAAACACAAGATTATTTTGACTCTTTTACTTCAAAAACTTCATTTTCCCTTTCTTGAACACAGATTGCCAGGAGTGTTTCAGCGTGAATTTAAGATTAGTTAAATTATTCAATATTGCAGTAGACTGAATGTCTGTTTCCCCCCCCCCCATATTTTATATCATGAAACCCTAATCCTAATATGATAGTATTTGGTTGTGGGGTCTTTTGGAGGTAATTAGGTCATGAGATGGAGCCCACATGAATGGGATCAGTGCCCCTAAAGAGAGGCCAGAGAGCTAGCTAGCCTTCTTTCCTTCTCGTGAGGACACAGCAAGAAGACAGCCGAATGTAACCAAGGAAGCAGGCCTTACAACGAACCTCACCATGCTGGCACTCTGATCTCCACCCTACAGAATATGAGAAATAAGTGTTTATTATTTAAGCTAACCTGTCGATGGTAATTTTTTATAGCAGCCCAAACTGACTAAGACAAGTTTTTGTTTTATGTAGAGCATTTCAAACTATCCACACTTAAGAAAATAAAAGGTATATTCAGATTGAGACGGAGCAAGGGAAATTCTATCTAGCAAAAAGCAACATGGATGTTTAATGTTTCAAATCATTTTATACCTTAATTTTACTGAATTATAACTAAAACAGTATAACTGTAGTTCTAAAACATACAGCTTTTCATAATTTAAGCTTCCATTAGTCCAAAAGAAGAAAGAAATAAACAAAATGATTACCAACCGGTATATAAAAGTGGAGTTTTATATATTCTTACTGTTTTCAAAATCAAGCGTTTAAAGGAAAAAAACAAAAGTGGGTTTTTGATTGTTGCCTTTAATAAATGTTAGCAAAATAAAAATGATATTTCTCCTTTCGTGCACACCTATAAGCTAATAATGAACGGTGGGTGTGTGTAGTAATAGAAAAAAGGCCACATGATACTAATTTAGAAACATAATCATTAGAGTGAAAAGGGAGTTCTATACTCCATACTTATTTATCTTGAGGATAAGACCAGGCTCAGAATTGTTAGAAGACACACTTACTTTACTAAAATACCTACATATATTACTTAGCATCACCATATTAGCATTGATTCTAACTTGACAATTTTAGTCAGTCTGTGGTTTGATGATAATAGTACATTTCATCTGAGTGCTGCCTTTCATTTTGCTTTTGTGGTTTGGAAGGCTCCACTTCCGAAAATCAAATCTCTCTCTCTGCATGAAGTTTTCAATTATCCCGGCTGAAATATTCCCCCCAGATACGTCAGTGAGGTGGCTGCTACTCTTAGAGATCTTTTCTTTATTCTATTGTATATACCGTCTCCTTTTCTGCACCAAAAGCCTTTGCTTCTTCTTAACTTCCTTCAGCAAGTGCTCTTCACTCCTGCAAAGAGTGCTCTACAGAGCCAAAGGCAGAGGGAAAGGTTGCTGGGTACTCTAAGAACATCACTATCATCCCTCCCTCCTTTTAGAAACTGATTTTATCTTGAGGAATCTGCAGATTCCCCAAGATAAAAATCAGATCAAAGATGCAGATTTTATAGCATCACATTCACACAACCTGAAACTTACACATGCAATCCAGCACTAGGCAATTAATATGTGATTTCCATTAGTATGTAAAAGACTAAGACTAAGTTTTTATCAGTGATTTCACCATGTATTTTGGGTGCTTTATTTTTCTTATCCTTCAAGTCATCTGAGGTGAAATATGGAATAACTATTGAAATACTAAAATTTCAAACACTTATAATTAAAGGTAATGGGTTTCTATTGTTTTTTATAATGTCGGACCATAGATAATCTTGATGCATTTGCAAACCACATTTCTATAGAGTAAAAAGACTTAAAACTGCAGATAGGACCTTACATTTCCTGGGTGCAGTAAACCACCTGAAGATCTGTAGCAAGTCAGATTTAACTCTGATCCCCTAATTAGAATAAGATGTTAAATATCCAGTAGTTTAAACAGAACACTTCTTGAAAGGCATCACTGTTGGTTGTAAAGATGACAGTCATTTGTCCTTCCACACAAAACTAAAGGCCAAATATACGATAAAAAGAATTAAATAAAACAGACCAAAGGACCCATGAACTGAAATATATTTCCCTGAACTGAAATACATTTACTGGATTAAGGATTGAGCTTCTTTGCTTTAAGTAATCTATTTCATATTTGTTAACCTTCCAGCTTAACTCTCAATAAGTAAATTTGTCGGGCAATTATATAAAGTTGGTTTAATTTTCTGCTTACCAAAAGAATTTATCATTATGCTTCTCCCACATCTAAATTTCTAGAACTAATTCTTTTCTAATCTTATTTCTTGATAACATATTAAAATGTTTTATTATTGCCTATAAATAACTATTTCCAAATATACAACACATATATACTTCTATGGTTCTAAATGAAATAATAATTTATTTTTATTTTATTTAGTTTGACAGACAAGAAAAATTTAAGATTATAAAGGCTAACAATCAATATTTTTTGTTTTTAAAAAGTAGTTCTGGAGTTTAAAACTCAAAAAATTCATTACTCTAATTTGAAACATTCAACTAGTCCTACCCTCAACACTTACTCTGCCCATAAGTCAGCATAATGACTTACAAGATTTCACATGAAGAATTTGTGTAAAATGGCACAGAGCTGACTACAGAGGTCTCCAGATTTCTTCTCTTTCCTTCGTTTCTCCTCTGCTCTTCCTGACATGTCATGATTGATGTGTTTTTATTCTCATTTACAAAATGAAGGCTTTGTTTGGCTGGACAGGTATTTTTTTTCAGGTGACTGAATCAGAATTCATTTTTGGTACAATCATTGTCCCTTAACACATAAAAATGTAAGCATTTTTGAGTATAAGAAATAAGTTGTTAAAGTTAATATATTTTGGTTGAAGCAAAACTCTAGTTTCAAAAGCACTAAAGAAGAACACCATGAATTTCTATATATCTACTTTAGGGTCATTTTAGCAAATGGTTCTGTGATATACAAATGCTTTGGTAATTCTTGATAATTGCTAGTTAGAAGCAAAGAATAAAATCAAAATTACACTTCTGCTTTTAAATAAAAGGAAAAAAACAGGTAATTTTCTTGACAAAATTTTCCAATAAATTGCTGCTAACTTAAAGGGAAGGGAGATGTTGTCATAATCCCTATTTAAGAAAAACTGATACTCTTTAAATTGATAGTAAATATAATATTAGGGAATAGAGAAAAGTAAAATAGAAAGTGCCTTGCCACAAAGACTTTAAAAAGTTAGGATCCTGTGTTTCTAAAACCATTTCTACGATATTGTCCTAAAAAATAAACAAAATAGAAAACTTTAAAATGATCTGAGAATGCAACAGAAGGAATAAATCAAATAAAAATCAGTAGATGAATATAAAGGAATATTATTCAGACAATAAAATCATGTCTTGGAAAATTACCTAATAACATAGAAAATACTGATAACATAAAGTAATATGAAAAAATTTGCCAAAAATATCTGTAGTATGATCTCAGTAATTTTAAAAGGAGTGTATGGAGAAAAATATTAACAATATACATTAGAGAATATAATGTTAATTTTTTTTCCCATTAATAGAATCATGCGCAATTAAAAATATATATTTTCTTATTTTCACTTACCTAACTTTTAAAATAATCTACTTTGGAGTTTTATTATTTTGGAATCAGAAAAATATAAACAAGTATAATAAAGTTATTACTTTGGAAATGTCTATATTCTCTACAGAAAACAGTTCCATGTATCAGTCACCCAGGCCAGTAGAGGCAAAAGCACCTAGAGCTGGTTGTTGTTGTTATCATTTTACAAAACAAGTAAATTTATTCATTTCAACTACATAACAAATTTTAAAACAGACTTCTAACCTGGTCCTATATTTCGGACAGCTGCACAGTAATAACCTGTGTCTTCAGAGTAGGAGAAAGGAAAAAAAGTGGTCTCTTACCTTTCTCTCACTTGAGCAATGGCTCTGAGAAAAATTTAAGTTCTTATTTCTTTGTCACTAAAGTGAACATAACTTTTTCCTGAACCTAGTTTTTCTCCTCTTCCTCACACTCTCATAGTTTTCTGCAAGGAGGATTGTCTTATTGAAAGACATTTGGCCCAAGTTTTTGTATCTCTCTCTATTTGATCTGTATTTTTAAAGAATGGCTTACTTTTTATAAAATTAACACTTAACAAAGTGAAGACAACAGGGTAACCTCCTTTCCAGACACAAAGCTGTATTGAACTCCACCATGAGAAGACCTGGGGGTATATCCTGTGGTTTGGCACAGTGCATGACATATAACTAATATTCAATAAACAAGTTTGAATGAAATAATATTTAAACAAATTGTTTGGACAAGCCACTACTTTGGGGTATGGTTCCCTGATTTATAAAATGAGAATGCTGTGGTCTAAATGTTTGTGCCCCTCCCAATTCATATGTTGAAATCTTAACCTCCCAAAGGTAATGGTATTAATGAGTAGGGCCTTTGGGAGGTGATTAGGTCATGAGGGTGGAGCCCTCATGAATGGAATTAGTGTTCTTATAAAAGAAACTCCACAGCAGCCCAAATGGACTAAGGGAAAAATCATTTTTAAGTACCCTTTCCAATCCTAAAATTTCTATAATTCTCACAGGAGCATATGTTATAGTGCCCTGAAAACACTGTGGAACAAAACTAGAAAGAATAAATTTTTCTAATACAGTAAACTTATTTAAAAGTTTAAAATTTGCATGGAATCAATGCCAAATTATTTGTGATACATCAATAGTTTTATAAATAGAATGGTTGATAGCTTATGTATAGAAAACAAACCCCTCTTCTTAACAATAAATTGACTTTTTTAACTGCCAATATTCTGAGAGTTCATTCTGTTTGTTGGAAGGTAATTCTGCATAAGGTTTCTTTCATTTTTGAATATTGTGTGAAGAGATCAGCTTTCCAGTCATTTTATATCCCATTCTGCTGATGAGCAGAAGTGACTCTCAAAAGAATCCATGTGGGAGAATCTGACTTGGGAAGGTATGAAGAGAGTCTACAAAATCCCAGCTATAATCTAATGGAATGCTCTTTGTCATTATTAATAATTCAGTATATAGGAGAGAGTGGCCAAGATGGTGGAGTAGAAAGCCCCTGACTTCACTTCCTCTCACTAGCACAGCAAAATTGCAGCTATTTACAGAACAATCATCAATAACAAAAAGATCAGAACCTACCAGAAAAGATCTTCTACAACTAAAGACATAAAGAAGGAACCACAACGACATGGGTAGGAGGGGTGGATTTGTGATATAACCAACTTACCATATCCCTAGTGGGCAACCCACAAACTGGAGAATAATTATATTGCAGAGGTTCTCCCACAAGAGCAAGAGTTCCAAGCCCATCAGGCTCCCCAGCCCTGCACTGGGAAGATGAACACCCAGAGAATTTGGTTTTGAAGGCCAGTGCGGCTTAATTTTAGGAGTCCCAAAGAACTGGAGGAAACAGAAACTTCATTCTTAAAGGGTGAACACAAAATCTCACTTGCACCAGGACCTAGGGCCAGAGCAGTAATTTGATAGGAGCCTAGGCTAGACCTACCTGCTCATCATGGAGTCTCCTGGAAAGGCAGGGGGTGGCTGTGGCTCACCCTGGGGACATAGACACTGGTGGAAGCCATTCTTGGGAGCTCCTTCTACCGGGTGTATGCTGGTGCTGGCAAGGCACCATTGTGGTATGCTCCCTCTAGCTCATTAGTGCCAAGACCTGCCTACACCCGAAAGCCTGCAGGAGCCAGTGCTGGGATGCCTCTGGCCAAGTAACTAACTGGGTGGGGATGTGTCATCAACAGGCTGCCCAAAGATTTCCTGAGCCCACAGCCACTTCTAGACAGTCCACCCAACAGGGGGGCAGACACCAGATGCATGAAAATCATAATTCAACAACCTGCAGAACCGGCCTGCCCAGAGCAGGCCAGACCTTAACTTATGACCAGCTGGGCCCCAGCCCTGACAACTAGCATGCCAACAAAAGTTTCAGGACACCCTGACCAGTACCCAACTGTGTCAGGAACAAGCCCCCCCATGAGCAATCTAACACTAGTGCTGGGATCCCTGGGCCCTGCAGCCAGACTCCAGAACCTGGGTCTGTAAGCTAATAGGCTGGGATTAACCCCATGACATGGCTTCACCTGCCAGTGGGTGGGCAATAACCCCAGAGTTTTCTAGACCTTAAATCTGCTCACCAGTGAGCCACCACTAGCCCCAGGGCCCCCTAGGGTTCTACAGTTGGCCACCTCATGACCAGGCCCCCCTAACCAGCAGCCAACAGCCTCTGCAAAAGGCGGGACCTGGCAACCAACTGGACTAGGGGCCAACCAAGCCTACAAGACCACCCACATAGTCAGCCCACCACAACAGAAGGACCCACATAGCACTCAAGCACACATAGGGGGTAATTCCTAGAGCATATGGCTTAGTTGATGAGAAAGAAGTGGGCTACTGGTTTGCATAGGACGTCTCCCACAGAAGACCACTTCTCCAAGTTGGGAAATGCAACTAATCTGCCAGATACATAAAAATTCAAACAGCAACTTAGGCAAAATGAGGCAGCAGAGGAATAGGATTCAGACAAAGAAATAAGATAAAACACCAGAAGAAGAACTAAGGGAAGTAGAGATAGGCAATCTACATGAGAAAGAGTTCATGGTAGTGATCCTAAAGATGATTAAATAATTTGGAAGAAAAAATGGATGCACAGAGCAAGAAGTTAGACATTTTTAACAAAGAGATAGAAAATAGAAAGAACAACCAAACAGAGATGAAGAATACAATAACAGAAATGAAAAATACACTGGGTGGAATCAACACTAGATTAAATGATACAGAGTAATGGATCATAGCCAGAAGACAGAGCAATGGAGATCAGTGATGCTGAAAGAAAAAAGAAAAAGGAAAAGAAGTGAGGACAGTTTAAGGTCAATATGCTAATATTCACATTATAGGGGTCCCAGAAGGAAACGAGAGAGAGAAAGAGACTGAGAATATATTTAGAGACATAAAAGCTGAAAATTTCCCTAAGCTGGGAAAGGAAACCATCACCTAAATCCAGGAAGCACAGAAAGTCTCATACAGGATTAACCCAAAGGAGAACACACCAAGACATGTAATTAAATGACAAAAAATAAAGATAAAATATTAAAAGCAGCAAGGGTAAAGCAACAAATAACATACAAGGTAACTCACACAAGGCTAAAAGCTTATTTTTCAGCAGAAACTTGCAGGCCAGAAGGAAGTGGTATGATATATTTAAAGTGACAAAAGGGAAAAACCTACAAATCAGAATACTCTATCCAGCAAGGCTCTCATTCAAAATTAATGGAGAGATCAGAAGCTTTACAGACAACCAAAAGCTAAAAGAGTTTAGCACCACCAAACCAGCTTTACAACAAATGTTAAAGGAAATTCTCTAGTCAAAAAAGAAAAGGCCACAACTAGAAGCAAGAAAATTAAGGAATGAAAAAGATCACCAGTAAAGACAAACATACAGTAAAGGAAGGAAATCATCCAAACACAAAGCTAGCAGGGAGATTAAAACACAAAAGTAGTAAAATCATCTGTATCCACAGTAAGCAGTTGAGAAATACACAAAGAAATTAGACGTAAAATATGATACCCAAAACATAATAATGAAAGTACAAATGCAGGGTATTTAATATGCATTTGAAATTAAGAGATTAGCAACTTAAAAAAATCACGTGTATATGTAGACTGCTATACAGAAAAACGTCTTGGTAACTGCAAATCAAAAGAGTATGAGATATACACAAGAAAAATAAAAAGGAATCCAAACATAACACTAAAGAGTCATCAAATCACAAGAGAAGAGAACAAAAGAAGAAAGGGGGAAAGAAAGATCTACAAAGACAAATCCAAAACAATTAACAAAATGGCAATAAGAACATACATATCAATAATTATCTTAAATATAAACAGAATAAATGCTCCAACCAAAAGACACAGACTGCCTGGATGGATACAAAAATAAGACCCAAATATATGCTGCCTACAAGAAACTCACTTCAGATCTAGAGATGCATGCAGAATGAAAGTCAGGGGATGGAAAATGGTATTCCACACAAATGGAAATCAAAGGAAAATCAAAGCAGCAATACTTATATCAGACAAAATAGACTTTAAAACAAAGACTGTTACAAGAGACAAAGAAGGAAACTACATAATGAAAATGGGATCAAGCCAAGAAGACTATATAACAATTGTAAATATATATGCAGTCAACATAGGAGCATCTCAATATATAAGGCAAATATTAACAGATGTAAAAGGAGAATCAACAATAACACAATAATAGTAGGGGACTAACATCAGTGGATAGCTCATCCAGCAACAAATTTTCATCCAGAAAATCAATAAGGAAACACAGGCCTTAAATAACACATTACACCAAATGGACTTAATTAATACACATAGAGCATTCCATCAGAAAGGAGCAGGATACACATTCTTTTCAAGTGTACATGGAATATTCTCTAGGATAGATGACATGCTGGACCACAAAGCATGCCTAAGTAAATTTAAGAAAACTGAAATCATATTAAACATCTTTTCCACCACAACATTGTGAAGCTAGAAATCAACTACAAGAAAAAAAAATGCAAAATCACAAAATCACAGAGGCTAAACAATATACTACTAAACAACCAATGGATCACTGAATAAATCAAAGAGGAAATAAAAAAATACCTAGAGACAAATACAAATGAAAACATAACAATCCAAAACCTATGTGATCGGGGGAGGAGGGCTAGTGAAAGTAAGGAATGGGAGTTTGGGATTAGCAGAGGCAAACTATTATATATAGGATGGATAAACAACAAGGTCCTACTGTATAGCACAGGGAACTATATTCAATATCCTGTGACAAACCATAATGGAAAAGAATATGAAAAAGAATATATTTATTTATATGTATAACTGAGTCACTTTGCTGTAGAGGAGACATTAACACAACATTGTAAATCAACTATACTTCAATAAAAAAATTAAAATAAAACCTATGTGATGGAGGAATCATGCTCCCTAACTTCAGACTCTATTACAAAACTACAGTAATCAAAACAGTATGGTGCTGGCACAAAAACAGACACATAGATCAATGGAACATGATAGCACAGAAATAAACCCACACAGTTATGGTCAATTAATCTGCAACAAAAAGGGCAAGAATAAACTAAAAACAGAGTTATTATAAGATCCAACAATCTCACTCCTGGGCATATATCCAGAGAAAACTCTGACTCAAAAATACATAAACCCAATGTTCATAGCAGCACTATTTACAATAGCCAAGACATGGAAGCAACCTAAATATCTACTGACAGGTTAATGGATAAAGATGTGGTGTGTATATATATATCTATATATATATACACACATACACACACACACACACACACAATGGAATGTTAGCCATAAAAAAGAATGAAAAGCCAGTTGCAGCAATATGGATGGACTTAGAGGTTATCATACTAAGTGAAGTAAGTCAGACAAAAAAAGACAGATATCATATGATATCACTTACACGTGCAATCTAAAAAGTGATACAAATGAACTTGTTTACAAAACAGAAATAGACTCACAGACAGAGATAACAAACTTATGATTACCAAAGGGGAAAGTGGGGGGAAGTGACAAATTTGGAATTTGGGATTAACAGACACAGACTACTATATATAAAATAGATAACTAATAAGGACCTACTGTATAGCATAGGGAACTATTGGGTGGGCCAAAAATTTCATTCAGTTTTTTCTGTAAGATGTCTCTAGTACCACTTAGTTGTCTTTAACTTCAGTTGAAACAATTTTGTTAGATTGTATGTGACAGCTGTCATATCAGTGTGCATTTAAAAAAAGACATCAAAACTGGTGAATTTTTGTGTAGCCATATTAACACTGAAGATGGAAGGAAAAAAAGCAACATTTTCAGCATATTATGCTTCTATCATTGAGTGTGGTGCTAGCTTTGGTAAAAATGCAACTGAAGGTAAAAAAGGTTTGTGCAGTGTATGGAGAAAGGTGCTTTAATTGATCAAACGTGCCAAAAGTTTTTTGCAAAGTTTCGTGCTGGAGATTTCTCGCTGGATGATGCTCCACAGTCAGGTAGACCAGTTGAAGTTGATAATGATAAAATTGAAACAATAATTGAGAACAATCAATGTTATACCATGCAGGAGATAGCCGACATACTCAAAATATCCAAATCAAGCATTTGGATATTTGCACCATCTTGATTATGTTCACTATTTTGATGTTTGGGGGGTCCTCATAATTTAAGCAAAAAAAACCTTCTTAACCACATTTCTGCATGCGATTCTATACTGAAACATAATGAAAATGTCCCGTTTTTAAAACAAATTGTGATGGGCAATGAAAAGTAAATACTGTACAACAATGTGGAATGGAAGAGATCACATGGGGCAAGTGGAATGAACAACCACCAATCATACCAAAAGCCAGTCTTCATCCAAAGAAGGTGATGTTGTGTATATGGTGGTATTGGAAGGGAGTCCTCTATCATGAGTTCCTTCCAGAAAACCAAACGATTAATTCCAAAAAGTACTGCTCCCAATTAGACCAACAGAAAGTGGCACTCAACGAAAAGTGTCCAGAATTAGTCAACTGAAAATACATAATCTTCCATTAGGATAATGCAAGACCACATGTTTTTTTGATCACCAGGCAAAAACTGTTATAGCTTGGCTGGGAAGTTCTGATTCATCTGCCGAATTCACCAGACATTGCACCTTTGGATTTCCATTTATTTTGGTCTTTACAAAATTCTCTTAATGAAAAAAAATTCAATTCCCTGGAAGACTGTAAAAGGCACCTATAACATTTCTTTCCTCAGAAAGATAAAAAGTTTGGGGAAGATGGAATTATGGATTTGTCTTAAAAATGGCAGAAGGTAGTGGAACAAAAAGGTAAATACGTTGTTCAATAAAGTTCTTGCTGAAAATGAAAAATGTGTCTTTTATTTTTATTTAAAAAACTGAAGGCACTTTTTGGCCCACCCAATATATTCAATATCTTATAATAACCTATAATGGAAAAGAATCTGAAAAAGAATATATATATATATCACTTTGCTGTACACCTGAAACATTGTAAATCAATTATATTTCAATTTAAAAAAACCTATGGAAGGCAACAAAAATAGTTCTAAGAGGGAAGTTTATAGCAATCCAATCTTACCTCAAGAAACAAGAAAAATCTCAAATAAACAACCTAACCTTACAACTAAAGCAACTAGAGAAAGAACAAAGAAACTGCAAAGTTAGTAGAAGAAAACATAAAGACCAGAGCAGAAATAAATAAAATAAAGACTAAAAAACAATAGAAAAGATCAATGAAACTAAAAGCTGGTTCTTTGAAAAGATAAACAAAATTGATAAACCTTTAGCCAGAGTGATCAAGAAAAAATAAGGGAGAAGGCCCAGTCAATGAAATCAGAAATGGAAAAGGAGAAGTTACAACCAACACCACAGAAATACAAAGGATCATAAGAGACTACTATGAACAATGAGTTACCAATAAAATGGACAGCCTAGAAAAAATGGATAAATTCTCAGAAAGGTACAATCTCCCAAGACTGAACCAGGAAGAAATAGAAAATATAAACATATCAATTATCAGTACTGAAACTGAATCAGTAATTTAAAAAATCCCAACAAAAAAAAGTCCAGAACCAGATGGTTTCCATAGGTGAATTCTACCAAACATTTAGAGAAGAGTTAACACCTTTGTTCTGAAACTATTCCAAATATTTGTAGAGGAAAAAACACTTCCTAACTCATTCTATGAGGCCACCATCTCCCTGATACTCAAACCAGACAAAGATACCACAAAAAAATTGCAGGCCAATATCACTAAGAAACATAGATACAAAAATCCTCAACAAAATACTAGCAAACCTATTCCAACAACACATTAAAAGGATCATACACCACGATCAAGTGGGATTTATCCCAGGTATGCAAGGACTTTTCAATATCCACAAACCAATCAATGTGATATACCACATTAACAAATTGAAGAATAAAAACCATATGATTATCACAATAGATGCACAAAAAGCTTTTTGATAAAATTCAACATCCATTTATGATTAAAAAAATCTCCAGAAAGTGGACATAGAGGGAACATTCCTCAACATAATAAAGGCCATATATGACAAACCCAAAGCTAGCACCACACTCAATGGTAAACAGCTGAAAGCATTCCCTCTAAGATGAGGAAGGCAAGGATGCTCACTCTTGCCACTTTTATTCAACATAGTTTTGGAAGTCCTAGCCACAGCGATCAGAGAAGTAAAAGAAATAAAAGGCATCCAAATGGAAAAACAAGTAAAACTGTCACTGTTTGCAGATGACATGATACTATACATAGAAAATCCTAAAGACACCACCAGAAAACTACTAGAACTCATCAATGAATTCAGTGAAGTTGCAGGATACAAAATTAATATACAGAAATCTGCTGAATTTCTATAAACCAGCAACAAATTATCAGAAAGAGAAATTAAGGAAACAATCCCATTTACCATTTCATCAAAAAGAATAAGATACCTAGGAATAAATCTACCTAAGGAGGCAAAAGATCTGTATTCCGAAAATGATAAGACACCAATGAATGAAATTGAAGACGACACAAACAGACGGAGAGATATACCATGTTCTTGGATTGGAAGAATCAATATTGTTAAAACGACCATATTACCCAAGGAAATCTACAGATTCAATGCAATCCCTATCAAAATACCAATGGCATTTTTCACAGAACTAGAACAAATAATTTTGAAATGTGTATGTAAACACATAAAAGACCCTGAATAGCCAAAACAATCTGAGAATGAAGAACAGAGCTGAAGGAATCATGCTACCTGACTTCAGACTATACTAGAAAGCTACCACCTCACCATGTCAGAATGGCTATCATCAAAAAGAACACAAATAACAAGTGTTGGTGAGAATGTGGAGAAAAGGGAACCCTCTTACACTGCTGGTAGTCATGTTAACTGGTGCAGCCACTGTGGAGGTTTCTCAAAAAACTAAAAATAAAACTGTCATACGACTCAGCAATTCAACTCCTGGGTATATATCCCAAAAAAAAAAAAATCCCACTAATTCAAAAAGATACATGGACTGCAATGTTCATAGCAGCATTATTTATAATTGCCATGGTATGGAAACAACCTAAGTGTCCATCAACAGGTGAAAGGATAAAGAAGATGTGGTATATACATGCAACGGAATACTACTCAGCCATAAAAACGAATGACATTTTGATATTTATGACAGCATGGATAGAATTGGAGCATATTATGCTAAGTGAAATAAGTCAGAGAAAGACAAATACTACGTGACATCAAGTCTATGTGGAATCTAAAAAATACAACAAACTAGTGAATATAACAAAAGAGAAACAGACTCTCAGATACATGGAACTAGTGGTTACCAGTGGGAAGAGGGGAGGGTGGAGAGGCAATATAGGGGATTAAGAGGTACAAACTATTATGTATAAAAAAAACCTACAAGGATATATTGTACAACACAGGGAATATAGCTAATATTTTACAATTACTCTAAATGGAGTATAATCTTTTAAACTTGTGAATCACTCTATTGTACACCTGTAAATTATATAATATTGTACATCAACTCTACTTCAATATTTTTCTTTAATTCCAGGAAAAAAAGTTAGTACATAGATGTGAGATTTTACCTGAAATAACTGACTTTTCTGCTATTTCCTTTTCATCTATAACCCTTCTCTATTTGAACACATAAAACTTATGACAGCCTTTGCTTTGTAGTAGGAATATTATAGAAGAAAGACAGAGAGCTACAAAAAGTCAATATTTGGCTTTGAATTTTGAAACTAATACCAGAAAAAAAAATGAGTTTGACAGAAGGAAAGGTAGAACTGTGTATACATTGTAAAAAGACACAGTGGACATCCCAGATAGTTTAAGGGATTCAAAAGCATAGAGAGATTGTGCCCCATTTCCCATATAAAGCCTAAATGATGAATTCAACCTTATAGGACCTTCTTGAGTCCAGTACAGAAATGGTTGATAAGCCTGACTTAGCATCCCAGAGGTTTCACTCATTCTAACATGGTATTGAGAAAAGCTGAATGTCTTGAGGAGTAGAGTGCCTTTGCCTTTTTCTGGACTACATTAAAAATTGCAAAGTGCCTTACAGACAACCATATCAAGGTTTTCATAGCCATTAAGGAATACAGAAAGGGGCTCAGAAGTAGTGGAGAGAACCAGACTTCAATATGCCTTGAAGTTAACAAGAAACTACATCAAAGTTTCTTGAATAATTTGACAATGGAGGGGAACACTGAAGGACATACAACCCAGAGAGTGCTAGTTTTGATATATGATGACAATAACTATGTGTGCCCCCATAACCCAAATGTCATTATATCATTCCAAATGATCTTCAGCATATCTATCCAGAAATGCAGTTAGAATTGAATTAACTGAGATGTAATTTTGTCATGAAATATTGAAACCTCCAAAATAAATATTAGTTTATTTAGTTCAAAAGAAAAGATTCATGTGTCTTCTATACCTGAGACTGTAGCCTGAAATTTTTTACACATCACATGTGTTTTAAAAGTATTTTTATATCTGTGGCAAAATCATAGCTAAATATAAAACCCATTATTTTAATATAATATTCCTTAGACACAAACTCATTTAACAATTACCTTCATTAAAGGTGTGTCTTTGAAATCAGTTTGCAGATACATCATGTTTTCCTTTTAATTACAGATGCAAGAAAATTGAACCATATTATAGTTACAGAGGGTAACATCCATTAACTCTAGTCCCTTATTAGTGATGGAGGTGGAAATGTTTCATATCAAAATCACCTGGGAAGATTTTAAAACGTCACCCATCTGGTTGTCAGATAGCAAGTCTAGTGTGAAAAAGAACTCTACTCCTATTCCAACATACATATCAACTTGGGAACCAGTGCTCTTTTCTCCTGATAAAATACAGGAAGAGATATTAAATTGCAAGTCATCTCATATATTCTCAGAATAAGAAACAGATTATCAAGCACAAATTATCACCAGGATAGATACTATCTTTTGTACATAGTTCCTTAAGCATCTCTCGTCTCTTTCCTTCTAAAGAACTATCTTTGATCTTCCTTTCATTCTGATTTAGTTTATCTAAATATGTCTTAAGAAAGAATATGAGCACATGTTGTGCTTTATGAAGGACCTCCATCAGCTTACTGCAGAAAGTTACATTTTTAAATTTGCAATCATTCAAAAGCCCATAGCAAACATTTGTGTCTGTGTGATTTTCTTTAAAAAAATCAAACAACAACAACAAATAAACCTGTCTTCAAGTTTCACAGAACGTCATCTAACTTTAGCTTTTTCTATAAGGAAAAAGTCATTCATGAAGATTAGTCCTTTATTCCTAAAGGCACTGATGGAGGGATTTATCGTTGCTTGGATACACATCAAATTTGTTCAACTGCATTCTTTGTTTGAACCAGCAAGAAGATGTTTGTGTCTTTGTTTTTGTATTATTTTGCTGGGTTACATTCTTGAGACTATGCCAATCCTCTATCATTTAATATAAAAATTACATATTTCATGTCCCTATCAGTTATCTGCTTATACTGAATGAAAAGAGGGCATCTGCTAGAATTCACAAAAGAAGCATAATTTTGATCCTAATTAGATTGCTGTTTTTTCTGTTGTTCCATGGTCAGAATGGTGGAGGATAATTAATAAATCTTTGTTTCCTCGGAGGAATAAACATAAGACTCATTAACCGGAAGTTGTCTTTTCTTGAATTAATCCAATATTTTACATCAATTTAAGATTGCTAGACTGCTCCGGTTATGAAATTTTCACACTTTAATTCATTATTATCTTTAAAGCATTCCTTTGTAAATTTTATTTCATGGTATTTTGAATAAAGGAAACTCAGGTACATACGATAATGTGATCCTACACTAAGTAGGTCTCACATAGGAAAGAACTGCCAGTGCAGAATTTAGTGAATATGTGACTCCTCACCAAAACATGCACATTGCCACTGACTGACTTTCATTTCAGTTGCTAAGTCTGAAGGTCAAGTCTTCCAAAGTACTCCATATCACTGCCCCCATCTTATGCAATTATTATGCTTTGCACTTAGGGATTTGAGTTTGCTTAAAAATCCAGAAAATGAAAAAAGTATAAAAATCAACTATAATCCAGCTCTGAACAACTCTTTCCCCAGTCATTGCTGTTTGACTCATCTAGGATGGAAAAGAATGGAGGGTGATAAAAGACTGTGAGAGAATGAAGTGAACAATGATGGTGAAGAATGATCAGAAGCAGAAGAGTAAAACTTAATCTACCACAGATTTTGAGAGAAAATTACCTCCATATTTATTATTAAACATGTGTTTGTTGTCAATTAAAGAAATATACCCTAATATAAGTTTTGTGAGTTTTTACAGAAAATATGAGTGACAAGTGTAAGGAAATAATAAAGAGGCTCATAAGAGACCCTTCTTTCCTTTCCTGGAATGGCATTACATCTAATTTATGTGACCAACAGTCCCTAACTCATTGTCCTCCCATCCCCCTACCTGCCCCCACCAGAGAATGGTAGAATGGACATTGTGGTAAATAGTCCTGCAGGGACCCTATTTCAGGAATTCCTATAGGCAAGTAAGTGGTAAATCAAAAGGCTTTCATGGGGGAAACAGTCAAGGAAAAGGCTTAGAGATGGAGCAAGAAGGGGATTAAGAAAGAAAGACTGTCTAAGTCTGGGTTTACACATGTCAAGCCAGCTTCTTGGACTCATGGGTAAATAGAGTCAGTAAAATCTCTAATTAGCTTTAGCTCATTTTAGGTAGGCTTTTATCCTTGCTAACAAGTCTTTTCTAAAGGAAAGTGAAAACCATGGCCTTAAGTCAATGTTTTTGGGCACTTGATATGTTTGAGAAATATAGTTTTATGCCAAAATATCATTTTAAAATTGCACTAAGATTAAACAAGTTAGAACATGTAAAGGGCTTAGAATAGTGCCTGGCACAGAATAAACAGTCAATTAAGACTTGAGGTGTTTGTACTACTATACACAACTCCACTTGGAGTCACTCCTTTGCCTAAGGGAAAAAGTGTCCAATGTATTATATTATAATACTTGCCATTTGTGATTAAAAGCAAGTTCATTTCCTCATACTGTCATCAATTGTGGTTTCCTTGTTCCCTTAAGTCAATCTACATATAAGCTAAACTACCCAAGAAACTAGAATTTGGAGCAAAAGGACCACCTTAAAAATAAGTGAGAATGGGCTTCCCTGGTGGCGCAGTGGTTGAGAGTCCACCTGCTGATGCAGAGGACACAGGTTCTTGCCCCGGTCCGGGAAGAGCCCACATGCCGCGGAGCGGCTAGGCCCGTGAGCCATGGCCGCTGAGCCTGCGCATCCGGAGCCTGTGCTCCGCAATGAGAGAGGCCACAACAGTGAGAGGCCCACATACTGCAAAAAAAAAAAAAAAAAGTGAGATTTACTGTACATAATCTTATAGAAAGGTATTTAAACTACTTTAAGATGATTGGCTGATGAATCACTTTAGTATCAATTGTCTTTATAATATGACTATGCTATTGTTTCTGAAGAGTACTGTTGAACTGGAAGTTCAGTGTGTGTGTGTATGTGTGTGTGTAGTTGATCTCTGGATTAAGAGCAAACAAACCTCTGCAGTGGACATAGATATTTTATAATTATCTTATTAGTTAATGTGCAAAAAATGTGGAAAACATATTCCCCAAACTACAGATCAGTGAATTCGATGTTTTGAATCTCATGGTAGGATTTCAAACAGAAATGTTGAAAGAATTTTTAATGTATGTTCAGAAAAAATAATTAGCATATTGGTACCAAGAATAAAAATTAGCATGTAAATGTATTTGTATTTTTTTAATAGCCTGATACTTTAGGGTACTCTTTTAACTAGTTTAACTAAAGTTCAGCAAAGCATTGTGTATTTCATGTTATTTTTTTTGTCAAGTATCACCTTAATATTTTTACTGGACTTTTTCAACAGACTTTAATCTAAATTTGTTGCCTCCAGGGCTTTGCACATCATCTGGCTGTCATATTAAACCTCTGTTAAAAATAAATAAAACAAAAATTTAATAAATCAAAAATTTAATAAATCATCAGTCATGATAATACCAATCTAGAAGCAATGAATAGCAGACTAAAGAATACAAAAGAATGAATAAGTGATCTGGAAGACAGAAAAATGAAAATCACCTAGTCAGAACAGTAGACAGAAAGACAAATGAAAAAAAGTGAAAGCAACATACAAGATCTATGGGATAATATAAAGCATGTCAATCTACATATAATAGTGGTTCCAGAAGGAGAAGAGAGAGAGAAAGGGGTTGAAAATATATTTCAAGAAATTATGGCTGAAAACTTCCCAGAGCTAAAGAAGGAAACAGATATCTAGATACAAGAAGCACAGAAGGTTACAAACAATATAAGTCCAAACAGACCCATACCAAGACATATCATTATTAAAATGGCAAAAATTAAAGATAAAGAGAGGACCCCAAAGGCAGCAAGAGAAAAATAAAAGAGTCAGTTACATGGGAATCCACATAAGGTTATCAGCTGATTTCTCTGCAGAAAGTTTACAGAACATAAGGGAATGCCATGATACACTCCAAGTTCTGAAAGGGAAAAACTTGCAATATAAGGTATTTTACCCAGCAAGATTATCACTTAGAACAGAAGAAGAGATAAAGAATTTCTCAGACAAACAAAAACTGAAATAATACAGTAATATTAACTCTATCCTAAAAGAAATATTGAAATGTCTTCTTTAAATAGAAAGTAAGCAAGAACCTATAGGAAAAAGAAAATCACAATGGGAAATACAAATATACAAAAGGATGAAGATCACTTAAATAAGCCAGTATATAGACAAAAAAAAAAAAAAATCAAAAATTTTTTGTAAAAGTCAATGGAACTACAATTAACAGCAAAAGGATAAACATGATGATGTAAAATAAGATCAAAATCACAAAATGTGGGGGAGGGGACTATAGTGGTGTAGACCTTTTTGAATGTGTTTGAACTTATATGACTATCAGTTTAAAGCAAGTAGATATAGTTACGAGTCAACAATCTTGATATCCAGAGTAACCACAAATCAAAAACATAAATAGACTTACAAAAACCAAAAAGAAAGGAAATCAAGCATAATACAAAAGAAAACCATCAAACCAGAAAAGGAAAAACAAAAAGAAGAAATGAACAAAGAACTACAAAATCAACTGGAAAACAAGGTTTAAAATAGCAACAAGTACATACTTACCAACAATTATTTTAAACATCAATGGATTAAGTGCTCTGATCAAAACAGATAGAGAGGTAGATTGGATTTAAAAAAAAAAGCAAACAAGAACATACAATATACTGCCTATAAGAGGCCCACTTCAGGGCAAAAGACACACACAGACTGAAAGTGAGCAGATGGAAAAAGATATTTCAAGCAAATGGAAACTACAAGAAAGTGGGGTTGCAATACTCATATCAGACAAAATAGACTTTAAAATAAAGACCATAAAGAAAGACAAAGAAAGACATTACATATGATAAAGAAATCAATACAAGAAAGGATATTAAGCTCATTAACATATGAACACCCGAGATAGGAGCACCTAAGTATATAAAACAGATACTAAAAGACATAAGGGGGAATATGACAGGAATACAATAATGGTAGGAGACTTTATCTAATGGACAGATCTTTCAGACAGAAAATCAATAGGCAACAGAGGTCATAAAGAACACAGGAGAGCAGTTGGACTTAATTGATATCTACAGGACACTATATCTGAAAACAAAAACAACACAGAATACACATTCTTCTCAAACACATGAGTAACATTCTCTAGGATAAACCATATACTAGGTCTCAAAAAACTTTCAACAAATTTAAGAGGATAGAAATTGTTTCAAGCATCTTTTCTGACCACAACAGTATGAAACTAGAAATCAACCAAGGGGGGAATAAACAGGAAAAGAACGAACACACAGAGACTAAACAACATGCCACTAAAAAACCAATGGGTCAGTACTGAAATCAAAGAACCAATCAGAAAATATCTCAAGACAAAAGACAGTAAAAACACAACTTAACAAAAAATCTATGGGCTACAGCAAGAGCATTTCTAAGAGGGAAGTTTATAGTGATATAGGCCTTCCTCAAAAAACAAAGAATATCTCACATAAACAACCTAACGTACCACCTAAAAGAATTAGAAAAAGAAGAAAAAACCAAAAGTCAGCAGAAGAAAGGAAATAATTAAGATCACAGGTGAAATAAAATGTTTAAAAAGCAATAGAAAAGATCAATAATACTAAGAGCTGTTTTTTGGAAACGATAAACAAAATTGACAAACCTCTAGCCAAGCTCAACAAGAAGAAATGAGAGAGGTCACAAATAAACGAAATAAGAAGTACAAGAGGAAAAATAACAATTGATACCACAAAAATACTAAAACTCATAAGAGAATACTATGAACAGTTATACGCCAACAAATTGGACAACCTAGAAGAAAGGGACAAGCTTCCAAAAACATGCAGCCTGCCAAAACTGAGTAAAGAAGAAACAGATAATTTGAACAGACCGATTACTAGAAGTGAAATAGAATCTGTAATAAAACAAAACAAAACAAAACAAAACTCCCTGCAAACAAAAGTTCAGGACTGGATGGCTTCACTGGGGAATTCTACCAAACATACAAAGAAAAAATTCTACCTATCCTTCCAAAACTATTCCAAAAAACTGAAGAGGAGGGAACTCTCCCAAATTCATTCTATGAAGCCACAATCACCTTAATACCAAAACCTGACAAAGATACTATAAAAAAAGAAAATAACAGGCCAATACCTTTGATTAATATACATGCAAAAATCCTCAATAAAATATTAGCAAAATACATAAAAAGGATCATACACCATGATTAAGTTGTATTAATTCCAGGGTCCCATGGATGGTTCAACATACGCAAATCAATCAGTGTGATGCACCACATTAACAAAAGGAAAGACAGAAACCACACAATCATCTCAATATATGCAGAAAAAGCATTTGACAAAATTCAACATCCATTCATGATTTAAAAAACTCTCACCAAAGCTGGTATAGAGGGAACATACTTCAACGTGATAAAGGCTATTTATGACAAACCCAGAGACAACATAATATTCAATGGTGCAAAGCTGAAAGCCTTCCAGCTAAATTCAGAAACAGGACAAAGATACCCACCCACACTAATTCCATTCAACATAGTATTGGAAGTCCTAGCCATAGCAATCAAACAAGGAAAAGAAATAAATGGTATTCAAATTGAGAGGGAAGAGGTAAAACTCTATTTGCAGATGGCATGGTATTCTATATAGAGAACCCTAAAGTCTCCACACAAAAACTCTTAGAACTGATGAATGAATATAGCAAGGAAGCAACATACAAGATTAATATCCAGAAATCTGTTGCATTTCTTTACACTAACAATAAAATATCAGAAAGAGAAATATTAAAAAATCCCAACTAAAACTGAGTCAAAATGAATAAAATACCTAGGAATCAACTTAACCAAGGAGGTAAAAGACCTATATGCTGAAAACTATGAAACACTGATGAAGGAAATTGAAGATGACTCAAAGAAATGGAAAGATACCCCATGCTCTTAGATTGGAAGAATTAATATTGTTAAAATGGTCACACTACCCAAAGCAATCTATAGATTTAATGAGATTCCTATTAAAATACCCATGACACTTTTCACAGAACTAGAATAAATAATCCCTAAATTTATATGGAACCACAGAAGACCCAGAATTGCCAAAGAAAAGGAAAAAGGAAAAAGAACAAAGCCAGAGGCATAACACTTCCAAACTTAAAACTATACTATAAGGCTACAGTAATCAAAACAGCATGGTATTGGCACAAAAACAGACATATAGATTAATGGACCAGAATAGAGAGCCCAGAAATAAGCCCATACACCTACAGCCAATTAATCTATGACAAAGGAGGCCAGAATATACAAAGGAGAAAAGACAATGTCTTCAACAAGTGGTGTTGGGAAAGTTGGAGAGCTACATGTAAATCAATGAAATTAGAACAGTCCCTCACACTATATACAAAAATAAACTCAAAATGGTTTAAAGACCTAAATATAAGACAGGATACCATAAAACTCCTAGAAGAGAACATAGGCAAAACATTCTTTGAAATAAATCATAGCAATATTTCTTAGATCAGTTTCCCAAGGCAAAAAAAAATAAAAGCAAAAATAAACACATATGACCTAATCAAACTTAAAAGCTTTTGCACAGCAAAGGAAACCATCAACAAAACAAAACGAAAACCTACGAAACTCAAGAAAATATTTGCAAACAATGTGACCAACAAGGGGTTAATATCCAAAATATACAAATAGCTCATACGACTCAATATCAAAAAGAAGAAAAATCAAAATATGGGCAGAGACCTAAATAGACATTTCTTCAAAGACCTACAGATGGCCAATAGAAACATGAAAAGATGCTCAATATCACTAATTATTAGAGAAATGCAAATAAAACTACAATGAGGTATCACCTCATATAGGTCAGAATGGCTATCATCAAAATGTCTACAAATAATAAATGCTGGAGAGAATGTGAAGAAAAAAGTATCCTCCTACACTGTTGTGGAATGTAAATTGGTGCAGCCGCAATGGAAAATCATATGGAGGTTCCTTAGAAAACTAAAAACAGAACTACTATATGATCCATCAATCCCACTCCTGGGCATATATCCAGAAAAGGTGAAAACTGTAATTCGAAAAGATACTTGCATCCCAAGTTCATAGCAGCATTATTTACAATTCCCAAGGCATGGAAATAACCCAAGTACCCATCAATAGACGATTGGCTTAAGAAGACATGGTATATATACAAATTGGAATATAACTCAACCATAAAAAGAATGAATATTGCCATTTTCAACAACATGAATGAACCTAGAGCATATCATACTAAGTGAAGTAAGTCAGAGAAAGATAATTACATGATATCTCTTATCTGTGGACTCTAACAAAATAATACAAATGAATCTATATGTAAAACAAAAGCAGACTCACAAAGAAAACAAACTTATGGTTACCAAAGGGGAAAGTGAGGGGGGGAGGGATAAATTAGGAGTATGGGATTAACAGATACAAACTACTATACCCAAAATAGACAAGCAACAAGGAGTTACTGTATAGCACAGGGAACTATAGTCAATATTTTTTAATAACCTATAATAGAAAATAATCTGAAAAAATATATATATGGGTATGAGTAAATCACTCTGCTGTACACATGAAACGAACACAAAATTGTAAATCAACTGTACTTCAATTATAAATAAATACTTATATCTAATCATATCTAAATTTGTCATATCAAAACATTTAGTCAGATATATGTGTGTGTGTGTATATATATATATATATGTGTATATATATATATATACACACACACACAATACATTTATAAAATATAGGCAACATATTAAGAGTTAGCTTTTCTTAAATACATGTTAAATAATTCTTAATCTGGTGAGAAAGAACTCCACAAAAATTATCTGTGGATGAGAGGAAGCACAAACTTTATCACACTTCTTAAGTCTGTTCTGGGTTGAACATACAAGCATACACATGTACATCTTATTTTATCAATGAACACTGTTAAAAGCCCATATAAAAAACACACTGAGCAAATCTGAAATAAGAAGATGCAATTACATAAAGTAAAAAATGTCTAGAATTTAGGAGCACTCACAAATATTACTGACTCCATGCTTGTAGGAGTACACTGTGAATGAATAGAAAGTCAAGTACTATCAGACTAGCACACAGGAGTCATTAAACTATAACCATGTTAATCTAATTTTTCCCAAGATGTGCTAAACAATCACATCCTCAGGAACAGTGTATATAGAAGAATGTAGGGTATTTTTTCCTTTTTTAAAATTCTAAATGAATGGTCTATTGTCTGTGCTCTACTCTCAGTAGCAGCAATAATGATGGTAACAGCAGGGTCCACTGATAATAGTGTTTTGAAGATAGACCCCAAGGCATTTTTACTTCAATATACATTCTTAGAAAAAGGATTTCTGAACCACCGGTCTAACAGAGGTGATCTCGGTGAGGTAAAATTTAGCACTGAGCCTAGCACATAGCAGATATTCAATACATATTTTTTGCATGAACAAATGAGAAATAAATAAATGGCAACTTTGTTATCTAGTTCAACAATTTTAATTTTACAGATGAGAGTGATGAAAAAAGACTGTCATATGTTTAAAATTACAAAGTTATTTAAGAGCAGAACCAAACCTAAAATTCATTGGAGTTTTTCTACCAAATTGTTTTGTCTGAATAAACTCCACAGAGTGAAATAGTGATGCAATGAAGGGGATATAGAGCAGAATTTGTAGCCAACAAGTCTGTGTGCATATTCTTTTCTCCTACTCACAAACTTTGGCAACTTGGGCACGTTCATTAAATTCTCTATGCCTTCCTTAGTTTATTATGATAGTCAGTACCTTTTTCGTGTAGTTAGTGAGAATTAAATGAGTTAATACATGTGAAGAGTCTTACTAGAGTCCCTGGTGCCCAGTAAAGGGTCAATTAATATTATTATTATAGGTTATCAAAACTATGCCTCTCTCAAGTCAAATATGATATGCTGGGATGATCCATAATAAATGCTGCTATTTATTAACTTCCTTCTATGTACGAGGAATCCACAGATATCATTTATAATGTCACATATCTGTGCAAGGCAGTTTTAATTAGAAGCAATATCAGGAGGCAGAATGTTGTAGTGGTGGAGAGTGAGGGATCTGGATTTACACTAAGTAGGTGAGAATTCTGCTCCACCAATTGCTAGCTCTGCAATTGGGCAGGTTTTATTTCATTTATTTTATTTAACAAACATTTATGAAGCCCTACTATGTACCAGGCATTTTTCTAAATACTCTGCAGTTACTGAGTCATTTAGTCTTTATAAAAGAGGAAGAGATTTTATTACACCCATTTTGCAGAGAAACAAACTGAGATATTAACAAAAAGCATCATGGTACAGTGATTGAGTACATACCCTCCTGAGAGTGACTACTTGGGGTATAAATCCTGCCTCCTCCACTTCCTAGTGATGTGACTCAGGTGATTTATGATAGCTAACTCTGCAACAATTATCTCTTCTGTACAATATGATAATAATAGCACCTGCCTCAAAGAGTTGCTGTAATATTTAAATCGGATAACCTGCCAAGAAATTAGAACAATGGCTTGCCGTGCTCAAAGTATGCTAAAGATTAACACTGTCAATGTTATCGTTGTTGTTAATATTACTACTACAGGTGGGAAACTCAAGGCTCTGAGAGAGTCACTGAACCAAAGTAAAGGGGACAAGTAAGGGAGCAAGCTGGAATTCAAGCTCAATTTATCTATCCCCAGAGTCTGGGCTTTTCTGCTCTTAACTTGCTTCTTTACAGAGGACCTTTGGTCTCCCTCCTTGGATGACAAGCTCATAGCCAGTAGGCTGCATCTTGTTAGATATCATAGAAGTAGAGTGACTGCAGGAGTCTGAAAAGCAAAGTAGATGAGTTTCAAGTGTTGATCAGGGCTTTGCAACAGATATCTCCATTACCTAACTCCAGAGAAACAGACTCCTGTCACAAGCCCCAATCCAATGTTACCTGAGTCACATTTTTTGTATCCATGCCCAATTGGATTCCCATTTGCTGCACAATGCTATAACATGGATAATCAAGACAAAGTACTTAGAGTCATAAAGTGAGTAAAGTGACAGTTTTGGAAACAATACAGATACCCTTAGTCTCAGCCTAGCTGAGTTCCTATATGTCATGTTGTTTTATCACTATTTTAAAATCTATTCAAAATGTTCACAGTTTTATGCTAATCACTTCCAGGTTCCATTTGCCCATTTGCTTATTCCTTATTCTCCTGGGTTTTTTGTTTGTTTGTTTACAATGGCTTATGTCTTCAAGCTGACAAAAGATGATAGTGTGATACATTTTTTTCACTTGCACATAGCTAAATCTGTGACTTTTTTAAAATAAGATTTTCTGTAAACATCTTCTGTTCACAGAGAAAAATCGTCCTTCTGGGAATTGTGGAAATAGGAAAACAAATAAGAAATGCACCAAACACAAACAGAATCAGCCCTAATCGGACTCCTTTTCAAAGTTTCAAGAACTTCAGACTTGATTTCAGAACAGAGTATTAATTATGTGATGAAGAGAGTAAAATTCAAGGTATCTCTTTAGAGAAGTTTCCCAAGGCCATCACTTTGTCAGCTGAATAAACTTCTAATGTCATCATCCAGGGAAATTATAGTTTCGGCACAAGAACTGTGCCCCCTGGAATCACAGTTATTAAGTCTGCCCTTCTCCTGTAGGACCTACCCACTTCACCATGTCTTTCTCTCCAGCAATCATGCAATGTTATTAAACTACAAGTGAATCTCAAATTACAAATACAAATTATCCAGCTACAAGCATTTTCTCTCGCAGTATTCAGTTCAGGTTGGCACATATCCACACATAATGGAAAGAGTTTTGGAAGAAAATCAGAAGACCTTGGCTTAAGTCCCAGTGCTAGCACTTTCTAGTTTTGTGACCTTGGGCAAGTTATTTGGCCTCACTGGTTTATGGTTTCCACATTTTAAAAACAGGGGATGATAATTCCTATTATTGCTGGTGTGAGGATTAAATATATCTGGTTTTAAGCACTTTGGAAATGATCAGCTTCCCTACTAAAGGCGGATATAGTTTCAGCTGCTTTCCTTCCTCCTTTAGTTTCAAACACTGTGAAAAGCACAGTTAAATTGTAGGATGTATAGTGAATGAATACATGAAGGGATGATTTGCAGTGAGTTTTGTTGTTGTAATTAAACTACACATTTAATCATCAACTATCAGTACCTACTGTTTATTAGTATAATAACACTGGATGTGGAGAAGACAGGAGGTCCCAGAAATAAGTAAATTAACAATGCTATCTCAGTGCATTTACTATGTGCCATGGCAGAGGGATGCACAGGGTTGTACACGATATGGCTTGAAACACTAAGTGATTTGGGATGAGAAAACAAGAAGAGAAGGGAGTGAGAAACGCTGGGACTGGTGGAGTAGTCAGGTCCAGGGTTACTTTATAAAACTCTTTATTTTTTAATCAATTTTAAATGCTAACTTTTAGGATGCAAAAATAGTTGAAGCATCACTCTTATGTATTCTTCAATGATCACGATGCCATTAGGAGGAACTTAAATATGTTTTATTTAATGCATCAGTCAAAAATCGGCCAGCTAATGTGACATAAGCTAGTTTGTTGGAAAACATCTTTAACATACTGACTACTTCAAAATTTGGAATGCCTTGTTTGACATGGTGAACACCATTTTGGGTACATACACTGCTTTCTTATTCATCCAAACTAAAATAAATGTTTTATTGTTTTGCTGGTCTGATTAAAAATAGATTTATATATCCAACTTCTGGTAAAGCAGAGGCACTGATGCCGTCCCTATAACTACTTCCCACCAGCTACAGAAAATCTGCAAGATCACATGTACATTTAATTTACACAAAATTTGCAAATTTTTTTGTGTGTGGCACTTTATTTTTTTCTTTCAATTTTTTGATTCGTTTACCATGCAATCACTTGATACTATTTTACTATTTATTTTAATCACTATTTTCATTGCTTCTACCTGACTTCTCCAAAACCATGAGGCTATTTCCATATACCACACAATCCCAAGTCTTTATCAATGACCACCTCTACCCTCTATGTGACTGTTTCCAAAATTCCAGGTTCTAAGGCCAGTGATGATTAAATCTCCCAGACTAGGCAGAATCAGGAGAGAACCCCCAAACTCCTTACTATGGCGCTTTGTACCTGAGGTACCTATGAATTGCAGGTTGGTTAGGTGAGATCCTTTTCACTCCTTTTTGTCCCATGAAACCACATTTTCATATGACCTGAAATTTTGTTCTATCTTAAGTGTGCTAATTATGGATGTCACGTAGCCTAGGATCCTGTAGTCCACCCTGAGGCCTGAACCAGGTCTGCAGCAAATCAGCATCTTTCAATTAGAACAATTCTGCACCAGTACATAGCTGCCCTGCTTGCACATGCCTGGAGAGAGATGAACTCTCCTTTGTCTCATTTTTTACCTTGTTCTAGGGCAGAGGTCAGCAAACTTCTCCCGTACGTGACCAGATAGTAAATATTTTAGGTTTTGTAAGCCAATTGTCTCTGTCATAAGTACTCAACTCTGTTGTTGTCACAGGAAAATCACACATGGACAATACCTAAATGAAAATTTCAGCAACTTGTCCAAGACCTTATGAGTAGCAAGTGACTAAGACAGGTTTAGAACCTACGGCTAATATTAAATAATGGAATTGCTTCCAAAATTATTTCCCTCAACATGTATGCACTGAGGGCCTACCAGTGCTAAGAACTTTCCGGACACAGGTAAACCACATGAAAATGCCTACCCTCACACAGTATATGATTTAATAAGTTCAACTCCTTTATGTAGTTAAAATAACAGGCAAAAGCTTGTAATTAAGAGTCCTATCTTTTTCGAACCTTCCTCCAAATCCTCATTGGCTGCCTCTTTCACCAACTTTTGTTTTAGGCCTATTCGTCTCCTCCGCAACTCTCAATGTTATGTCTACACATCTTTTCTACACATATTAACTCTAATTGATCAGAATTAATATGTATGTGCCTCTCCTTTCTGAAGATGGAGATATTATTCCACTTTCCATTTCTTGTTTGTCTTTTGCTTTCTTCCACATTCCAAGGTTTTTTCAGTGAACTTTTCACAAAAGCAAAAATAAAATCTTGACGAGGTTTTCATATTTACATTTTTCTCTGTAATGGTAATTGCATATTCTGTGTTTTTAAATCAGCTGATTTTAAATGTTGAAAACTAAATAAACAAAATATATCATTTCAACTATGTAAGTATAGTTTGCTGCAAGCTCAGGTACTAGTCTATCATTTATTTTCTCTACAGGAGTAAAATAACATTGAAGAGGGCTCTCATTTCTATGTAGCGTGAGCTGTCATTTAACTTAAATCTTTTAACTTAGTAGTCATATACGGCCTGTGGCATTGTAATAATCTTCTGAATATTCAATTTGAAGTCTTAATATTTAAATATAAAATGTTAACATTTATGCATATTGACAAAAGAAGAGAAGAAACATTTTTTAGTCTTTTTTAAGAAAGTCTTTGCTTACTGCCCTAGCAGTGATAAGGAATGAGAAATAAAAGTACCATCTTGGGACATACAAAACCTCTTCTATTTCAAAACTACTATTTCTCATCCTTTGCACAATATGTTTTCTTTGTGTGACTAGATTAGGAATAAAAAAGAAAAACACCCAGCAATATCATTCAGTTTTCTTTACAACTTAGAAATAGATTTTCATTACCAAAAGCAAAGAATGTAACACAGTAATTATGGCATGCCTTAGTCCAACAAAATTCTATCATTATTTCAGTATGTTCTTTAATGAAAATGATAAAAATAAGGTCTATTTTCTAAATGATTGCTTGTAGAAATGACCTTAACTGAGGTTTTTGGTTGTTTTCTTTGATATTGTTTTTGAGAAGTCTTTAATTCTTATTCTGTTAGGGAGAAGCCATATTCACCTTCACATTTGATGAAGAAGTATACCTCTGAAGCCAGGGTGATTACCTTCCCAGCCTTTTCTGTCTTGTCTAGAATAACAGGGTAGCCTTCTATTTTAAAGAATAAATGACAATTACACATTTCCATTTACTTTGAAAACATATTTACTTCATGATTTTTAAAAATTGTTTTCTATATGAGAAATTACTGATAAACTGCTTTATGATATACCTACTGTATCTTCTTCAAGCATTATCTTGGTTGAAATTTGAAACAGATCCATGAAAAAGAATTTTCTTAACAACATTAGCTATATACTTATACACTATTTCAATGAAAGATGTATTTTTAAAAATGAGCAAGAGTTCAATATCTAAATGCTATCTGATAATTTTTCTAGTTTATTTAAGATACATTGTTTTTCATATACATTCATATGTTGACTCATCAAATGATATTCTACAAAAATTAAGTTTCCAATATTTGGGGAAAAGTTACTTTTACCTAAACATATTTTCATCACTAAAATGCTGCTTTTAATCATACTTTGTATCTAAACATCACAATAATATAGTGAATTAACCACATTTAATCCACTGGTCTTTGAAGAAGTTTTTTTTATATATTCACAAATATTATTACTATTATATTATCTTGATACAATGGCAAAATGAGAAAATATTTTTTAAAGGAGCTTGAAGATAAGTCAGTGCCAAAGAGGTTTTTCAGAAACAGAATATGGCAGCCTTTTTCTTGGCTTTCTGTTTACCATTATTGGTAATCTCTAGGCCCAAAAAGAGGACACAGAGAATAGAGGAGTGAAGAGAAGGACCCACTGCTGTATTTCTGTTCCTTGTCTAATATATTTCTTCAAAACAGTTCTGAGCTGGACCTGCTAAACATTTTGCTAACAGCCCTAAAAGGAATCATTATTTTAAGATGCCTGGTGCTGCATGATTAAAGGATTTTGTTGACTTTTTAGCACATCATGATCAGATTTTAATAGAAAGGGCACGTGCTTAGAAGATCTCACTGTAAAGTCTTGTAAAGAGGTAAATAATCTAGAGACATTTGCCTTTTTAAAATGCACTGGGAAACTAAGCCTCAGGAGACACATCAGATGCAATCAACAAAAGCAGCGAACTTTTCACTTATCTGTTTATATTGAAGTTGTGCAATTATTTAGCATCTTTTTAACAAAATCTTTCATGCATTGTTCCCCAAAGAAAGGTATTAAAATGCCAATACCTTAGTATGCACACATAATACTCCCCAGAAAATAATAAGAAAATCAATAAAGAAATCAATAACAGTCTGGAGTCTGCAAGAGTTGCAAAATACATTGATGGCTTCCCTTTTATGTGTTTTGAAAAACTGATTTCAATCGCTTGATTACTGATTCTTAGAATTTCAGTGAGAACTTTTTCTTTCCTTCCTCCCTCCCTCCCTCCCTCCCTCCCTCCTTTCCTTCTTTCTTTTTCTTTCTTTCTTTCTTTCTTTCTTTCTTCTTTTTCTTTCTCTTTCTTTCTTAAGACTCAGCAGGGACATGATAGTGTGAATTAAAATCCAGAGACAGTGTTTTTCATAAAAAAAAAATCAGTGTTCTTTCTTAAGATAGAAAAAGAATATTTTCAATGCATTATTAGTAAGTAAAACATCAAAAGAGGAACACATCACAATGAAATGGTATAGGATTCTATATAGAATAAAACAAATGAAAATTAAATATTCACTAAGGCTCTCAACATTTTCAGTAAAAAAAAAAAAAATTTAAATTTCTAGTCTCATTTGTAACACTTTTGTGCCAATCTATGAACTTTTGTAAATGCTTAATTTGGCAAGTCATAAATAAACTTTCTTTTGTACCCATTTATGCTTCCTCTCATTGTTCCATTTCATGCTCTCCTTTACAACACTACTTATTGAAAGAGTTTTCTCTACTTAGTTTTCCAGTTTCTCTCCTCCATTCTCTCTGAAACCCACTCCAATCAGGTTTTCTTCCCTATCATTCCACAGAAACTGCTCTTGACAAGGTCCTTAATGACCTTAGTTTGCAATAACCAATGACAAATTTTTAGTCCTCATAACTTCTCAGCATTGAGTCATGTACCTGAGTTGGTCAATTTCTTCTCTGATAGACTTCTTCTCTCATGTTTCCTTGTTTCCCATCATGCTCTTATCTGACCTGCCATCTTCATTAACCCCTGTGTGTTATCAACACATCGGTAAAAGTGGTCCTTTTAAAACAGTTCATGTCGGATCATATGGTAGTTCTATTTTTAGTTTTTTAAGGAACCTCAATACTGTTCTCCATAGTGGCTGAACTAGTTCACATCCCCACCAACAGTGTAGGAGGGTTCACTTTTCTCCATGTCCTCTCCAGCATTTATTGTTTATAGATTTTTTGATGATGGCCATTCAGACCAGTGTAAAGTGATACCTCATTGTAGTTTTGATTTGTGTTTCTCTAATAATTAGTGATGTTGACCATCTTTTCATGTGTTTTTTAACCATCTGTATGTCTTCTTTGGAGAAATGTTTATTTAGATCTTCTGCCTGTTTTTTGATTGGGTTGTTTGTTTTTTTGGTGTAGAGCTGCATGAGCTGTTTGCATATTTTGGAGATTAATCTCTTGTCAGTTGCTTCATTTGCAAATATTTTCTTGCATTCTGAGGGTTGTTTTTTCATTTTGTTTATGGTTTCCTTTGCTGTGCAAAAGCTTGTAAGTTTAATTAGGTCCCATTTGTTTATTTTTGTTTTTATTTTCATTACTTGGAGGAGGATCAAAAAAGATCTTGCTGTGATTTATGTCAGAGAGTGTTCTGCCTACGTTTTATATACACACTACTATATATAAAATAGATAACTAATAAGGACCTACTCCATAGCACAGGGAACTCTACTCAATACTCTGTAATGGCCTATATGGGAAAAGAAACTAAAAAAGAGTAGATATATGTATAACTGATTCACTTTGCTGTATACCTGAAACTAACACAAAATTGTAAATACCCTAAAAAAAAATTTAAAAAAAAAACAGCTCATGTTACTTCTCTGCTCAAAAGCCACAGTAACTATGCATATCACTCAAAGAAAAAACTACATCTTTCAACAACCTACAAGGCCTTTTATGATTTGTCTCCATTAACTATAAGACACTCCTGTTTCTCTTTTACTTAGTTGACTACACCATCTTTTTTTTTCCTGTTTCTCAAAAACTCCCAAAATGTTCCCACCTTAAGTCCTTTGCTTCAGATTCTCCTTCTGTCTCTCCCTCAGATATCCTTTTTTTTTTTTTTAACATCTTTATTGGAGTATAATTGTTTTACAATGGTGTGTTAGTTTCTGCTTTATAACAAAGTGAATCAGTTATACATATACATATGTTCCCATATCTCTTCCCTCTTGCATCTCCCTCCCTATCCCACCCCTCTAGGTGGTCACAAACCACCGAGCTGATCTCCCTGTGCTATGCGGCTGCTTCCCACTAGCTATCTATTTTACGTTTGGTAGTGTATATATGTCCATGCCACTCTCCCACTTTGTCACAGCTTACCCTTCCCCCTCCCCATATCCTCAAGTCCATTCTCTAGTAGGTCTGTGTCTTTATTCCCATCTTACCCCTAGGTTCTTCATGACCTTTTTTTTTTCTTTCTTTTTTTCTTAGATTCCATATATATGTGTTAGCATATGGTATTTGTTTTTCTCTTTCTGACTTACTTCACTCTGTATGACAGACTCTAGGTCCATCCACCTCACTACAAATATCTCAATTTCATTTTTTTATGGCTGAGTAATATTCCATTGTATATATGTACCACATCTTCTTTGGAGGTTCCTTAAAAAACTACAAATAGAACTACCATACAACCCAGCAATCCCACTACTGGGCATATACCCTGAGAAAACCATAATTCAAAAAGAGTCATGTACCAGGGCTTCCCTGGTGGCACAGTGGTTGAGAGTCCGCCTGCCGATGCAGGGGACACGGGTTTGTGCCCCGGTCCGGGAGGATCCCACATGTCGCAGAGCGGCTGGGCCCGTGAGCCATGGCCGCTGAGCCTGTGCGTCTGGAGCCTATGCTCCGTAACGGGAGAGGCCACAACAGTGAGAGGCCCGCGTACCACAAAAAAAAAAAAAAAAAAAAAAGAGTCACGTACCAAAATGTTCATTGCAGCTCTATTTACAATAGCCAGGGCATGGAAGCAACCTAAGTGTCCATCATTGGATGAATGGATAAAGAAGATATCCTTTTTAGCCAACTCCTCCATCTCTTTCAAGTCTTTGCTTAAACTTCGCCTTCGCTAAGATATCTATGACATCAATCCTTTTCATACTGGAACTGCCCATCTTCCTTCCCATTACTCACAGGGGCTCCTAATTCCTTCAATCTCTCTCTCGCTTTTTTTTTTCTCATAGCACTTCCTAAAGTAGTATATAATTTACTTAGTTTTTATATTGTTTGTTGGTTTGCTTTCTTGTCTCTCTCCACTAAAACGTAAACTCCATAAAGAAAAGGAATATTTTTAGTTCTATTCACTGATAATATACATAATATAATATAAATCTGACACACTGGTAGCACTCAATAGATATCCGTTGAAGAAATAAGTAAATGAAGATTTAAGCATGTACTTCTAAAATTTCAGGTTGATTAAAAGAAAGAATAATAATAAAGGCAATAATAAGGAAAACAATGTATTTTCCTTTCCTATTATTTTTTCTTTGCTCTCTTTTAGAGTTCATATAATATACACATATAACATATACCGTCAGTTTCCTTAAACATAACCCTCACGAGGCTGTGAAATCCTTGAGGCCAAGTGCTATTCAGAGTCATCTTTATTACAATGCCTAATAGCACAATATCTGGTAAACAATAAGAACTTAAAAATTAAGGACACCAAAAGCACAAGTCATAATACAAAATAAATTGGACTACATAAAATTTAAAACTTTCAAGCTGCATACCAATAAAGTGAAAATATGACCCATAGAGTAAGAGAAAATATTTGAAAATTATATATCTGATAAGGGACCTGTATCTAGAAAATATAAAGAATTCTTATAATTCAGTAGTATAAAGATAAATAACTCAAAACATAGGCAAAGGATTTAAAAGGCCATTTCCTCCAAATATATGGGCAAACAGCCAATAAGCACATGAAAAGATGTTCAACACCACTGGCTATTAGGATGGTTATAATAAAACAGACAGGTAATAAAGTGTTAGTCTTATATGTGGAATCTAGAATATGACACAAATGAACTTATCTATGAAACAGACTCACAGACATAGAGAACAGACTTGTGCTTGCCAAGGGGGGTGGGGGGTGTTGGGAGAGGGACAGATTGGGAGTTTGGGATTAGCAGATACAAACTGTTATATAGAGAATGGATGAACAACAAGGTCCTACTCTATAGCACAGGGAACTATACTAAGTATTCTGTGATAAACCATAACCAGAAAGAATATGAAAAAGAATGTATATACTATATGTATAACTGAATCACTTTGCTGTACAGCAGAAATTAACACATTGTAAATCAACTATACTTGAATCAATTTAAAAAAATAAAAAATAAAAACTGTTAGTAAGGATGTGGAGAAATTGGAATGAGAAACGGTACAGTCACTTGGCAGTCCATCAATCTGACAGTCCCTCAAGATGTTAAACATAATTATCATATGACCCAGAAATTCCACTCTTACATATATACTTAATAAAATTGAAAACAGATGCCCACACAAAAACTGGTACACTGATGTTAATAGCAACATTATTCATAATGGTCAAAAAGTAAAAATTACCTAAGGATAAGCAAATTATGGTATATTATTTGGCAACAAAAAGGAATAAAGTTCTGATACAGAGGACAACATGGATGAACCTTGAAAACATTAGGCTAAGTAAAAATAGCCAGCCCAAGAATATTATGTGTTATTTGATTCCATTTATATGACATACCCAGAATAAACAAATCCACAGAGAAAAAAACGAATGTATGGGTAGGGAGTGGTTGGAACGGAGAATGACTGCTATTGGTTAGGGGGTTTCTTTTTGAGATGATAAAAACGTTCTAAAAAGGTTTCACCAATGGTTGTACAACTCTTGTGAATATACTAAAAGCATTGAGTTGTATACTTTAAAAGGGTTAATTCTGTAGTAAATTAATCTAGATAAAAATATTAAAGATAAATTTTTAAAAATTAATGGATGGCAAGGTTATAACATAATCTTGCAAAGTCAACTCAGTTTAAAGCAAAGCTAAAAGTTGACAAATTATTTGTAAATTTGGACAGGGTAGAGTCAACCTGTAGTCTTTGGACACTAATCTTAATATTTATATCCTTTTCCATATAGTATTGCTGTAGTTATTTCGGTAGGAGAGGGATGAATATATGAGAAGTCTGTGTGATTTTCCTTATGTTTTTAGGTCATATGATTTCATCTGTTTAGCAATGCTTATTCCATTACAATAACAGATTTTGGACAGTTATTATAAATGTATATTTTGTTTATTCAGTTTGCGATTATCCATGCTGATGAAGGGGAACAAGGATAAAGGAGAGGCAGAATCATTCATGTTAGCCTTTACAAATGATGTACCTTCTATTCTAAGAATTTCCAGTACTATAAACAAGCTGTTAAAACTTCAGAAACCTTTCTGTTCATATTCTCCTGCTTGCCCTTTAGCTTAACGCACCCTCATCCACTATTTCCCATCTAGATAGAATTAAGCAGGAGGATTAACAAATATGAAATAGATTATTTAAAGTAAAGAAGCTCAATTTATAATCCAGAAAATATATTTCAATTCATGACTCTTTTATCCCCTTTACTTTATCTTTATCTTATCACTGGCCTTGGAGGAATAAATAATTAGACAGTTCCAGACCCAATACCAATGTCTCTCTGTCAAGAAGTTATCCAGGGACCACTGTGTAAACTAGACTGTTCAGCTTGTCAAAAGGAAAAAGAATTACTTTCAAAGTAGAGTCAATCCTCCTTTAGTTGAGACCAGAAATCCTAAAGTAAAGAAAATGATGATTTCTTAATTACTTAGTTTTAGCCAATAATAATATTTCTTTTTCCTTTCTTCAGTGGATAGATGCTCAGTTTATTCACTCCTGTACTCTCTGTGGTGCTTCACAGTAATGTTAGAATTTGCCCTTTCTCTCACTCCAGTCCAAAACCCATCCTATATCCTCTCCAGACAAATCTCCCACCCTCACTCATCCTTTCTTTGAATTCCAGTGGAAGGCAAATGCTGCAGCCAGCAGCCTGCCTTCATGGAGAAAGAAGTTTTGACTGACACAGCAGTTCTTAAGGCAGACTGACAAATTCCATCCATGATTTCCACTTCAGGGTCCTCTCCCACTCTCTTATCTGCCTCCTCCAAGCCTGAGTTTGATCCAGGGTTTTGTCAGGTACACTAGTTTCCATCTCTGCTGTACCTGATTCCCTTGAGTTTTTTTTTTAATGAGTTTTCTCTACTTTAGTTTATTGATATCCCATCTACCTTGGGTTGATGAAATAAAAGTTCATATTTTAAGGCAAGACAAGAAAAAATTTAAACATAATATTTTTCTCTGTCCATTTTGGCTTCCTCCCTCCCCTCTCGTGTGCATTGTGCATCTGCATTATGGGTTAACCAGACCTCCCCCATGGCAGAAATACCTGTTCAATCATAAAGATCAAATTTTTATCTTCTTCAGGTGTCAGCTATGTAACTACTTAGAAGGTAACATTCCTTTCTCAATCTTGTAAGGGGTTACGACGACCCACCACTCACCTTGTACATGCAGACATCTTTGGTGAATTTTATGTACAGTGCCAATATATCATTTCCCTTAAAGATAGCCATTGGTGCAGAACAGACTGGTCAGATGACCTGCTGAGATACTGGGCCACATCTAAAAGAAGTTCTTAACTTAAATACTTATTTATGACCTTATTGATATTATTAGCTATATTACTTGTATTCTGCCTACTTTACAAGATTCTCATTACTTGCATTACCAAATGTGTGACTGAGCCTCAGATAAAATTAATGATGATGAGGCAACCTGAAATGATTAATTAAATGCATAGTTCTATAAGAACAATGACTGCAGTAGTGTAACTCTAGATATGGGAAGAAGAAAAGAGTGAGCCATTTCCAGGACCATAACAGGCTAGTAAGACAAATGGTCCAGAGGCTTCTGGCTACTGTTTATGGGGCCTAGGCCACTAGTAGCACATCGAGGGGCCTATCAATGAAATCCTCACCTGCCTTGAGGAGAAGCATTCCTAGTACTGTGGGGCAAACTGGTCAGGAAATGCCTCCCAGATCTTGGTCGAACTTAACACCTAAAGGGAAGGGATTATAAAATAAAGAATGTTGCCCACCATCCCATTTTACAAGGATCAAGTTATTAGCCAGTGTAGTCACTGACCTACACTACCCACCTACAGGAATTCAGGGAGAAGGGCAGGATAGGGCACTTTGTGCTCTGGGAAAGTCAACAGAACTGGCCCTCATATAGTTTTTAAGATTTTGCGGAGATCTTGTGAACCCAGTTTCTTGCATCTTCCCATACTTAGAAAAGCACTAAAATGATTAATGAAGATACCTGTTCCTCGCAAATAGCAGTAACCTTCCGCCAAGATGAGTGCTTGATTGCATGTACCCTCTCACCAAAATCACATACACACTGGCCTCACCCTTTACCTCTTTGGAACAGTTCTCACAGTTCTCTGAGAGACTGTGTTTTGGGTTATAATCCTCAGGTTGACGCCAATAAAATTTTCCATTTCCTCTTTTTTTATATGGAATATTGATTAATGTTTTCATTGACAGGGTCTTTTAGAAATCCATGGAAATATTCCTTTGTTTTACTGTTTTATCAGCCTTGCGATGGCCTCCTTCTCCTCTCCTCATTTTTCTTCTCCTGTTCATTATAGTGGATTTTTACTGGTAAATGGGATTTTAAAATTTTATTTATTTGTTTATTTGTTTGTCTACTGAGCTAAAGGGCAAGGATGAGGGGAAAGCAAATAGCTGTGCTCTTTCCACCATTTTGAACTAGAATCCCTTGGGAATATTGTATGTATTCTTCTGATTTCATACATACTTCCTCAAAATTGATGTAAGTACCTAAGGAACTGCAAAAGAGAGATTTTGTGTCATTGCTGTCTGCCCACTTTACTTTCTACCCTATGGATGGCTGTATTACATCCTATCGGCTTCCCCTCTCCACCTCTCTCTCCATTAAACCAGAGCACTTGGTTCTATCTCTGTGCTTTCTTGTGTGTTGCAGTGTTGGGAAGAGTAATTATCTTACTTCTTTATTTTTGCAGGTATGTAAGCCCCTGAATATGATCATCCTGAAAATAAATTTCTGTTAAGAATAATAATATAATCCAAGATAAATTTTATATAATATAATCCCCATTCCTGACTGGTGGCAAGAGTCCAGAGCTTTACTGTTTCACCACATCATGCTCAGTGTACTGTCTCAAATGTTGAGACCCTATTTTTTAAGTGCACACCATTTTTCATGTAAGCCATATATGCTGTATCCTGTTTTATTTGCAACCACCATTATTCTTCCTTAGGCCCTATTGTTTTTTTAACAAACAACACAACAAACAAATCTTTATATACAATAGTCAGTGAGACTTCCACACAGAATTTCAGACGCTGGGACTGATTGTATGTCCATATGGTTTTCATTGACTCAAAAAGGATACTAGGATACTTTATTCATATTCTGTCCATTTTTTTCTCCTTTTCTGAACCTATGTGTCTGTATATGTTCACATATTTAAAAATAAGTAAAAAAGGAGTACAGTAGAACATTTCCCTCATATCCGTGCAACAATGATACATTTCCTCATTAACGGTCATGTGTACACAATAAGAAAAAGGATAAATGACCAATTCTGTCTTATCTCCTTCTTTTCTCCCTGTTTTCTGATTTCCTATCTAGTGGCTGACTCTCTCTGTCAGTAATAAAGAAACCAAACAAAACTGTCGAGGATTCATAATTATAAATGATAAGTGAGCCGAGGTATGAGATATCAAAAAACTTAATCTATTTCATTCTTTTTTAACTCATAGGCTTGCATGCTCTTGCAAAATATTATCTATGCTCACTTTGTCTGAACAAAAGCCTATAGGAAGGACCTCCCCGGTTGCACAGTGGTTAAGAAGCTGCCAGCCAATGCAGGGGACACGGGTTTGAGCCGTGGTTCAGGAAGATCCAACAGGCCACAGAGCAACTAAGCCCATGTGCCACAGCTACTGAACCTGCGCTCTAGAGCCCATGAGCTACAACTACTGAGCCCGCGTGCCAAAACTACTGACGCCCACATACTTAGAGCCTGTGCTCTGCAACAAGAGAAGCCACTGCAATGAGCCCACGCACTGCAAGGAAAAGTAGCCCCTGCTCGCTGCAACTAGAGAAAGCTCACGTACAGCAATGAAGACCCAACATAGCCAAAAAAAATAAATAGATAAATAAGTAAATTTATATTAAAAAAAACTTTTAAAAAAAGCCTATAGGAAGAGATGGAGGTGGTTAGTTTAAACAAGAAATGATTTTATTAATGCCCACAGGAATGGTGAAATAAACATAATAAAGTCTATGTGACCTCAAAAGTCTTCTACATAGTGAATGGAGGAGCAAGAGGTGATCATCAAAATATTTTATTTGCCATGCTTAAAAAAAGGATTTGGCAATTTACCAAATTTTTATATGACTAGAACCATTTGCATTATGAGAAGATACAGAAGAGTACATAGATTTTATGCTAGCTACTCTTCCTCTAAGCACCTGAGGCATAAAGATTTTGTGTTATTTGTTATTCTATTTAGAAAAATGACACCTTTCTAGTTGAAGCTAACCAAATTGTTATAAAAATGTTAGACAGTTATAGTGCACTGGAAGTGTGATCTTTTAAAATTATTATGCATGGTGAATATCTTGGAGAATATTTAATTGAGAAACCATGCTCTTGAAAGCCAGAAAATAAAGAAAACTTGAATGATGGTATGAATTTTATTTTGAAACATATCAGCTAGGTATCAGATAAATACTGAATAAAATGATCAAGCATGAATTTTTCGAAATATCTGTGTTGCCTCTTCTTTATAAGTACACTATTTAAGCAAAATTGAAATGAAAATGCATTTGCTATTTATAAACATTTTTGTGTTATAACACACTCTGCTACAGCACATAGGTGAAGAGAGCAAAAAAGTAAATATGAACATTATTAAATATTATCAGCACAATATTGGAAATGTGCTTTCATTACTTCGATAATCTATAAACAAATTATAATTTTTAACAATATATATTGTAAAGTATAAAATTTAAATGTTTTAAAGTATAAAGTATTGCTTCTGTCTTAGAAACAACATGATTGCACAGGAAAGACAATTCATTTTTTATTATTATTTAACATATTTTTATTACAGAGCTAATATAATCTCATTGTAGGTAAAATATGCAATTCAGAAAAAAATATTACTACCCACTGCCCAAATAGCTATAGATAAAATTTTGTAGATTATTACATTAGTGTCCAATAATGTATCAGACCTCTTAGTATCTGTTTACCTACATGGGTTTGGCCCTGTGATTTGATTTGGCCCATAGGCATCAGCAAAAATGATAGAAGCTGAGGCTTGATGAGCACTTCTGAATTGGTGATGGTTTGCCTGAAACACTGCCACCCTTGTGTACAAAACCTGGGCTATTCTTCAAAAGAGACCATGTGGAAGAGAACTAAGGTACCCTGACCTACAGCCCCAGCTAACCTCCGGTTATGTGGCTCTGGCCTTGGATCACTCAGCTCTAGGAGAGTGATTAGATGGCTGAACCTGTGCAAAGTGACCCCAGATTAAATCAGGAAATAAACTGTCCAGTTGAGCTCAGCCCAGCCTGTAGAACAGCAAGCAAATAAATGGTTGTTGTTCTAAGTATAAGTAGCTGAAACATAAATTAGAGTCTAAATCTCGGATGCAACCCTTCAAAAACATTAAATATAGGGCACTGAATCTGTGATGGGCACTGGGTGGAGAGTGGACATATGGTGAACAAACTGTTAGAGAAAGTTAAAAAGACAGTGAGAAAACTCACAATGGAGGCTAGAAGGATGATTAGGCAGTTTTTGTAGTGGTAAAGTAATAGGAGAACACGTAAAGAGTTGATTGGCATCATTTAGCTGCATAGGAGGAGAAAAACAGAGGTACATACAGGAAAAGAGAAAGAAAGGGGAAAACGTACTATTTAGTTTTCAAGTAGAATTTAGAGGGAATATAGAGCATCTAAGAATTTTGGGGTCAAAAAATAAAACTCATGGCCAACAGGCAGATGAAAAGATGTTCCACATCACTAATCATCAGGGAAATGCAAATCAAAACCACGAGTTATCACCTCACACCTATCAGAATGGTTATCATCAAAAAGAACACAAATAAAAAATGTTGGCGAGGGTGTGGAGAAAGGGAACCCTTTGTACACTGTTGGTGAGAATGTAAATTGGGGCAGACACTGTGGAAAACAAGTTTCTCAAAAAGCTAAAAACAGAACTATCATATGATCCAGCAATTCAACTCCTGGGTATATGTCTGATAAAAACAAAAACACCAATTCAAAAAGATACATGCACCCCAATGTTCATAGCAGCATTATTTACAACTGCTAAGATACGGAAGCAAACTATGTGTCCACCAACTGATGAATGTATAAAGAAGATGTGGTATACATATATATATATAAACACACACGCAATGGAATACTACTCAGCCAATGAAATTTTGCCATTTGTAACAAGACAAAGGGCATTATGCTAAGTGAAATAACTGAGACAGAGAAAGACAAATTTGACATGATATCACTTATATTTAGAATCTAAAAAAATACAACAAACTAATGAATATGACAAAAAGACGCAGAGTCACAGATATAGAGAACAAAATAGTGGTTACCTGTGGGGAGAGGGGCAACAGTGGGGGAGGAGAATAAGAGGTACAAACTATTCGGTATAAAATAAGCTATAAGGCTATATTGTACAACAAGGGGAATAAGCCAATATTTTATAATAACTATAAATGGAGTATAACCTTTAAGAACTATGAATCTGGCTTCCCTGGTGGCACAGTGGTTAAGAATCCACCTGCCAATGCAGGGGGCACGGGTTTGAGCCCTGGTCCGGGAAGATCCCATATGCTGCAGAGCAACTAAGCCCGTGGGCCACAACTACTGAGTCTGTGCTCTAGAGCCCATGAGCCACAACTACTGAAGCCTGTGTACCAAGAGCCCATGCTCCACGACAAGAGAAGCCACTGCAAGGAGAAGCCTGCACAGCAAAAGGAAGAGTAGACGCCGCTCGCCACAACTAGAGAAAGCCTGCGCACAACAACCAAGACCCAACGCAGCCAAAAATAAATTTTAAAAAAAGTACTATGAATCACTATATTGTACACCTGTAACTTATATAATACTTTACAGCAACTATACTTCACCAAAAAGAATTTAAAAATCTCATTCTCAAACCCATTCCACCTGACAAAAACAAAAGACTCTCAAAGAAATGACTTCAGAGTATGGACCATTCAAGAACACTGCTGTAAGATACTTTGTTAAAACCTTAGAATTCAAAGGTTTCAAACATTAATTCAAACATTAATTCAAAATTAATGTCTGAATACAAGAACTTTAAACAAGAAAAGAAAACAACTACTAGGAATTCTGTAGATATTGTTCCACAGAGCCTAATAAGCCCAAAGAGAATTATGGTTATGGTTTTTGGAGCATGGAATAAGCCATGATGAGATTCATAAAAAACTAAGAAATTTTTAAGATAACTGTATGCTCTTGGACAAAATGTATCACAAACAAGTCAAAATGGAAAGAAGCTTCTAGACCTTCAACTTTTTACAGAAATTAGACTAAAACAATCTATCTGCTTAAATATACCCATTTCTTAAAGAAAAGGAAATACATCCCAGAGGGCAGAGCCAAGCACTGGGTATCTGTGCCCTTCTAAGATCCACTCCCATATTGATTCTGAGTTTGTTCATATGAGCTCAATTATAATTTATTAGGTATGCTCTTAATACATGTCCAACCTACTAATAGATGCCAGTCAACAATATAAAGTAGGTAATTTAGTTTTATGATCCTGTAATACCTGGCATTTTTATTTGCTCCCTTTTGAGCATACTGACCCATAAATGAAAATGCAGCTGGTTTTGTATATATGCTTTTGTTCTGAGAAGCCCTAATGTACCCATTTGTTTTATTCTGTAATCCTTGTGGTTGTGAATCTTGCTCACTTTTCAGTCATTTCCAAGCGTAGTTCTCCTATTTTGAACACATGATTACAAAACCCCAAGTCCTAAAATCTTGGCTGCCTTTCCCATATTCAATCTATGAATGCTCCCTTTTAATACAGCAATACTGTAGATAAATTTTTCCAATGCAATTCCATAGATTTAGCTTAGCTAGAGATGTTATGACCTTGGTTATTGCCCCCCAAAAGATCAGATTACTACAAAAAATTATTTTATGATGTAGTATATGAAGGAGGTTTTGAGGCCAACAAGGTAGCTAAAAGTGAAATCGTGTGCGTTTATCACTTTGTGTGCTTTCAACATACTATTCATCACACTCCCTGTTTATAAAATTGGTAATAATAATATTATTCACAGATTTTCTTGTAAGGTTAAATAATATAACACATGTAAAACTTGAAATATTTCACATACAGAGCACTACATATACGTTACCAGTATTATAAAGATTGGGTAGGATTTGAAGAGGCAGGCATTGAACGTTAATTCTAGGCAGGGGTAAGCACATAAGCATAAAGGTGGGAAAGTCTACAGCATACGGAGAGACCAATTTGCATGAAGTAGAATTTATAGGGTTAGTGATAATATTGCAAGCTAGATTAGAATTATTAATTTTATATGGGATTTGAAAGGTTCTGAATGTCAATTTAATAATCTGAACCTTCCTTTTCTAGAAAGTATCCTTTTAACTAGTCTAAAGATGTGAAGAATTTAGTCTAGGGAAGCCAGTACAAGGAACACAAGTTTTATCTTGTAATATGAAAAGGACCACCAGGTAGAAGAGATTTGCTCTCTTTTGTTCAAGACAGCAAACCTAGAGCTACCAGTTTAGTTTACATGTGGGCATGTTTACCCTCAGAGTAATAAATTATTTACTGCAAATAGATGTCTGTCAGGAGAAAGGGCTACTACATATAATAATGAAATGTAGCTCACTGGAATTATAATGGCAAAGACTGGAAGACAAACCACAGATGCTACAGAAGGTATTAATATAGAATAGGGATTAGGAGTTTATGTGTGTACATGAGACCAGTTCATTTTTCAGGAAAGGAGGGTACATGATTTCATCACACTCTGAAAAGAATCCATCGCTCAGAAATGTTGAGACCATTAGAAATATAATATTGGACTTAGATGCCTCAATGTGATTTCTAAGGTCTCAATAGCTAGTCAGTGTTCACATAGAAACACTGAGATGTTGCAGCCTTGCCAAACAACTGATTTTGTCATGGCATAACTGATTTTCCTTAATTCCTCACTCTGGTGGTCTCCCTTTTTATTTTGATACCATTTGCTGTACTTACTCCATCTACTTCTTATATTTTAATTCCCATCCTGGTCAATTGAGCTATCCTTTAGCATTTTTATTTTGTGAGGTTTAGCATTTATCTCCTGACTTTTTAACTTCACAATGGCCTTTAGACTGGAAGGACCAAAAGTGTTTCTGAATCTTTCTCTCAGTCCCCCACACCTGAACACTTTTTTCTCCTAATCTTTTTAATGTTTTCAGTGACAGGTTTTACTTCGGTTGTCACTCTTTTGTGAAGGTTATTTTTTCAGGTTTAGCAACTGTTAGGTCATAAACCTTATCTGTAAGTCAAAGTCTGTTTTGGGGGAAAAAAGAAGATTCTGAATCAAAGAAAGATTAAGGAAGCAAACTGTGACTCATTTGCAAGCTATCTTAACTTTGTAGGAAGGGACTTTTACTTTTATTTTTATTTTGTTCAGTTAAACGTATTAAAAAAAAAAAAAAACCCCAACAAGCTATAAATCCAAATCACAGTGTAACACACTGAATCAGGCATATTCGTGCACCTGATGTACCCATGGTGGTACATTTCTCCAAAGGTACTGCTTTAGGATTCTCTTACGGTGTTAGCGTATCTATGTTAATGTAGGTGACTCCTAAAATAATCAAGTTTCAGAGCCAATGGGTATGGCTTCATAATATATAATAAATTTGCAATCTTCTGTAACTCCTTTAGTGAACTGAAAGCATTCATAGCCCCATGTCCTTATATTACTCTTGACCTTTAAAATTACCAATCCTTAGCTTATTCCTGTCAATTCAAGACAAGTAAGACACAAGACTGTCTTCTATGAGTCAGAGTGACAAACACTTTATCAAGGTTTAATTATATTTTTTCTCTTTACAATAAGTGAGTCAATATCCCTATCATAAAACAATGCTGAAATAATTCATCCATACAGGCTCAAGGGGGGAAAGAAGTGGGTTACCTAAGCCATTCACTGACACTGTGGAATAAAAGAAAAATGGCTCAAAGATAGGGCTGAGAAGCTGATTTTACATGGAGTAGATAGTGTTTCATTTGCAACACAACGTCTGATATAAAGATTCACGGCATTATGTTTTTATCTTGAAATACTGACACTGCTGGCAGCTCAACCTGCTATTCCATTAGAACATCTCTTAGGAATTCTGGAATTTATCTGCTGCCCACATAAAAACAGATAAAGCAAAGGAAAATATATTAAGGCTTATTTTTATCACAAAACAGGTCTGCACCTCCAGAATAAAATCTTTTAAACCTCTATCATGAGCCGTCTGCAGGAAAGCTCATGTACAGTAGGAGCAAGGTGAGGGACAATGGCAAAGAAACATATGTGAACAGTATCTTTTTTATGTTGACACCTACATTATATTCAGTTTAATATTTCTCTTCAGATTCACAGAACAGCAAAGAGTCTTACTTTGTCCCCCATTCTGAATCCATAGTTACAACAATGCTCTGCCTAAAAGATGGTAACAATGTAGGGAGTGAAAATGCCTAAAGCTGAAGTCCCTGAGTTGCTTGGGGGAAGAGAGCCTAAGAGGGTATAAAAAGACAAAAATGCACCTTTAGAGGAGATTTATCCAACATGTGGAGTGAGGATTATATGTAACCAGTGGCATCTTGGGGAAGAGCCTCACTGAGATATTGTGAATAAAAAGAAAATTTATCTAATTAGCCACTAAGGTCTAAAGCGATACCATCAAATAGAAATTTATGAGATGATAGAAATTTCCTATATTTGCACTATCCATAACAACAGCCACAACCCAACTGCAGCAACTGAGCACTTGAAATACAACTATTTGGACTAAGGAACTAAATTTCAAATTTTATTTAATTTTAATTAATTTAAATTTAAATAGTCCTAATTTGACTACTGTCTATGTTATTGCACAGAATAGATCTAGAATATAGCTAGCTAAACATATCTATAAAACCTTAGTGTGTGAAATCAAAGGGAGAATAGTTCTAGCAGTGAAGGTAATTTAAAGAGTTTGATGAACACACTTTCCACTGCATCTCTTTCCAAGTCAGTTTTATTGAATATTTTGTGCCTTTAACCATCATCTGAAAGATTTCCATGTAGAGAGATACTTTTTAAAATTTATTTTAATGAAGTCATGATTGATAAAGGGAGATTGCTGATTAAACTGACCTGCTTTCTAAGATCTCCAAGTAATTACACCCCTCATCTCAATCCCATGGTAGTGGTCATAGAAAGGTTAGTGACTCTTATAGACCAGTGCCTGAACTATCAATGCTTTAAGTTGAACATTTTATTGATATGTCAAAACAGTACACTGAGCACGAAACAGAAAGAAAAATAATGCAAGAAGGCAAAAAAGACTGGGATTTCAATTCAAACTAGTGATATGAACTGAAGAGATGCAAATAGATACTATATTTATTTCCACTGTTAAAATGCTGTGAGCTCTGTGGAATCCCAAAAGGGAAGATAACTTTATTAGTAAAAACAGTCAGATTTTAATAAGAACCATGTTTTTGGTTTCTATAACTTTTAGATGTGCCTGAGTATGACAATGTCAAAATTAAATATTTAAGTTCTTTCCTTACTTTCATTTTTTTCATTCCTTCCTCAACCCAAACCTGATATTTAACAGGTGTGCCATTTTTGTGCTAAGTTGAGAGTGACTATGCCTACCAAAAAAGGTTCTGCACCCCTGATTATGCAAAAGAGTGTGGTTTCCACTGGTTCGGTTAAAAAATATTCCATCGTAAGAAACAATAGGGAAATAAATGATAATATAAACCTGGATTTGTAAATACACTAAACTTCTTGAAAATAGTTATTTGTTAAGTGTTCTTTCATCACTTATTTGGGTAATATCAGAAAGTCTACATTTTAAAATGTAAATAGGATGCAAACAAATTGAATGATCTAGATGAAATGGAAAATTCCTAGAAATATGCAAATTAGCATGGCTGAATCATGATGAAATAGATAATCTGAACAGATCAATGGCTAACATGGAAGTTAATTTGATAATCAAAAACTCAACAAAGAAAAGCTCTTTGGGGCTAAAATGCTTTACCGGTGAATTGTAACAAACATTTAAAGAGGCCAGTCCTCTTCAAATTCTTCCCCAAAAAATTAATGAAGAGGGAACACTTTCAAATGCATTCTGTAAGGCCAGTACAGCAAAGCCAGAAAAAGACACTACATGAAAACTACAAACCAATATCTCTTATAAATAATGATGTAAAAATCCTCAATAAAATGCTAGAAAATTAAATACAACAGCACATCAAATGGATTATACATGCATGAGAAAGGAGGATTATTCCTGGAATGCAAGGATGGTTCAACATACATAAATCAATAAATGGGATATACCACATTAACATAATGAAGGATAAAAACCACATGATCATCTTAATAGATGCAAATAAACACATTTGACAAAATTCAACATCCATTCATGATAAAAGCTTTCAACAACTTAGGAATAGAAGGAATGTACCTCAACATAATAAAGACCGTATATGACAAACCCACAGCCAACATCATACTCAAAGGTGAAAAGTTGAAAGCTTTTCCTTCAAGATAAGGAAGAAGACAAGAATGCCTACTCTCACCACTTTTATTCAACATATTTTTGGAGGTCCTAGCCAGATAGATTAGGCAAGAAAAGGAAATGAAAGCCATCCAAATCAGAAAGGAGAAAGTTAAACTGTCTCTTTTTGTAGATGTCATAACCTTATATGTAGAAAACCCTAAATATTCCATAAAACGTCGCTACAACTAATAAATGAATTTAGTAACTCACAGGATATAAAATATACAAAAATCACTTGTATTTCTATGCACTAACAGTGAATTATCCAACAAATAAATTAAGAAAACAATGCCATATACAATAGCATCAACAAAAATAAAATACTTAGAAATAAATTTAACGAAGGAGGTAAAAGATTTGTACACCAAAAACTGTTAGATATTGATGAAAGAAACTGAAGAAGACACAAATACATGGAAAGATAGTCATGTTCATGGATTGGAAGAGTTAGTATTTTTAAAATGCCCATACTACCAAAAGCAATCTACAGATTGAATGTAACACTTACCAAATTCCAATGGTGTTTTCAACTAAATAGAAATATTGATTCTAAAATTTGTATGGAATCACATAAGACCCAGAATAGCCAAAGCAATCTTGAGAAATAATAACAAAGCTGGAGTCATCACACTTCATTAGTTCAAACTATATTACAGAAAAACAGTAAACAAAATAGTATGGTACTGGCATAAAAACAGAAACATAGGTCAATGGAACAGACCATACAGCCCAGAAGTAAAACCATCCATATATGGTCAATTAATGTTTTACAAGAACACCAACAACACACCAGGGAAAGGATAGTCTCGTTAATAAATGAGGTTGCGAAAACTAGATATTCAAATGCAAAAGAATGAAATTGGACCCCTAACTTATAGTACTCAAAAAATTAACTTGAAATGGATTAAAGACTTAATGTAAAACCTAAAACCTTGAAGACTATAATCTATAAAACTATATTTTTTTTAAAAAACTATAAAACTCCTAGAAGAAAACAGAGAAAAAAATGTCTCAACATTGGTCTTGGCAATGATTTTTTGGGTACAACACCAAAAGCACAAGCAAAAACAAACAAGCAGAACTACATCAAACTAAAAACTTCTGTAGAGCAAAAGAAACAATTAACAAAATGAAAAGGCAGCCTATAGAACTGGAGATAATATTTGCAAACCATATGCCTGATAAGGGATTAATATCCAACATATATAAGGAACCCATACAACCCAATAGCAAAAAGAACAACTAACCCAATGAAAAGTTAGGCAAAGGTCCTAAATAGACATTTCTTCAATGAAGGCACACAAATGGCCAACACATATATGAAAAGGTATTCAACATCACTAATTATTAGGGGAATGCAAATGAATACCACAATGAGATGTTACCTCACACATGTTAGGATAGCTATTATCAAAAAGGTAAGAGATAATAAGTGTTAGCAAGAGTGTAGAGAAAAGGGAACAGTGTACACTGTTGGTGGAAATATAAATTGGAACAGCCATTAAGGAAATGTAAATTGGCACAGCTATTAAGGAAAACAGTACAGAATTTCCTCAAAAAATTAAAAATTGAACTACCAGCTGATCCAGCAATTCCATTTCTGAGTACATATTCAAAAGAATTAAAATCACTATCTGAAAACAATATTTGTACTCCCATGTTCATTGCAACATTATACACAGTAGCAAAGATATGGAAATAACCAAAGTATCCATATATGGAGGAATAGTTAAAGAACATGTGTGAGACATCTAGATCTAGATCTAGATATCTACATATAAAGGTATACATATCTATAGCTATAATTATATATATCTATATATATGTGTGTATAGATATGTAATATAATATTATTCAGCCTTTAAAAGGAAGGAGATTCTGCCATTTGGGACAACATGGATAAACTTGGAGGAAGTTATGCTAAATGAAATATACCAGACACAGAAAGACAAATACTATATGATCTCGCTTATATGGGAAATCTAAAAATGTCAAACTCATACAACCAGAGTAGAATGTTGGTTGCCAGGAGCTAGGGTGTTGGAGAAATAGAGAGATGTTGTTCAAAGTGCACAAAGTTTGTTATAAGATGAATATATTCTTGGGATCTAATGTACAGCATGGTGATTATAGTTAATAACACTATATTGTATACTCGCAATTTGCTATGAGTATATACAGATCTTGTGTTCTCTGCAACAAAAAGAAAAAAAAAGGAAAAAAGATAACCATGTGAAGTAATGGATGTATTAATTAAATTGATTATGGTAAGGATTTCACAATGTAATTAAATCATCACGTTTGTACATCTTTTTAAAAATTACATATTACTTAAATATATATATGATTTTTAATTTGCCAATCTTATCTCAATAAAGCTGGAAAAAATTATAATAATGGTATATTTTATATGTACTTTATCACAATAAACAAGCAAAGAAAACAAAATGGAAGCAGTAATTCAGTCATGTCTATAGTATGTATCTTGATATATGATATGATGAAAATGGCACTTCACGTCTGTGATCTTCTTCCCTGAAACACAACCTCAGTATAATCATGATAAAATACCATGAAAATCCCAACTGAGGGACATTCTATAAAATACCTAACCACCACTCCTCAAAATTCTCAAGGTCATCAATGATACAAAAATATGAGAAATTATCACAGACAAAAAGAGGCTAAGGAGACATAAAGTTTTTAATATAATTTGGTATCCTAATTAGATGGGATTTTGCAATAAAGAAAAAAAGGACAGTGGGTAAAAGCTAAGGACATTTTAAGAATGAACTTTAATATTAATATATTAATGTTGGTTCACTAATTGTGACAAATATGCCATACTAACAATGTAAGATGTAAAAATAGAGAAAACTGGATATGGGGTGTATGGGAATTCTCAATATTGTATTTGCAACTTTTCTGTAAATCTGAACCTATTCTGAATTAAAATATTTATTTTTTCTAAAAAGTCTCAAACTTTATAATTTTAATATGTGCAATTTATTGTAAGTCATTTATACCATAATAAGGCTGATGCAAAAAGTATCCAAAAAAAGAAGTCAAAACAAACAACTGACTTAAAGAAAGTAGAAGGGAAGAAGCATTAAAAAATATATAAACACACATGAAAGAAATTGGACACAGAGTTAAAACAGAATCAAAAAAACTAAATGCTGGTCATTTGAAAAGACTAATAAAGTAAACAGGCCTCAGGAATCACAGATTAAGGGGGAAATAAAGAAGGAACAAAGAAATATAAAATAGGGAAAATCTTTATGTTAGTAGTTTGAAAGCTTAGACAAAATAGTAGTCTACAAAAACTATTGTTTATTTAAAAAAAGAATTGTTAAGTATGAGAATACTCAACATTAAATATGTTGAATTAGTACTTAAAAATCTGTCTACTGAATTATAAATTGGCTCAACCACTTTGGAAAATTATTTGGCAGATTCTATGATTCAGCAATTCCTCCCCTATATACACCCAACAGAAAAATATATGCACCCAGAAGGCATGTGCAAAATTATTTATAGAAACAGTATTCATGTTAGAAAATGAAACAATCCATGTGTCTATCTAGAGTGGAATAAATTATGACATATTCATATAAAACATTCTTACTGAACTAAGAAAATGAACTATTGTTAAACACAACAAGGATGAATATTACAAGCCTAATGTCAAAAATATCAGATACTAAACAATTAATTCCTATCAAGTTAAAAAAACAAAACAAAAACCAGCCACAACTTATCTATGTTGTTTTAAATCAGAACAGTGGTCATCCTTGAGGAACAGGGAATGTAAGAGCTAAGAATCGGGTACAAGGAAGTTCTACATACTGGTAGTGTTCTATTTCTTTAGGGGTGATAAGTTGGATTTGTTTACTTGGTGAAAATTCAAGCAACCATATAGTACTTGTCAAAGTATCTGAGTACATACTCAAGAAACCTGGCATTCCAGTCTTTCAAATGAGGGAAGATTTCCCAGCCTTCATACCAAATCCATGCAATGACATCATAAAGGACATTTACTGGCCAGTATCGTTTTGCACATAAAAAAATTAGTAAATAAACCAGCAATATGAATTCATATATACAATATATATGTAATACATAATATATTTAATATTTATATAAATAGTATATTTATATGAATATGTCATGTATATATATTTTAAAGATAGTGCTTAGCTCAGCAGGGGAGGGGGAGAGAGAAAATGCATTTGAAAGTGGGTTAACAAACGGTTTTGTTTACTAAGATGTGTGACAGACATGCTAAAAATAGCATTTTAGACAATACCAAAGATAGGGACTTGATGAAATGAAAACTATCTAAAGATATTAACGAGAATACAACACAGAGCAGGGACAAGATTAAAAATAAAGAACTCAGGAGACATGGAGGATAAAATGAGAAGGTCTAATATTCATCTTTCCAAAGATAATATACAGAATAAGAGAGATGCATTATTTAAAGAATCTATTTGCATAATGTGTTTCACAGCAATCTCTTGTGAGTTAGTTTAGCTCAATAACAAAACTGGTTTTCTACATCTTTACAAGTGAAGGGAAGATCCAGGGATACATTGATCCAATGGTTGGGCTAATGTTGAGAGACAAGCTGTGCCTGTGGGACCTGAGACACCCTGAGGTAACACCAATGCCTCCATACATCTTCAGACTAAAGCAATCATGTTGCTTTTATGTGCACTTGGGAAGAATATGCTGAGAAATCATGCAAATAATTGAATAAGATGAAGGAAGCTAATACTACTATAATAGATTTTTTTATTAAATAAAACATTTTTACCAGATAGCTTATATGGTCCTTATAAATTCTCTCATCTTAGATAATAATGGCATGTTAATAAGTAAAATATTAATATATATTGTTAAGCAGCATATCTAGTATTTCTATTTCTAATTTAATTTGTTCTAACAGTTTCTTTAAAGTATATTAAGAAAATGTACTTTAGTGCTTCATTCACATTTTTCCTCATATTGAACTTGACACTTTCAGAGCAAGAAAGAAACAACATTCTACGTGGGAACAAATTTTATGGTATATTTAACCAGAGAAAACAAAATAAATTTTGTTAGATTCCAAAAGTTATAGTACATAAAACAAAGTATATTTTTGTTTTGTTCTGTAAAGCTATTACCTACATTAGGATAGGAAAAAATATCTAACGGAATTGCAGTAGAATGAAGAAAATTCATAAAAGGGATTTTAGTTGTCAAGTGTTAGAACTGAAGTTACAGTATTGATTTAATGAACTAGGAATGGTCTCAACCAATTGGAAAGAGTGAAACCAACCCCATACAAAGTAAAATTAGTCTCACCTGAGAATCTTCAGTGTTTCAGTTAAGAAGAGAAGCAGAAATAGATGCACACCATTATTCTCAGGGAGAAGACACACTCACACACACAAAAATCAACACTATTTGATGTTTAACACACCAGTGACATGTAATAACATCAAATACACACTACTACTCCGTCATTCATTGAAGTCATCAACAGCAGGCTCTTCAGTTAGTCCAAAATATTATCTTGTTCCTTGGATAAAAGCCTTTCAAAAACTATGCTCCCTGATCATGAAATTTATTTGTAATTCTATCAATGGTACATTTTTTGGAAATTCAGAAAACTATGGTATTTTATATACATTTTATTTGTTAAACACACATCTATATGTGTGTGTGTGTGTGTGTGTGTGTGTGTGTGTGTGTGTGTGTGTGTGTGGTGGGGGAGAAAGGGAGGATACTACCAATGTAAAAGACTTAAGTGATTTACAGCTAAAAAGCACATATTAGAAATACATCATATTATTTGTTAATTTCACATTTTACTTTGTCAACGGTAACATCCACTAGTAGAAACAAGACAACTTGAAAATGAGCATTTTCAATTATTTTGAGTCTTGTTTTCTCGCAGAATTTAATAAGTTTTCAAGAGCAAACTACGTACACTATCACACATTTTTTTTTCTTGTTGAGTTCTCATTTTTGATTCCCCAAAGGTGAGACAAAGGAAGAATTGCACTTCAGTTGAAAACACAGATATCAGAAAAAAGCATACATTTCCTTCTTAAGAGTCTTTATTATCTTAGTTCTTAGGAATGCTTTCATTTATTTTGAGCTTTTCAAGCCCAATAACCTTTTGATTTCATTAAATATCATACTGGTTTCCATTTTAGATGAATGAATTTGAAATTACTAACTTGTCAGAATAAGCTGACAGGGTAAACAACTTTGGTTACATACATTTAAACTGCTTTTTAATTAAAGCAACACAATTGTGATACTCATTAGAAAGTGAAGTGAAACAACAAAACCTTGAGCTTTCTCAATTAAACTAAAAGCTTAATAGGGATTTGTTATTAAATGTTCTTCATATTTTGACATTTCAGGTAAATACACACATATGCTTAATTACATAAATTATTTTTTATTCATTCAGCAAAAACAACAAATAAATAAAGAAGAAAAAATCTCAGAAACTAACAAGTTCTATGAAGAAAAATGAAAGAAGTGTAACATAGAGGGAAGTGGGATTACCTTTCAGATCGGGTAGTAGGAGAAGGTCTCTCTGAGGAACTGACAATGAGCCAAAATTCAGTGGAGCGAGGGGTAAGTCATGTGGATTTCTGGAGGAAGAACATAGAGAGAATAGAATGTACAAAGCTCTGACACCAGGGAGTTCACAGTATGTTTGAGGGTAAGATTGGAAATCAGGGTACCTGATGCACACTAAAAAAAAAGGTGAAGATTGTAATAAAAATATTCAGAGAGGTAGTCAGGGATTAGGTTTAGTTGGATTTTATAGACATTAGTAAAGAATTTAGATTCTATTTTAAGTGTGATGGCAAGTGCTGGATAAATCCTAGAGTATGATTTCAGACAGGTTTGGAGAAAACCAAGTCCAGTTCCTCAGCTTGGTTAAGGAAAGACTAAGCTGTTAGATTAAATGTCTGAAGATCAGAAATGACCATGTCGTTTATACCTAAAGATTATATACTGTCCTCTAGCAAATACATTTCTATTTCTAAGAATGAAGTGATGACTCTGGCCCAGGTGAATGAATAGAGATAAGTATCCTAAAAGATTATATGCTGGGCTGCTCCAGCTTCATGTAGCTATAAGCCTTATTGAAGATTGTTAAACATCAAGGAGGTGTGTTATGACTCTAAGTCATTCACCAACATTTTAAATTTCAATTTGGCAGATTTCTATGACCTTAAAGCTTACGGTCAGATCTCTTGTACTATGATTCTCATCTTTCTACTGTGACTCCTGACTCTACTGACTTCTCCGTGAATCATTTAGATATACAAATTTTGTTTAATTTGGCTAAATTATGTCTGTGTCTGATCTATTCATCAATATGTACTATTCATACTTGTTGATACAGTCAACCAGCAAAAAGCCATTGGAGGATATTAAGCTGGAAAGAAACATGATCTGACTCATGTTTTAAAAGACTATACAATAAATATAATGAAAGAGTAAGAAGAGAAGCATAAACCTAAGTACAGGCTTTATTGCAAAATAAAGGCAAGACATGATGGAGCCTGGATAAAAGTGACAATGGAGGGAGTGTAGATGAAAAGTCATCAGATTCATGACATCTTCTGAAGGCAGAATCAAAGTATTTTCTAATGATAAATACGGAGTATGAGTATAATACAGAGGTAAAAGATAACTCTAAGGTTTTTGGCTTGAACAACTGGGTGAATGATTATAATATTTACTGAAATGTGTTACACCATAGAGGCATGGGTTTAGGTAATTAAAAGTTTAATTTGGGGTATTTTATGTTTGAGGTTCCTAGTAAGATCCATGTAGAAATACCAATAAGTCAGTTGGATATGACAGTCTTTATTTCAGGGGAAAAGCTGAAACTGTAATCACAAATTTGTGTGTCATCATTTTAAATATAGTAATTAAATCATGTGATATAGTTGTGACTATAGAAGGATAAAAGATTCTTCGACAGAAATTTGGGGTAGTCCCCAACTTTTAAGATGGGAAAAGAAGAATTATCCAGTAAAAATAAATAAGAAAGATGGCCAGTGAGGTAGAAAAACACATACACACAAATGTGTGTCACAGTAGCTGAGTGAACAAAGTATTTCAAGAGAGAGTGATTATATGCTTCTGCAGACTCAGAATGTCAGACAAGATAAAACAGAGAGAAGATAGTGAAAATTTGCCATTCAATACCTCAAGGTGGAGGTCAGTGGAGACACTGACAAGAGTAGTTTTAACAGAGTCAAATTGGGCAGTCTTCAAGAGAGTTAAGGCTATGGATAAAATCAGTCCAATGTATTCCATTGTTTTGGTAACGTGAAACCAAATGCAATTCTGAGTACTGCTGAAAGAAATTGGTTGGGGTGGAAGAGGTGAAGAGTTGTTAGCAAAGAGAAAAGACATGGAAAATACACTGTAGGGAAATGTAGTATGTGTCTTTGAGGACTCTCTTAAGCTTTTGTGGTCATATTCAGAGTGAGATCAGTCAGATTAGCTTGCGTGTTAGTAACTTCAAACGTAAGGAGATCAACAGTGAATTACTGCCTTCAGTGGGTAGAGGTCATGGTAGAAACAAATAATTTGGAGAGTTGGAGTTCTTGAAGAGTTCATATTTTAATATGAAAACATGAGCAAGACACAGGGATGGCTTTATTTAAGATTTTGGACATGGTCCAGACATTGGTAATGATAATGTTTAGAAAGAATGATGATGGAAATGGGTGATTGAGGTGAAGTGTAGGACAAAATTATTGGAGGTGAACAAAGTACAAAACTAAAATTATAATGTGTTGCATAGGTTGTCTATATAGGTATTGATGGACAACACTAAGAATAATAATATAATATAATAATATAAGTACTGGTGGAAAAAAGATAATAAGCAAGTTGATAAAACATCAATGATATTTTTGGTAGGTGTTTACAACCATTAGGAAAAACATTCATATATCCCCCTGATACGTTATTCATTTGCTTGTTTGATATGACGAGGGGTGAAAATCTATCCTAACTCCAGGACCACTGCTGCTTGGTGTGTGAGTGAAAGACGACTGAGAGTACTAGTGTGGAAACAGTATACTTAGATACCTAGATATCAGTTAGAATGAGAAGTGGAAAAAACTTTGAGACACAAGGAGGATATAGGGAATTTTCTTCGTTCAGTGATTACTGAAAGAGTTTAAATTGTGAGAGAATGAGTCATTTCAGTGGATGTACAGAGCCCTGCGTCTTCAAGAATTTAGATGATTAAGGAAGAAGTAAGTGTCTTGAACTGTACAGAGAGTATTAGGATTAATTTTTATGGTTTCTTTCTGGGATGTGATAATCAGCTCTAGTTATGGTCTTCTATGGAGTGGTATTTCAGAAAGTTTGTGGTTCTGGAACAAGAAGGTTGGGGATCAGAAGAAGTGGTGGTTTCACCATGCACATGGGGGATTCTCAAATTTCCCCACCTTCAATCTTGATGTGAGAAATGTCAAAGTTGGGGGGAGGTAGTTTCATCAGGAGCATGGGTACTCTGTGGGACCCTTGTAACCCCAAACTGAACTCTACCTCCCAGCAAAATGCCTTTCCTCATATTTTGCTAGTCATCATTTTCCTCCATTTTTTAAGGGAAAAAGAAAAAGTTTTGCCTCATACTGTAAGGTAGAATTATGATAAGGGGAGGATGAATCAGCTTTTTGATGAATTGCCTAAAAAAAAATAATCATATTTGTTTTCCCCCATGAATGGAAGAATACAATGGGAAGGAGAACATAATGTCCTAGAAGCCAATATTGAAGTGGTAAAAAAATGATAAATATTAATGAGAATTTTAGTAAAATGAAATTTCAAAGTGCTAGTTGGATCTAATAATAAAAAAATATTTATACTATTTCTTTAAGATTTCAGAGAATAATAATCCTGTGTTATACTCCATGAAAAATAATTTCTATGGCCAATTCACTTTGGAATACTTTACCTAATATATACATATCTTGGATTCAGACAGTTTAAGGTATTGTAGTAATAGTATCTGAGAATTCTTGTTGTAAAGAAACTCATCTGCCTTTGTTTAACCAAGAGCTTCCCAATGTAGTTGATCCATAAAACTGTGTTTCTGTGTGTGCCTGTGTGTAAATACTTATTGAAATCCTGCAGAAATATATTGTCCCACCAGATATTATCTCCTATTTATCTAGGAGGCTGTCATTTCTTTACCTAAAGTCAAAATTCAAACATATATTAGGTGTTGCACTTGACCCACCCAGGCACAACGTCTGTGCATAGAGTTTTTCAACTAAAACATTTGTGAAGTCAACTAAGAACAGTGAAGTTCAAAAGGTAAGTTCAGTTAAACCTGAATTTTCCATTTTAGAGGACACTGCTAATTGACTTCTGACAATTTAAACATCTGACTATATTATGGAATATAGTATATAAATACCCATGTGAACATAATACTTTCAAAACAAAGAGCATTAACATTATTTTTGACCTGAAGATAAATGCATAATGCCTCTTGATAATATGTGTCAAATCATGTGTTATTCTGGTTTCCAAGCTACTAGTTTTTTAAATGCAAGATTATTGATATCATCAGCATATACTTTGCTGTCTTCTCTATCCTTGGGCATTGAGAAATAAAGTCACTGGTTTTTGAATGGTCTAATAATCACAACACATATCTATTAATGTAAATAAATAGTTTTTACTTTGCTTTTGACACTTGCTTTTCTTTTGAGACCAAAATAAGATCTCAAATAAAGCAAAAGCAAGACAGTTTTATACATCAGTGATATCCATCACTTGGGAATGCAGATCCCTTTGCACTTCCTTCACACAAAAATAATTAGATTTTTTTTTTGGTTAATCCATTGGAAAATTCTCATAATGATATCCTCCATTCAGGGATGGAAATGATAAGATGATATCCACTTATTATAATAATGACTTTCAACAAGATAACATTCACAAAACTTAATGGCTCAAGCAAACATTAAATGTATAATTTTAGCAAGCAACTATATGGCATGAGAAGAACAAGTATATACAAATTACCCAATATAGCTATTCCATGTACAACACGGTAGACAAAGCAAGGATTAGGCCTTCAGTAACTATAAAATATGCACAATAGCACAATATAGTGAAATCAAATAAAATGATTAAAAAATTACAATGATAAGTTTTATAATTGTGTAGACATTTCAAGTGGCCTATTACGGAGAGAGATATGTATACATACACAAACAATACACATACATTTTACTACTAAATCTTTAAGTAAATGACAAAAATTATTATTTTATAAGGCTTTAAAATGGGTGTGGTGTGTCTTTCATGGTTAGTACACTCATATTCAATTAGATGGCCTTTGACTTTAACATATAAATTTATCAAGCTTAAATGATTATTTCAATTTGTCACTTTTTAAAATGTAAGTGATCCTCCATGCTCTATGCCTGGTTACTCAGGGGAAATATAACTTGCATCAAGCTTAAACTAAATGTATAATTACCAACTAGAATTGAGCATTTAGTAATGTTTCAAATCTTTTCATATTTACTATTTTGTTATGGCCTTCAAGTTAAATAATGATAAGAGCAAAACTGCACTACACTTTATACAATAAAATCCATCAGCCATAGTCCTACTCACTATGCAATCCAAGTGTATCTCACTACATGAACTATTCATAGTTTTGGCATCATGTTATCTATCAATTTGAAATAGGTTAAAGATGAGAAAATAGAGATATTCTGTGCTCCGACTTCTATTTAGTTTTGTATTTCTCGAGGACATGCTTGTTGAGAGCTAAATTCATATTGCAATCAATAACTTTCATGTCCTTTTATCCTTTCTCCATATCATTCAGAAGTTTATATTCAGTATTAAAACACAGTAAAAATATTAGTCTGAATTAATGTTGGAAAATATGTTATCTAAAAAATGTGATGTTAAGTTCACTTTGACAACTTTCAAAACAGGAAATATGAGTTTTTACTGAGAAAACACAGAAAATATTGCTGTTTTCTAATCTGGCATGAGTCAAAATACAGCATTCCTAATTTGATATGAAGAGCTGTAAAACAGAAGTACCATTGCTTGCTAATAATACCTATTATACATTAATATATAAAATATATTTACAAAAGCATGCATTATAAAATTGATCAACATTCCCAGCTATCTATATTAATATCCATATACAACATAAAATAGAATTTGATACAGTTTAGGCCCTTTTCTCCTAAACTGTTTGTCCAAATACTCCACTAGTCTGAAGTGAAGATATATATATTTTAAAGTGTAAGTCTTCTTACAATGTAATAATATCAATTTTTACTCACATTATAATTTTTCCCTCAGGTACTCAAAATCCACAAATCCTACTGTGCTGTCAACACCTGGAGGGAGGAGAGAATGTTGTCTGGACACAAACTCTATGGTAAAGATTTATGTCTAAAAATACAAAGAGACATACTGATGCAAAATACACAGGTTTGCTGATAAAGCGTCTGCTCCCTGCCATTACTCTTCAATGGTATAATTGATTTGAGGAACTTGATTATTGCCTCCAGTGCTGAGTAAATAATGATCAAGTACAGCTGCTTTTATTTTCTTGACTTAAAGTCAAATGGTCACCTGTTACAGTTAAAAGCGCTGGTCCCAGTACCCTCTACTCCTTCCTACGAAGTATCCCAGTTTAGTTATTTTTAAACACATTTCAAGTGTTTTAAAAGTCCTAATCATTAAGATTTATTTGAAAAGTACTTAAGAATAGTATCCCAATGTAAAAAATAAAAAAAGAATAGTATCCCAGTGGCATTTTCATCTTTTAACCATTTCTCAGACCATGGTAATTTAGCAAATAAATGCAAAATCACATGGCAGAATTGACTTTGAGGAGACATAGGTTTCATCTGCTCATTCCACATTGAACTACTTCAAACAGACGTCACTTAACAATTAGTTTAAAAATAAATGGGGGTCACAATAGGGAACAAATACAAAAATTAGTTACATAAGGAAAAGGAATAAAAATTACAATTTCTGAGCAAAATAGGGCATTATCAAAGGGCTCAAAGTTTCATCATCAAAACACAGTGACAGTTTTATATTTCAGGTTCAAGTGTGATATACAATTTATATTTCCTTTCCAGATATTTAAAGTCAGAACATTTAGTTCCAGCTACAGGGTTTGAAAAGAAGTCTGCATATTTACACTTTAATGTTTATGAGTCAGTAAAAATGAAAGCGGTTTTCATCAATATTACTTTTACTTTATTTGGTTGAATTACTTCAATGGCATGTTACAATTTTACAAGCCAAGTGACTGAGAGAAAAAATACGATGCAGACTGTGGCACGTTAACCTTCTCTCATTTTCAAGTGCAACTTTGCTGTTGTATAAAATATTCTGCCTATTTTGCTTTTGTTTTTGCATTTTTATAAAAAGAAAACATGAATATATTTTAGAAGATTGTATCTAACTGTACAAAAATTTCCCTGTGTGTTCATTTTAGTTGAAATGTATGCTCAATTAATTTATATGGCCATAGTAGAGGACTGCATATTCTGATTAATTTAGTTCTCCATTTTTAAAAGACTGAGATTGAATAGAATGTCTTTTCCTTTGTGTGTCCTGAATTTGTTCTACCTCCCTACAATAGAAGAATCTCATTTTGTCCTTTATTTCAACCTAGAGGGTAGTAAGTCATTCTCTTAGGTGTAATAACCAAGGCACTAACTGTGATTCAGTTAGCAAGATGGTAAAAATGATAGCAATATCCCAGAGTCTTTTTCCCTAGAGACTCTCAAAGACACTACCAGTACTCACTCTCCCACATTATAAGTTTCATGAACTGTACCTGAAGGTTTAAATGTAGCCCTAAACTGAAAAGATTTTCTTTTTAATGGCATCATGTTATTATTATAGCATACATTTATCTCCTACGTGCCTTTGGAGTTGTCTCTGCTTATGACAACAAAAAGTTTTTACAACTGTCAGCAAGTGCCAGCACAACTGGGAAAGTTGTGCAAGTGAGAATGTCTTGTACTTCATGTATCAACAATATTACTACCCATATTCCATTGCTGTGGATAGTTATGGAGTAAATACATATTTAGTGGAGTCAAATGGTACCTGGAAAAATCATCAGGGGCATGAAAGGAGGAGGAGAACTGAATGCCGTCAGGCTATTTTATTTTATAAGAGAAATCTAGCCTGTCATTTCTGCTCAAAGTAATATGTCTTTAGTGCCTAAAAGGTTTTTGGATTCTTTTTGACTGGATATATTTGTGTACCAGGCAACAGTGAACAGCATTTCTTTAAGATTTCCTTTCTCATTCATTTCCTCCATGGGATGAAGTGAAGGGCCCCAACAATAACTGAAAGAAGAAAGTAAGAGTTTTTTTTTTTTTTGCAGTACGCGGGCCTCTCACTGTTGTGGCCTCTGCCGTTGCGGAGCAGAGGCTCCAGACGTGCAGGCTCAGCGGCCATGGCTCACGGGCCCAGCCGCTCCGCGGCCTGTGGGATCTTCCCGGACCGGGGCGCAAACCCGTGTCCCCTGCATCGGCAGGCGGACTCTCAAACACTGCGCCACCAGGGAAGCCCTGAAAGTAAGAGTTTTTGAAACAGCTCATCTTTAATTAAAAATCGTTTTTAGAATGACTGAATGAATATATGATAAAAGATGAATAGTAAAGTAGAGGTCAAAACAAGGTACTAGGAGTGTGTAACACATTTCTCATACCAGAAAACTATGCTGACTTTGGAAATAATGATCAAAGATATGTTTGGGGGTATTAAAGTTGCAAGGGGAGCATATCAAATTGAACTATAATTAGATCATTTTCATTATTAATATATTTTGACTGTCATTAGAGACTTTTTAAAAGTTAGGAAAGCAGTGAAAGCATTTTTAAATAATAGTTCTTCTTTAATGAAGTATTGAACTGAATACCTTGCATATGCATACACTGTGGACAGGCACCTGTAAGCAACACGTAATTTCATATACCATGATTACATGTGTGCATGCTAGGAACTAAGAGAATGAATAATGAGAACTAGTGAAACCTTATTCCCTCTGAGGTAGTCTTGAACATCACAGCCTAAATATCTGATTCTTATTAAGCAAGGAAAAACGTGTGCGTCCATTGTTGACAAGGTCAGTACCTCTGTTTTCAATAGTAATGGAATTGCAGTGCAAGACAGCATTATATATGACTACCCAGCTCTCCTTCACAGGACGGGGAGCACAATGATGGATTCATCAATGTTTTTATTACTTCAGATCATCTCAGATATTCATGAGCAATTTTCCCCCCCATGAACTTTATCTTCCATCATGTTCACAAAATGCCATGTCAAGCTTTTTCAACAAATTGGCTCTTAAAATCTTTTCTAGATTTTTAGCCCAAATAAGAGATGTATATATAATAAAGGCAGTAAATTTAAATATTTTTTTCAAAAAACCTGTTGATATACAGTAAGAAAAATATTGTAGTAAATTATCATAATGTAAAACTTTTCCTTGTCACAAATTCTTAATTTTAAGCTACAATGATTGTTATTATTATGGAGCAAGAGATATGCAAAACATGCTCATTTGCATAAACTGTTACTCAGAAGTCCTCTATGGTGCAATTCAGTCACACGTTACACACAGAAGAAACTACTGTCTGAGGATGTCAGGTAACTTCCCAAAGTCACATTACGACTTCAAAACTTGTTGATTATACTGATCAAAGTATTACCATAGAAATTGCAGTCTTGGATCAAGAGAGGAAACCTATGAAATTAAAGATATATGAAAGGTAGAGTACATTGTTCCAAGTTATGTTTTCTGAAAAAATAGTCCCAAATAAATAGCACTGTTTTCTAAGGACTGTAGAAACTGATGGAGGTCTATGGCTTGGGGCTGCTAACTAACAGCACACCTGTAGACACAAACTTGCTTTCATCTGCCTTGACTAACCATATTTATGCCTATATTTAAACAGGGATTTTAACCCGACTGGTACTAACAGCTCCAAATGAGTAATTATGAACTATAGTTGACGTCCTCCTTAGTTCTCAGGTATTTGGCCTTGAATACTAGAAGTACTTGAGCCCTTTGTACCCATCAGTCTGTTATTACTTGAATCTCCCTTTTCACAGGACTAAAGCCCATATATAATCTTTAATAAGTATTCATTGATTATACCCTATGGAGCATTCATGTATAAAGCACTTTACCAGACATTTTTTAAAAGGGTTGCTGAATTTATGAATAACTTCACACATTCCCATTTGTAAGAGACTGTCCTTAGGGATTTCATTCTGCGAAGATTAGACAGCAAAACTCCTTACTAAATAACCTCTTGTTTTGTGCATTTGTTCTGTAAGTTAAAAAAAAAAAAAAATGAAATTCAGCCTGACAGGTGACTCAGGTAGCCATTGGTTTTGATTATTCAAATTCAAGTATTATATAGTTATTTTCTAAAAATTAGTAGGCCTGTTTTAAAAATGCTTTATAACATGTTAATATCCTAGCAATGGTCAGAATCTTTTTTTTTCCCCTTAGTGTACTTTAAAAAAAATTTTTTTTAACATCTTTATTGGAGGATAATTGCTTTACAATGGTGTGTTAATTTCTGCTGTATAACAAAGTGAATCAGCTATACATATACATATATCTCCATATCCCTTCCCACTTGCGTCTTTCCCCCAGTCTTTCCAAGACATTTTAGCATAATTTAATTTAACTTAAATTAAAAGGTTGCATACATATTTTAAACCTCATAAAAAAGATTTTGGTGGGGACTGACCATATAGTGATTAAATTATTTGAAAACTCAACATTTTGTTCTCCAATTATGCACTACAGGCTGTGGATAGGAAAGTAGGCTGAAGCCTGGTAGATGGCTCTTGGCTCTTCTGCTCTTTCTTTCAAGAGAAGAGTTCTGCCAATAATTGTTTAATATAGTGAGTTTACATTAAAATGTCACCTACATAAACATTTGTGCCACTAAAATTCTTTCAGAAAATCTTGTTTTAAAACATGAATCTGTATGTATATATTCAATAGTTTCTTTTAATTATGAATAATCTGGAAATTTTTTTTTTTTTTGCAGTATGCAGGCCTCTCACTGTTGTGGCCTCTCCCGTTGTGGAGCACAGGCTCTGGACGCGCAGGCTCAGCGGCCATGGCTCATGGGCCCAGCCACTCCGCGGCATGTGGGATCTTCCCAGACCGGGGCATGAACCCATGTCCCCTGCATCGGCAGGTGGACTCTCAACCACTGCGCCACCAGGGAAGCCCTGGAAAAATATTTTATATTCACAATTTGTAGATGGAAGTGACTAGTTTTAACATGGTTATTTTAATGGATAATATGAAAAAAAAAAAGGCATGACAGTCACAATGGACAATTTTTTTCTAATGTAATCTTATTGTTAAATTGTTTTATTTACCCTACTTGGTTAGACCATTGTCAGATGTCTCTTTATTAATTTACTGTATAACAAATATTTTCTAAAAAGGTGCCATATGGAAGACAGGCAGCTAAACACTGTAAAATACCTAAAGTATCTCATATATATTACCTCGATGAAACTTGCAGTCTTATGTGATCGCAGCTATATTCATGTAAATACAAATAATAATACAAGGGTATATTTCACAAGAATCAAATGAGAGGTATAGGGACCATGTGTTCTATGTTTAGATATCTACATCACACCTTGTTAAAGATGCAGATGTCCAAACCCATTCTAGACCTATTGAAATAGTAATTTTCAGTATCTAGTGCAAAATGAAAACACGAGTGCTCTTGTTTAAAAAGAAGGGGAAAAGTGCCATTAAATAGAAAAATATAAAGCCTTTTTCTTTGTGCTGAAGACCTTCTCTCTCACCTTGTCATGATGTTTGTTGTTTGCTATATAATGTTGTTTTAAGTAAATAAAAATTTTAAATTATTAGCATGAATTTTATGTTAATTTTTATATTGTATAATGCCAGTTTAAAATGCATTTCATGTGTATACAGAATTACCGAACTTACATAATTCATTATTTTAGTGAATATAGTACACATTTACATATTTCATTCTTACTAGAAAAATTAAACACTCCACAAAACTAACTTAGTTGTTATTTCATTTCCTGATAAGCACACATTCTGCCAGCACTTTCTACCTTAGGCTTAGTTATGAGTAAGAAAAGACTTGAAAGGAAATAAACTATGGGTTGTCCTATCTTTCCTTTTCCTCCCATGTCATCATTTTCAACCTAAGTGGTTGGACATACAGGGAAGTAACAAAGGTAAGAAAAGATATGATGGGGTTTCTTGATTGTTCATGTTTCTTAGACTTCCACTGCCTTCTTCATGTTCAAAGCAAGTTCTGACATGAAGGAAATTTGAACAAACCCCTCCCAGGGTTCCCTGTTCCTCTGCTTATTTGTAGATGTAACATGTCAACCTTGTATTCACCTTGAGTCTGGCTGAACTCCCAAGCATCATGGAACCACCAGAATTCTGTGTCACGGAGCAAGAAGTAGATTCACCTTAATGGAAAGCATTTAAACCAAGACTAAATCAATGTTCCTTCCATCTTCATTTGGAAGAAGTTTAGACTGGATATCTCTAAAGGCCTTTGCCTCCCTTTGAACATATTTAGGAAAATGGTTTATTGGCCAGTCTTCCTCTTTGGTTCTCTGCATCTTTTCTATTCTATCTCAAAATATAAAGAAAATTCTTATCCTTTCCTCTTCTCTGGAATAGGTATGTTTGTGTCATATCACCAAAAGTAAAGCACATTATTCCTTTACTTCTGGTCTCTCTTTAGTTGAAATGTGTTATTACTCCAGTAGGAAGAATTTATTAAGTTTACTTTTACAAGAGTAACATAGAAGTCCTCATAAAAGTGTAATTTACCAAAAGGCATTACTTATATGACTCATGCTGAGTCATTTAGCATTCAAGTTATTCTATACTTTAAAGAACTATGTAATTAAAGATCTTGATTTATTTTTTCTCTCAGTAGTCCTCAGGGTGATTTTTCAGTCTAAACATATTTAAAAAAATAAATTGCTTATAAATCCAATTGTGGTAGATATCCTCCATTGAGAGTCCATAGTCACTATTCCTACAGTGATCTACCAAGACGGTACTTTATTTTCACCAAAGACTTGGATAAAAACCACTACCAGTTTTTGCTTGACATGAAAACTAGATTGGTAATATCACATATTTAGAAAAACAATTTTGACATATTTAAATTTCCTGTATTTTAAGCCTCTGTTTAGTGAGTTCTTAATGTTAAAACCTGTTATCTCCTCAATGCAGTTATCACATCAGAAGATTCCCTAGGAACTGACCAAGGTTTGATAAGATAGGAAGGTATTAAGGAAACAAGGGAAAAGGTATCACTAATACAAGTGCCATGTGGAGTCCTCTTGTTGTAGACAGAGCTACTACTTTCTTGTCCATTTCTGTACCTTTATCCACACCACAGACAAATAACCTACTCACCATAGGCTTCAATTTCCTAACTCTATAAAGTAAAGGGGTTGGACTATTTGACCTTTAAGGTGCCCTTTAGCCCTAAAATCTTACAGTTCTGTAGCTTTCAATTGATGGACTATACAGAGAGAGGAATACTTTAGGAATAAGCCTCACAGCCTACAGGCCAATGATGACACAGAATGCTCATGTTTTTAAGGAGGTGATAGAAGGTATTTGATCCCAATGGTTTGGAGTCCCCCGACTGTGATAAAGGAGAAGAGCTGAGAAGCCTTACAACATTAGTGTTCTTTGTCTCTTTGTGGATGACCCTTTCACATTAATATCAACATCAGAAACTCTGAATTCAAGAAAAGAAAGGGAGAGTCACACATTCTTTCAGTAACGCTTTGTCAGCGAACATTTGAGATCCATAGGAAGCCAAATCAGACATCACTTAAAATAGTTTTTGGGTCAAGATTACAAAAAAATGGAAGACAGGAAAGAACAGTGGAATCAGCAGGAGTGTGTCCCCTAAAGTCCCTTAAACTAAGTTGGAACACAACCCAGAGCAAGTTAGCTAGAGCACTTCTCAGTGGGATTTTACCCACCGAAAGGCATTAACCACAAATTGTCCTCTGAAAGTATTTCCCCTCGACACCGAAAATCACTGGGAAAAAGGATATTATTTGTTATGGAAACTTTCAATAAAGCATGCATGCAAAATCTTATTGTTTACAAAATTTATAGTCCTGAAAATAGGCATCTTAAATTGTGGAATATGAGGGTAACCTTGTCTTTCAGTCTCAGGTCAAGATCATATATATGGGAATTGTAAAGCTACTATATAACTGTTGACTATTATTTGCAGGTTTAAACAATGTGTAGAAGGAAAAAAATGAAGTAATAATAAACAGTATTTTTCTGTTCCCAGTTAGGGATCTCTATTTTCTAGTTTAACATAGAGTTAATTTTTAGAGACACAAAGTGACTGTGGCTATCAAAAACAAACTACAGAGCTATTTACATGCAGAGAGTATTTCAGTTCACACAATGAAGAGAAAAATGAAATTTCAGCACAACATGAGTCTTTGACACATCTCTGGTAACTATTCAAGTATAATTCACACATTCAGTAGACCACAATATTTACTATTTTCCTTCAGAGATTTTCTTACTTTCTTTCTGTCCATTTCAAATATTCAGGCTGTTTATTTTCAAAATGTCTATCCAAACTAAGAGACACACTATAAAAACAAAATAAAGTATGACCAATACTTTCTCTACAATTTAACATTTTTAAGATTTAATTGTTCCAAAAGCTAGTATAAAGTCCTATCATTTAAGGAATATTAAAATAAATATCAACTGATAAAACTGACATATTTATATTTCCTATAGTTTTCCTATGCAAATTATAACACAGAACTTGGGAAACAAAAAAAGTATGTGAAAATTTGATTCATTTTACTTTACTGCTTCAATTGTGTGTTTTTAATTGAATATCTGTAAAGTAAAAGTTTATACTGCAGGACTTTGAATTAGGAGTTGAATTAATTTCTCCCGCTGCTAAATTTTATATAGAATTGGAAAGCTACTTGCAGTCTCAAACCTTAAATAAGATTTGATTATTTAGCAAGACTTTACAATGTATTAAAAATGATCAAAAGAAGAAAAAAGAACATTATATGCCTAACTTTAACCAATATTAGTTTGGATGAATTTTATTGTCGTTTTCTTTCATTGAACATATCATAAAAATAAAGATTACTGCATGTTTGTTTGTCATACTTCAAAAGCAGTAACAGATAGCTTCTAAAGTTAATGTATCACAGAATAATGCTACCCAAGTGATTGACCATGCAAGCAGTATATTTTCAAGCTGACAGTTTTATATGGCTAGAATCTATATTTATTTTTTTACTTTCCCACATGCAAAAACTCATTCTAAATTCAGTGCTTTGATCTATCTTATCACCCTCCCAGAGTTCAGTTCAGTAAAAATCCCCTCTGATGTCACTTAGTCATTGTTTTCTGTTATGTTACTAGTATATAGCCTCTATTTTACTGATTGACATTCTTTTATTAGATCTCATCATTTCCAAAATAATTTGCTTGTAAATAATATATTCACTAATATAAATTATCTTAACGTAGTGGCTTTTATTCAACTTACATATGATTATTTTTTATAGTTCCATGACATAAATACACCTTAAACAGAGGCAAGTGTATTTCAGAAATGGAAGAAACTTGTAGTATTAATATAGTGATTCAAATGCATAGATGTGTGTTGATTCATTTGTTTGAGTGTGATAGACATCTTGTGGACTGTGTTCAAACAATGGCAAACAAGCATGTTAAAATTGGTAAGAGACATAAAATTAATTAAAAATGTCCTCAGTGTAAATAATGTCTAAATAATTCATGTTAAAATAGGGTAAGTTAACGGACAGAATTTGAAAACTTTGTTAGTTGGCGTAATTTTAGTACCCCAATGTGGTATATATTATCTAGACACAGTGGGAAAAAAAACAACAACTGTAGTCTATTTAGCTAACATTTTTTGAACAAACACTATAATCAAGCCAAGTGTTCATTATACTTTTATGTATACAACAGTCTTGATATTTTTATCAATAAAGTACCTTCTGAGCAATTATTTAGCTCATTGCATACATTTTGGTATGTTGTGTTTTTATTTCAATTAATTTCAAATTATAAATATGAACAAAAAGCCTCCCAAAATATGAAACAGAAGCTAATAATTAAAGGGAGAAATGGAAAATTGAACAATTATTGTTAGAGAGTTAAGCATGCCTACTTTCAATGATGGAAAGAAAAAATAGAAAATCAGCAAAGAAACAGAAGACTTGAAAACACTATAAATCAACTAGAAATAAGAAATATGTATAGAAGATGTAGTATATATATACAATGGAATATTATTCAGTCACAAAAAAGAATGAAATAATGTCATTTGAAGCAACATGCATGAACATAGAGATTATCATACTAAGTGCAGTAAGCCAGACAGAAAAGGACAAATATATGATATCACTTATATGTGGAATCTAAAAAAAAAAAAAAGATACAAATGAACTTATATACAAAACAGAAATAGACCCACGGGCATAAAAAAAAAACTTATGGTTACCAATGGGGAGAGGTGGAAGGGATAAATTAGGAGTCTGGGATTAACATATACACACTACTATATATAAAATAGATAATCAACAAGGACCTACCATATAGCACAGGGAACTATACTCAATATTTTGTAATAACCTATAAAGGAAAAGAATCTGAGAAAAATAGATATATATGTATATATAACTAAATCACTTTGCTGTACACCTGATACTTACACAACATTGTAAATCTATACTTCAATAAAAATAAAATAAAATAAAAAGAAATATGTATAGAACACTTCACCCAACAGCAGCAGAATACACTTTCTTCTCAGGTGCACATAGAACTTTCTACAGAAAAGGCCATATGCTAGGCCATAAAACAAGCTTCAATAAATTTAAAAAATTGAAATCATACAAAATATGTCTCCAAATGCAATGTAATTAAATTATAATTCAATAGCAGAAAGAAATTTAGGACATTTATAAATAGAAATTAATCAACACAAACTCCTAAATAATTAATAAATGAATGAAAAAATTACATGGGAAATTAGAAAATACTTGGAAGTTAATTAGAGAGAATTTGGAGATAAATGAAAATAAAAGCAATAATATCAAAATATACGCAATTCAACTAAAGAAATTAGACCTTAAGAAATTAGAAAAAGAAGAGAAAACTAAAAGCAAAGGAAGGCAGTAATACAGAGCAGTGAAAATCAATGAAATAGAAAATAAAATACAATAAAGAATATCAATGAAACGAAAAAATGGTGCACTGAAAAATGTCAACAAAATTAACAAACTCTTCACTGGACTGATCACGAAAAAAAGAAAGAAGACTCACATTGCTAAAATCATGAAAGGAACAGTGGGAATTACTACAGAACTTACAGGGGGAAAAAAAGATGACAAGAAAATTTTAGCTAACAAAATAAATAAACTAAATAAATTTCTAAAAAAGCAAAAATCTACCAAAACTGACTCTAAAGGAAGTACAATATCTGAATGGACCAAAGCAAGTAAAAAGTTTGGGTTAGTAATAAATAACTCTCCCAAAAGAAAAGCTCAGACCTACATGGCATCACTGGTGAATCATACTAAACCTTTAAAGAAGAATATCAATTCTTCACAAAATCTTCAAAAAATATTGAAGAGGAAGGAACACTTCCCAACTCATTCTATGAAGTCAAAACTGATACCAAAACTAGGCTAAGAAAAGAAAACTGCAAGACGTACAAGAAAACTATAAATGTACAAGAAAACTATAAATCAATATGCTCTGCAAATACAGATGCAAAAATCCTCAACAAAATACTAGAAAATCAATTCTAGCAACATGTAAATAGGTTTATACAGCATGACTAAGTGGGATTTAACTGAAAAATGAAAGGTTGGTTAAATGTAAGAAAATCAATCAATGTAACAGACAATATTAATAGAATAAAGGATTAGAAACCCCATGATCACCTCCATTGATGCAGAAAAAGCAGTTGGCAAAATCCAACATTCTTTCAATATAAAAACATCCAAACAAGAAATAGAAGGGAACTTCTACAACCCAATTCAGGGTACCTATAAAAAAAACCTCACAATTATTAAAATAATATAGTTCACATTGAAACTGAAGACTTTCCTTCTAAAATCTGGAACAAGACAAGAATGTCCACTCTCACCACTTCTACGCAATACTTCTACACACTTCTAGCCAGGGCAATTTGTCAAGGAAAAGGAATAAAAGTCATCAAAAGTGGAAAGTAAGATGTGAAATCATCACTATTTACAGAGGACATGATCTTATATATAGAAAATGCTAAGAACTTCACTAAAAATATTGAATAATCAAGTTCATGTAAGTTGCAGGATACAGAATCAAAATTTAAAACTCAATTGCATTTCTACACAGTAACAAAAAGTACAAAAATGAGATTGAGGAAACAATCCCATTTCCAATAGCATTAACAAGAAACTTAACAAAAGAAATGCAAAATTTGTGCACTGATTAGTACAAAATACTGTTGAGACAAATAAAGATCTAACCAAATGGAAAAGCATCCCTTGTTCATGGATAGGAACACTCAATATTGTTAAAATGGCACTACTCCCCCAAATGATCTACAGATTCTATAGATATAAATATGCCCACTGCCTTTTTTTGCAGAAAATGTCAAATTGATTTTAAAGTTCATATGCAAATACAAGAGACACATAATAGCTAACACACTCCTGAAAAAGAAGAACAAAGAACTATAGAATTTAGACTGTGGTACTAGTATAAGGACAGACATATAGATCGATGGAATAGAATTCAGCATCCAGAAATAAATTCATACATTTATGACTGATTGATTTTTGAGACGGGTGCCAAATTGATTCAATTGGGGAAGAATTGTCTTTTCAATGAATGGTGCTGTGATAGTTGGATATCCACATGCAAAAAAAAAAAAAAAAAAAAAAAAAAAGAAGCTGGACCCCTGCCTCAGACCATACATAAAAATTAACTCAAAATGTATCATAGACCTAAATGTAGGAGATAAAACTCTAAAACTTTTAAGAAGTAAACATATGAGTAAATCATGGTGACCTTGGCTTAGGAAATATTTTCTTAGATATGACACCCAAATCACAAAAAACAAAGGAAAATAGATAATTTGGACTAAATTCAAGTTTAAAACATTTGTACTCAAAACAAGAAAGTTAAAAGATAACCTACAGAATGCTAGTATTTCAAATCATACATTTGAAAGGATCTGTCTTCAGAATATATAAACACTTAACAACCCCAAAGTAAAGACAACTAACTGAATTAATGACTGGCAAAGAAGCTGAATAGATAAATTTCTCCAGAAGACGGCCAATAAAGCACAAGAAAAGATGTTCAAGATCATTAGTCATTAGGGAAGCATAAATCAAAACCACAATGAGATACCAGATCAATTCTAGAAGGATGGTTATCATCAAAAAAGACAGAAAATAACAAGAAGATATAGAGAAATTACAATCCTCGTTCACTGCAGGTAGAACGTACAATGGTGAAGCCATTCTGGAAAACAATTTTTGGCAGTGCCTCAAATTGTTAAGCATAGAGTTACTGTATGACCCAGCAATTTCACTCTTAGGTATAGCCAATAGAAATGAAAGTATATGTCCATATATAAACTCGTACATGAGTGATCAAAGCAGCATTATTCATAATACCCAAAGAGTAGAAACAATTAAGATGTCATCAGCTATTGAATGGGATAAAACAAATGTGATATATTCATGAAACAGAATATTATCCAGCAATAAAGAAGAATGAAGTACTCACAAAATCTTGAAATATGGGTGAAGGTTGACAACATTATATTAGGTTTAAGAATCCACTCACAAAGACAATAAAATATATAATATTTCTGTGAAACATGCAGAATAAGAAAATTTACAGCAATTGGAAAAAGATTAGTGGTTGCCTAGACTTTGTTGTGGGGTGGTGGAGAGCAATGGAGAGTGACTGCTAATGTGTACCAGAATTATTCTGAGGTTGATGAAAATGTTCGATAATTAAATTATAGTAACTGTTGCACAACTCTGTAAATATTCTAAAACCCACTGAATTATACACTTTAAATGTGTGAATTTTAATGTGTAAAATTACATCTCAATGAAAATGTTAAAATATATAAATAAAACCAACATTCTAGTATAATTTATTAGTAAATTGTTTAATATCATTCTAGTATAAAATTATGTACTAGCTGATTAAAGATGGCTTAATTGTAATATACAAAATAAATATTGCAGAAATAGTGTAGGTTTTGGACACCAATCTAATTGTCTAGGAGTGTCATCTTAATCTAGTTTCTGAAAAAGGTTGTTTTTTATTTGTTTGATACCAGGCTTCCACAAATTCCCTGAACAATAATGAGCACATTATATCCTATTTCATATACCTTACAGAAGTCCTTCCATTTACTTTTACTCACTGATAGCAACCTCCTCAATCCTCCTCCAAAAATGATTTCATATTTTAAAGTAAGCTAAAAATTTAAGATTACAAACACAGTTTATCTCACTTCCACTGTATTTTTAACAATGTGAATACCATATACTTCTAGAAGCAACAGGGGCTCAAAAAAATCATGATGTGGACCATAAATCTCTAGAACATATCATGTGGCTATTTCTTTTATTAATATCTTTTGACAGGGAAACTGCCTGTCTTCTCAGTTGTTTAAACTATAGAGGCAGGTACTGTTCTAACTCTTTAAAGATTATCTTTACCTACTTTTTTTTCCCTCAATGCTTCCCTTTCATTGTCTTTTTCCACAAAACTTTAAAGTTTCTGCTGACTCCTCTGCCACTCAGATTGTGTTTATTTTGGGACTTTAATATCCCTTGCTCCATCTAAAAATCTTTCACTCTCTTCTACCTTTTCTAGGATTTATGGTCTTAGAGTTATAATTTCAAATCTACAGAGCAGGTAAATGTTGATTTTGAATATATATATTTTTAAGTTCAGCAAGCTTTGCGTATTGCCAAATCTTCTTTCTTTTTAGAAAGTATAACCAGGAACAGGCATCACATAACTAAAGCTGAAAACTCCTGGGCACCATGTGATATATAATTCCCGACGATGACCACCATTCTTGTATGTCATTCCTGTGTGACATCTGCATAGATCTTGTCTATTTCCTCCTTCACATTCTGGGTTGGCCTTGGATTTTATCTTTATCAACAGAATGTAGTAAAACCAACACTGAATTAGTTTCCTGCCTTGCCCTAAAAAGGCCTGGCAGCTTCACTTTTCAATCTCTTGGAGCCCTGAGGTACCATATAAAAAGTTCTGGCTACTCTGGTATAGAAACCAAGCAGATAAAAAGAGTTGCCTGGACAGCCCATAGCTTTTCCAGGCATAGCCACTGAGGCACATTTCCTGTGACCTTAGGCATATTGGATATTTCAGCTCGAATCAAACTCCCAGACAAATGCACTTCATGAGTGACCTCAGCCAATCATGTGGAACAAAAATGATCTTTGCCCAAATTTCAGAATCATAGGCTAATAAATGGTTGTTATTTTTCCACTAAGTTTTGGGGTGATTTGTATAATAGCAGCAGATAAGTAAAACAAGCATAAAAAAGAACACACAAAAGAACAAAATGAGGAAGAATGTTTACCACGGGAAAGAGCCACCATAATTAAAATTTTATGAACTTAGAGAAGAACCTTCACATTGAACAGTCTTAAAAGATTACATGCATATGAAAAGATATTCTTTAGAAAATCACTGAAGCTGAACTGTAACGGACAAATGATATGTTGATGCTTTCCTCTAAAAGTTTGACTCATTATAGTAAATATAAAAAATAAAAGTTAGGAAAACCAGTATAGATATGGTGGGTATTATTTATTGATAATAATATGTTACAATGACCTTTTTTAATCTAACAAGAATAACAATGAGAAATTTTTAGGTTTTACATTTGATGATTGCTAGGAGGTACAGTAATGATAGATGAGGCAAGTGAGAACTTCTCTTTTATTATCTTCCTAGAAATGACAAGATGATGGCATTAGATTCTTTTTACACCAGGCACTTCTCTTCATCATCATAATTTTCAACAACATTTTTTTTTTCTTTTCAACAATTTTTTTTCCTATTTTTTGCGGTACGTGGGCCTCTCACTGTTGTGGCCTCTCCCGTTGCGGAGCACAGGCTCCGGACGCGCAGGCTCAGCGGCCATGGCTCACGGGCCTAGCTGCTCCACGGCATGTGGGATCTTCCCGGACCAGGGCACGAACCCGTGTCCCCTGCATCGGCAGGCAGACTCTCAACCACTGCGCCACCAGGGAAGCCCAAAAACTAACAATTTTGATGGCAGTGTTAGTTATCTGTTGTTAATAATTTTTCCAATACTTAGTGCATAAAACAACAAACATTTCTTATTTTACAGTTTCTGTAGGTCACGAATCTCAGCATGGCTTAGCTGGGTGCCTCTGCTTCAAGGTCTCTCGTAAATCTGTGGTCAAGGTGTTATTAGCCAGGGCCAGTTCTCATATGAGGGCTCAACGAGGGGAAGATATGCTCCCAAACTCATTCACGTAGTTGTTGGCAGGATTCAATCCCTGTGGGCTGTTGGATTGAGGGCCTCAACTTGTGGCTGTCTTCTGTGCCCTTTGTAGGTCAACTCACCTTCTTTCAGAGCTAGTGAGTAAGAGTGCAATACTGGACATACAAAATGGAAGCCACAGTCTCCTTGTAACCTAACTTAGGCAGTAACATTCCACTATGTTTGCCATTTCAATTTGGCAGAAGAAAGTCAATAATCCTAGACTCCACTCAAGGCGAGAAAATTATAAAAGAACATAAATACCAGGAGGTGTTAACCATTAAGTCGAGTCTTGTGGTTGCCTAACACAATGGTTCTCAAAAAAATGAATAATATCTCCTAATCACGTATCACCAAATTGCACGAAATGTTTAGTTCAATTCAGAAGACAAATTAAAACAAGTCACTGCATAAAATTTAATTTATATTTTAATAAGAATAGAAAAAAAATAAGAACAAGAGAAGTGCTGGAGGACAGTAGTAAAGAATCAAAACCACTATGAGAAGTGCACAGATAAACAATTCAGGATGAAAAGCCAAGCAAGGTATGGCAATATTGCTAAACTTCATATATGTCACAGAGTAGGCAAAAGGGAATATCCACATGGGTAGAGTAAATTTAGTAGTGTAAAAAGAAGAAATGGGGCTCAACAGTTGGAAACTACCTCTTAGGTACAAGATAGGGAGCTAGGTTACATGCTAAGAATCTTCATGGGTTATGGGGATGCAAAGTAGGAACTCAACCATGGTTAGGAATAGCAGTAAGACTGAACAGTTGCTGATATTGTTATTTGGCTGATTAGTTATAACCCAAAGCTCATTTCATTTCTACATATATAAAACCAGGGTTGTCTGGGCTGGAACTGATTCACTAGGGTTTTTAATACCAATGTCAGTTCCAAATTAGAAGGATAGAGAAAAACCATTGAGGTTGTTCTGAAAATACTTGGTAGGCTCATTCTCCCAGCCCAATTTAGTTCCCACAGTACTATTAGCACTTGGACAGGAGACAGGTTCATATCAGATTTAGAACAATTACATTGGACATGTGTGAAAAGCACAAGAGATTTTCTGTCCTATGCACATCTGAATTACAGGGAAAGCTGCTTAAAATCACAGTGAGTCTATTTCCACGTTGCTGTCCAGTTGTCAGATGGCATCTCAGTTTATAAATGTAAAAATCATAGCAGATTTTATTTTCATCAGGATGTTAGACTTACTTACTGAAATATAGCACATCAGCAAGCATCTCTGAATTTTCATTATCATATTTGTACAGTACAGGGCTCAAATGTATGTAGCATGGGAGAGGAATCAGCAGACTTTCCACCTGAGGAAAGTCTCCAAAAGTGACACCTTTTAAACAAAAAATTTTTAAGTGTAATATTTGACATGAGTATTTAGCTAAGTGACAGATGAAAAGTATTTTCAAGAAAGCAGTGTGAACCATAAGGAAAGCAGAAAATATAATCAAAAAGTATTTTTTAAGAGCTTTTTCTCTTACCAACTGACTGCCTAGGCTCTATTTACCACCCTACTTCCATTTCGCTTTTGCCCCACATCTGCACCCATTGATGTTAGAACAGGGCATTGTCTCTGGTCAACCAACTGTTAAGTGTATATCCCCAGAATCCATGAAATTTATAGTCTAGTTAAGAATATATAACCATTTGAACAGATATAGTCATTAGAGAGTATAAAATATTCACATGGTTGATCAATGATATGAGAGAGGTATAAATTACTCTGTGAGTGCTAATGAAGGAGATATTAATTCTGAATAATAGGACAGAGGAAGAATATAGAGAGAGGACAACACTTGAATTGGACTAGGGAAAATTAATAGAGTTTTTTCTAAGCAGACTTATTGGGGGGGGGCGGGTTTTAGTCAGTGAGAGTAATTTGAGAAAAGATACAGAGTTGGGAAGTGCAGGACCTATAATGATCAGTCTGATAAAACTGGAATAAAGGTTTAGGTGCATATGGGGAAGGATGGAGAGATTTGAAGATAAGCCTAGAAAAACAGACTGTGTAGGTTATGGAGGACTTGGACTGCCATACTAAGAAATTATAGGAAACAGGATGCCAGTGAAGATATTTTACTTAAGTATTAATATGTCTGGAGCTGTGCTTTAGAAATAATACATAGAAACTCTATGCAGCGTACATACATAGCAACACTATTCAGTTTTGAGGTGATCTGCAGAAATGCTGCAATGTATTCATGTATGCCTCTCTTCATAAAATTACATGTAAATATGGCTACAATATTAAGAGTACATGTTTATTTCATGAGTATTATATACAAATGTACATATTTCTTAAATTTAGAGATGAGAATAAAATTTTAGTCAAAATTATTTTTAATTTTACCATAATATAAGGTACCACTTTATACTGTATTTCTGTTCAAAAGTGAGCATTTCAATTTTGTTTCATTCTCATACATAAGGGAACTTAAATGCATACTGCAATACCAACCTCGGCCGCATGAGAACCATTCTCATGACCATTCTCGGCCATATTCTCAACCATTACTGGTTTAGAAATGAACATTGGCCAAAAGTCACTAGAAATGGATAGCTGTTCAGTGCTGTGTGGGAAATGAGTTGACGGTCACAGTCCTAAGTTTCTACTTAACAGGTGTTTACCTCATAAAAACCACCATCATAATCAGTACTTATTGCCACCCTTATCACCTGCGTGAAGAGAGAAGCCAAGATTTGATTACTTTCCTTTCTCTGTCTGTCAGGACTGTGTGGGAAGCTTCCCTTCAACCTTTCATAATGGCTCTATGTTTTCCTTCCAACAATAATAATTTCTAAAATGAATTTAGTGTCTAAGAAGCCATCTCTAGGGACAGTCATTGACTTCTTAAACAGATAGTAAATTCATTTTAGAAAATAATATAGTTAGAAGGAAAACATGAAGCCATTATAAAAGGTTGTTTATAATGAGAACATTTCAAGAGGTACCATTTCAAATCAGCAGTTTAAAGACAGACATATGTTCCCACCACAGAGACCTGTCCTACTGCTTGAACACCAGAAGAAAATTCATTACTTAACATCATTAAGGGATCGTACTCAAACTTAATCATGATTTACAGGGTGAAATCCACAGCTTTACGCAGTGTTGTTTGATTATGATATTGGACGCTACTCAATGGAAGGAGAATTTGTTTTTCCATGCTTGCTAACAATGTCATCTTCCATATTTTATGCTTTAAGCATGGAATCTAATTACACAGAAATAAGAAATATTGAAATCAATCCATTTGCTGCAGAATTATTTTAAACCTTCACTGATTGGATACATGAATGTCAAAATTCACCTTTTGCCCAAAGTTATATTTATAGATAAAAATATTTTATGAACATTCTATTGTGTAGTATTTATACTTGATTTCTCTTACTATGAAAAAATGTTTACTGTGGTGATGATAGGAAACAATTAGCTCTGTTTAAATGACTTAGTGTGACGTTTCAATAGCAGTTGTTTTAGAGTATCTTTTGAGGAGTGAAGGGGCAATGGACTTGAATGCATTCCAGTCATTGCTACATTACATTTTTATTGGCCTTTCCATTTATAAGACAGAAAGAGCAAAATTACCTGTATAAAAGAATACATTCAAAATGCATTTATATTTATTACATAGAAAATAAATATCAAAGAAAAAATCACAAATATCTATGTTTACAAAGGGTCTTATTTCAGATAGAAAGATAATTAAAAAAGGAAAAAACTTGAGAACTTCCAGGATAAAATTGAAACTATAAATCATTTATATTTTCTACAATAACCTCTTAACTTATACAACTAAACTTTGCTTATTGAAAATTTTCAAAAAAGGAAATATTTAAAATATTTGATGAAACAAAGAAAAGGTAAAACATTTTGAATGTGAAATGTAAAATGTATACATGCTTATTGATTGAATTTTTTTAAGTACAGAAACACATAATTCTTTCCATAACCCTTTCATTCATTTATACTGTTTTGTATTCTCTCTTCATCCTTGCCAACAAACATAATTTTTAAGGAAGTGAGATTGAGCATTTCCACACAAAGTATGTAAAAATAGAAACTAAAATAAAGCTTCTATATATTGGATTACAACTTTGACATTATTGCTGATCCATAAGGAGGAAATAACACATATTTATATAATTTGGGAAATAAGAAACTTCAAAATACCTCATTTGCAAATGAGAAAAATTATCCAAGATTATAAAACTACCTAAAAAGAAGAGTCAAATGAATATCGATGTTTACAGTCTCCATTCCATATTAAAAGTGAAGGCCTTTCACATGATATTATTAGAGTATGCTCTTCTTTTGAATATGATAACCCCAATTAACAAATTCTTCCTCAGATTTTCAATTGTTCCTTTAATCTGTGACTGTTAATTTTCCACCTCTTCTAAAGAACATGATATCAATTATCTAAATCACAGGCAACTTATCTGGAAGTTTAGATATGTAGAAAAGATTGAGTTGTTTCAAGAATATGTTCTAATTTTGATGTACATTTTTTTTTAAATCTTCTATTTAAACCTTTCTTAAGCAAACCATAACTTACCTAAGGACGCTAGGACTAGGCCATGACCTACCTATCTTTGAGAAAACCTTACCTTGAACATCAGTTCTGACTTTTAGTAGAAACCCAATAAATTTATATTAATATTTTTTATTGAATTGAAGAAATAAAAAGATACAGAAATTCTTCCAAAAGCTATAGGTTGTACTCCACAGGGAAGCAGACAAACATATCTCACTTGACTTTAAAATTATTCCTAGGAGCAAGAATAGAAGCCCATTTATCAATTTTACTCTAAGCTGAAGATGCTAGTTAACAATAACTTTTCTTAGCTCTAAAAATTAAAAGAATGAAACTTTCATATAAATTTGTATTTTGTAATTGGTACAGACTATCTTTTGATTTATGGTTTTCCTTATCTTTTTTTTTTAAAGAGGGGATCCACTGGAAATGTTATTTCTGTCTAATTTTTAACAATTTAGGAAGTATATTCTGAAGACTTAGTAAGTTCCTACACTTAATAGCTAATACACAAAATACTTAATAAGATGATAACTTTATCTGATTGTCACAATACCAAATACAGTTTAGTGTAACACTAAAAAATGACAGTACTTGACTTCATGTGCCAAAAAATATCACTTCAGCTTAAAAAAAAAAGCCCTTTGATATGAGTATTGACAGGTGAAGGTTCACAATGCACAAAGAGACCAAGTGAAAACCCGTAATTAGTAGAAATTACAAATCTGAAGTATTACGTTAATACCACAAAGATAGTAAGGCCACAGATAAAAAAGAAATCTTCATTTTGTGATTCAGAGTATTTATTCTCTTTAAACTCTTTTAATTTTGCACAATTACCATCCATCTTTTCATCTGAATGCCATTTTATGCATTGCTGATCTCTGAAACTTTTCAAAAGTGGAAAATATTTCAAGGCAGTATAAAGGCAGCTCAGTAAGGTGGTATGTTATGAAACACTTCAATTTCACTTCTTCAGCTTTGTTTCACTCTCCACCCAAGCACACCTCAAATGCTGCACTATTCATTGCTATCACTACAGTATATCCTATGACTCCTCAAACATTATCACCACCTGTCAAACCTGGCATGAAATAGCTTGCAAGGTTTTTATGTTGATTTTAAGGAATTAGCAGCATCAAGCATGTTATTTATTCTGGGTTTATCTTCAGTGATATACACTGTTACCAGCAGCACTGGATTGCATCCTGAATAATCTTTTCAGGATTGGCTGCTGAAGTATTATATCTTCGTCTGGATTAAGGTTGTCTATATTCTGCACCAAAATTTGCTTTTTAGAAAGACTTCATGCTTCTAAGTTCAGTCAATAAGAAATCTAGCTTCTCACAATTAAAATTTACAAGCCATCTCCCCAAGCTAATGTAGAATATTTAGCCTCTTAGTACTTTATACATTTATTTACAAAGTTGAGCTCTCATCCCTATCCTGCTTCCAATAAAAAAAATATAGGTAGATAGATTTGTTATAGGTTTGCTTTCATTGCTAATGGGGAGACAACTATGCAGGTATATAAGACAGAGTAGAATTCTGCAAAATAATTTTTGGCAGGGTATATTTGACAGACACAGTTTCAGAAAGTGAGATTTCTGGAGTGAGGGCTGGAATAATACAAGTGGAAGAGTGAAGACAGAGCAAAGCAGACATCTGGGAAGCCAGGGAACTTCTGAGTTAATGATGGTCCCTCCCACAGGCTCTGCTCATCGTTCTTGTTCCCAGGGAGTCCACTGCTTTTTTCTCCAGACAGCACTGACTCCTCCTTCCAGCACGGGACCACGCACGGGGCAAGGTCAGCTATAGTTAGACCATTCACGGATCTAGCAACAGATCTAGGTCTTATTGTTCTTACAGGTAGAATTAGGAGTTGGGATTAGATAAATTATTCATATACATTTTTGGTCAAGTTTCCCTTTCAGAATCAGAGGAAAGATTTGGAAACTCCACAAAAGAAAAAGAAAGAGGGACTTCCCTGGTGGCCCAGTGGTTAAGAATCCTACTGCCAATGCAGGAGACACGGGTTCAAGCCCTGGTCCGGGAAGATCCCACATGCTGCAGAGCAGCTAAGCCCATGCACCACAACTACTGAGCCCACGTGCCACAACTACTGAAGCCAACACGCCTAGAGCCTGTGCTCCACAACAAAGAGAAGCCACCGCAATGAGAGGCCCGTGCACCTCAACAAAGAGTAGCCCCCACTCACTACAATTAGCGAAAGCCTGCGCACTGCAACAAAGACTCAACGCAGCCAAAAATAAATAAATAAAAAAAAAAGAAATTTATTAAGAAAAAGAAAAAACAGCACACGAACACAGCATTTTAGAGGTTTAAGCCTATCTATAGAATTAAGAATTAATTCTATTAAAGAGTAGAACAGTTTTAAAATATTATACATGATTTCATAATATGCATGAGTAGTGGGCTTTAGAACATCATTAATAATTTCTTTGGGATTTTCTATAATCACAAACTATCTGCGATGAACATGCATTTAATAATGCTGCCTCAGAAGCCGGACCACCTATGCAGTGTTGAAATAATTAAATGAGGATCGCATAAGACTGAGATGGCTCGAATGCCTTGGTAGTCTATGTAAACAAACCACAACTTAAGCCAGATGTACCGGAATCCAAGAAAATGAAACTAAAGAACAGCCAATCACAAACAGCCAACTAGATTTTCCCAAATAAGGCAGCCACTTACGGTATAGCTTGTTAAATAACTTCCTTGCTTTGCTTCCATGTCTTCTCTGCACAACCCTTCCCCTAGCTCCTGTTGGTGGAGCGCTCCTAATCACTTTTGCTTTGGCGCTGCCTGATTCAAATGGATGTTTGCTCAAATAAACTTGAAAATTTTAATAGGCCTCGGTTTATTTTTTAACAGTAGCATTCTTTATTCAGCCACAAACTTCATGTGTAACATTAGGAAAATTACTTATCTTTTCTTCATTTTCCTCATTGGTAAGTCAGGGGATGACAGCATTTATATTTACCTCGTATGGTCATTGTCGGTATTAAATTAGTGCTGTGTGTGAGTTCATATCTGAGTGTAACCTGGGCCTGGAATTTACATACATCATGCTTAGAACAGAACCTGGAACATAAGTGTCCAACTTATCTTAGATGCTGTCTGTGTAATTTTAAAGATCTCTATAAAGATGCATAAAAATAAACAAAATATAACTTATTTCATTTAGATGATTTTTTTTCTTTCTAGAATTTCAGAAGTCATATTAACCATATTATCTAAATTTGCAATGTAACATTCTATGCATTATCTGTACTCATGTTTATGGTTTCTAAATTAATGCAAAAAGAAAGGAAGAATATTTTTATATCATCATAGGAAAAGAGTGAGTAGCTGCTTCCTGACCAAAAAAAAAAAAAAACCCCACTGGGAATAATATAATCAATAATGGTAAATGTCTATGTAGTAACTTCATTTGCACTTAGCATCCTTCACTGTATAATGTGTCCTGGGATCATATTCCTCTCCCCCTCACCCATCTCTTTTCAATAATGTACATCAGGCTTCCCTTCTCATGGGGCTGGCATAAAATTACTTACATTTATATCTATATTCATTGGATCTTTTCTAAAAAGACTTTTCTTGCTGAGCTAATTTGTCCCTATTTTTAAAGTATGTTTCAAAATAAGCATTTCTAAACTGAATATGCAAAATTAATATCAACAGACTTCTGAAGTATGTATTCCTCTACCTATACTTTTTAGGGCTGCAAATCAGATATTTTAGATAAGATTTGGTTCAAAACTGTTCTACCAGATTCAATTTACCTTTTAACCTGAAATCCTTCAATACTTCCCTTTCCTTTCCTCATTCCTCCACTGGTGAGTGTGACAGATAACAATGCCATTTCTGTTAAACAAGAGAACATGTACACCCAACACCACTTTCCACCCCCACTCTAACACTTATAATGAAGCTAAGGAAAATATACACATAGTGGGAAAGGGAAAGCCACGTAAATTTTCTGCTTAGTGAAACAAACCCCCCTTTTTTTTCACAGCACTTTCTTGCTTGTACTATATTTTTCCTTTTCAAAAACAGCTGTTACGTGCACTATTCACTTCATCCCTTTCCTATGACCAAGTATTTTTCAAGTCCTATAATTTTGCCTTCATTTTTTCATCCAAATATGAACATTCCCCTTCCCCTGAAATGCACACAGACACTCTATTTTAGGTGCCGTGGCATGTCAATAGCATCAATCACCATTCGCACCATCGATCATGCAGCTATGAAGCAGTTGGATGACATCTGCCATAACACCCCCTGTGCAAAGATAATGCACTTGAATTCTGATGCAGAAGAATATTGGTCTGCAGACTTGTAATCAATCACAGCATCTTTTCAAGCATGATATCTCAGAGATGTAACAGAGTTAATCACACATTCTTAGAGTGTGTTTGGAAATCAATATAAGAGAGTTCCATGCTGTTGACTAATATTGAATAATTAAAATATAATTCATAATTCTCCCAACATCCAGTGCCATATAAATTATTCCAAACAATATATTGCTCTTTCAGCTTTAGCCCATTTCTCCATAATTATCAGTATTCTAAGATTTTTAAATTATTATTAAATTTTAGCAAGATTTGTAACATTCTAAAGTGCAAAGCATAAAGACAAAGTAATCTCATATTTATTATTCCTGACTCCAGTACCATTTACTGTATGCAGATTTTATACAGCGATATATTCCTTGCATTGTTGATGCTGGACTCTGGTATACAGAAAAATCAAAATATATCATAGCAAAATTTGAATAAAATATAAAGAAAATTTTGTAAATGGAAACAATTAAAATAAATGAACAGTAAAATATATTTAATAGGATTGTTTAACTTGGTCTCATTTGAGACTAAGTCATTACATCCTAACCTGAAGCCCTTTAAAACCCTTGCTAATTTTTTCATCTTTTAAAATTTCATCATTATAGCATTTGGTAAATGCATTACTGATACTAAAATGTATTTACTACAAAAGATGCTTGCTGCAAGGCTAGGAACAAGTAGAAAAATACCATTTGGGTTCCTGAAAAACCTAGAAGTTTTGAGGGAAGAGGCATTGTTTCTGGGGATAGAACTCTCTCACTTACTTCCCCGACAGCAGAGAAAGCAGAGCTAGGTTTTGCCCCAAGGGAATGTTTCATTACCTCACACTTCTCAGAGGAAAGAGTAGAAAACAGAGAGGCTTGGAAGGAAGAAGAGGGTTAAGTGTTTAGTTGCCAGGAGAGGCAGACCTCCCCTAGAAACTTAGAAGTTTCTAGGGCAGAGTGTGGGGTAAAGGTACAGAGGTAAAACTGGCTAATATTTTTAATGCTTTGAATGTATATATCCATGATATATTATGTGGTTTGTAGGCTACCAACTTGCAACCTCAGTTCAAATCCGTAAGAGTTTCCTCAGTCTGAAAAATATGCCCTTTCTACTTTGGTATTTGGGTTTAATTTCATAGATTGAGAAATATTTACTGAATAATGGCTAAACGATTAGCATTAACTTCATATGTTCCATAATTGCCTATCTCCATTCCTTTTCTATTTTTTCCTTCCCTTACAAATCTCCCTATTTCAAGTAATATCCACCTAATAACCTTTTTAAATTGTCCTGATCTTTCAAGGCCTTTTTAAAATGCTACCAGCTCCAAGAAGTCTTTCCTGATTTCCTATGAAAAGGAAATCAGGAAAGACTTTTTTTTTCCTTTCTGTGCTCCCATCTTTTTTATTATTTACTTTTCAAGCTCTGCCTTTATTTGATATTCTACCCCTTTATACCAGTCTGTTATTATACGCTCCAAAAAGTAATTTTTAAATTGGACCTACTGCTTGGATAAGATTCAAAAATCTTCCCTAATAAAGTATTTTTGCAGTTTGTGAGGTTGTAATGAGGAATCCATGCAACATACATAGCTTTGAATCCTTCTGCTCCACATACATGCGTCAATTCTACCTTCAACATAATACCTTCTTCTTTAATCTTATCTAATCAGAAAATGAAGTGGTCCAATTAATCAAAGAGTCTGTGTTTTTTATATATATGATAAATAAAAATACCTGTATGTTTATACTCATGTATGTAAATATACCCATATACACATGTACTCACTAACTCTATATGGTCTGATCATTAAATAATCAAATGCATAAAATACACTTATTCATGCTATACTCACTAATTATTCAAAGGAATTTCAAGAACATTTTTCATATGTACTATATATTGTACAAAGTGGTTAACATACTCTAGAACTGACGCCCATTGGTTTGTCTTGCCCAAATGTAGGTCAGACTCATTCTCAAATTCACCCTTTTTCCATCTGTACAGTATGCATCTGTAACTATGACTAAGGACCTTGAGCAACTGACAAGGTCCAGCAACTTATATCGTGATAGTATCTTCTCATCAAAGTGGGAAAAATAAAGGCAAAGAATTTTTTGCTTCCAAGTGGGATATATCAATTTGGAACATATAAAATCCATCTGGCTGGATCAAACTTACAGGATTTAGCACGTAACAAACTGCCCTGAAGACCAGGGATGATTGTGCTGAAAATCAGCTTGAACTCTGTACCTGTACGAAGCAGAGCACTTACCACGTTATATTGCCAATAGTCCTCTATATGTTTATACCTTGCTCTGGATCTTGAGCTGTACTTGAATATTATTCATTTCTGGGCCCCTAGCACTGAGCTAAATATACTGCTCTCATAGATACTCACCTACTACTGAACGAATTCATAGGTGAATTAACATCTGAATTAATGCAGGGACAGTTTGATGGTCAGCAAAATTTTCCTTCTTGACTCTGTCCTAACAAAACTGAAGTGTCGTAAATTCTGCTCATTTTACAATTTAAAAAAAATAGGCAAATAATATGCATTCTGAAATTTCCACTGGGAAATTTAATCAGGAACATATTAAGATATTGATTTATTTTTATTCATTCAAACTACAAGCATTGATGTTGTGCCTTTCATGTGCCAGGCACAGTATTAAGTCCAAGCGACACTGCAAGGCATAAATCAGAAAGACATAAATATTTAGAGCGGTAGTTCTCAACTGGGAACTTTTTGGCCCCCAGGAGACATTTGAAATGTCTGGAGACATTTTCTGATGTAACTGGGGTAGGGTGCTATTGGATAGAGGCCAGGGATGCTGCTAAACATCTTACAATACACAGGGAAGGCCCTCAAAATAAGGAACTATTCCAGGATTAAATAACAGAATGTATACCTTTCATATCTTGAGGTTTTTATCATTTACTTTATTGACCCTGATCTTTCTAGGATGAAAAGTAGTTTGTGTTTTTTGTTGTGTTTCATATCCTCAAATGTCAGTGCCTTCCATTAAACTTTGTCAGCTTCTTTTCTCTGAACCATCCTATCATTTCAGGAACTTGGTTTATTTATGCTTTCTTCTCTATCCTTTACTTTCAAAATCAATTTTTGGAAAGACAATATAAGTCTCATATCACAGTGCTCATTTAAGATAATAATACACTAATTAATATATCAATTAACTATAACCACATAGGATAAATGTTTCTAATTTCTTGTGTTTAAGATACCAATGAACATGTTGGTATGATTTATCTGGATACACTGATAAAGAAGAATGACTTTTGAACACTGAAATCACACCACACAGTAGTTCTCCTTGGTATAAATGTACCAAGATAATCCTCTCTGCTTCCAGTTCAGAAGATGACTATTATGTTTCCCCTTTCAGAGAGGTAGTTCCAACTTAAATGGATACACTTAAAGGGAAGCAATATATATATATATATATATATATATATATATATATATTTTTTTTTTTTGCGGTACGCGGGCCTCTCACTGCTGTGGCCTCTCACGTTGCGGAGCACAGGCTCCGGACGCGCAGGCTTAGCGGCCATGGCTCACGGGCCCAGCTGCTCCGTGGCATGTGGGATCTTCCCGGACCAGGGCACGAACCTGTGTCCCCTGCATCGGCAGGCAGACTCTCAACCACTGCGCCACCAGGGAAAACTGCAATCTATTTTTTTAATGTGTTAATAGAAATGTAGGCTATTCTTCTTTGCTCTAGAACTTTCCTTACGCATTTTGATCTCCCACATTGCCTTTCATCCAACTACACACACACACACTTAACTTTGGTAAGAGTTTCTTGATCTTCTCTTATGGACAGATGAAGACCTTTAAGAAGTCGTTTATCTCTTGCCCTTCATTCGGAGAAATGTAATCTAGCTTTGAACAATTTTGAGTAGTATGCATACCATTACTGTGTAAAATTATATTTTATTATAAATCTGAGTATTTTCATATGTATTTATGGTATATTTACTTTCTTTAACCCAAACATTTTCTTTAAGTAGTATTTTAAATAAATCTTTCCCATTTGCCACCTAAAGGCATTGTTATTTTGTTTTTAAGTTATCTATGACTCTTTAAGAAAGATTTCCCTTTTCTGTATAAGATTTATTCCTACACTTGATAATAGGATTTTTTTTTTCCAGCCTGTATAACTAGGTGTCATCAGTAATATAAGAAAACCTTTATTTTCCTTTATCCAATTCCTTACTTTAGAATTTACTACTAAATAATTTTACTTTTTTGAAAGTAATTTTTTTAAAAATAAGTTTTAAAATAAACTTTATAAAAACCTCTCAGATTAAATTGATTCACTAATAACCCATCTTTTTCTAACCCTCTAATTTCAATTTTTTCTTTCCTTTCTTTCATTCTCCTTTCCCTCTCCTTCCTACGCTTCATTTTTTGCTTTCCCCAAGTGCTTACTAATGTATGTTATGTGCACAGAGACATATATGTACTTTAGTTTCCCACTGCTGCTATAACAAATTAACACAAACTTAATGACTTAAAACAACACATATTAAATATTCTGCAGTTCTGGAGTTCAGAAGTCCTAATGACAAGTTATTATAGGCAGAGCTGCATTTCTTCTGGAGTCTCTAAGGGAGACATTCCCTTGCATTTTCCTGCTTTCAGAGTCCACCTGCATCTATCTTTGGCTCACGGCTTCTTCCATCTTCAAAGCCAACAAGGTAGCATCTTTAAATCAATCTCTCTCTCCCTCTCTCTCTCGCCACCCTTGTCACTTCTACAATGACTCTATTTTCTTATTTTTCCTCTTATTTGGACCCTTGTGACTACTGTACATTGGATCCAACTGTATTATCCAGGCTAATATTTTTCTCTCAAAATCATTAATGTAATCCCATCTGCAAAGTCTTTTTTTGCCATGAGGTTAATTAGTCACAGATTCTGGGCACACGTCTTTGGGGAACTATAATTTTGTCTACCACAACACACATTTTAACTCTTTAAATATATAACTCTTTAAAATATAAAAGTTATAGCAAAATTTTGAAAGTCTTAATTATATTTGCAAACATATATGTATATACATACATTGATTTGCAAATATTTTATATATATAATATATAAATAAATAACACAGGTTATATATGGTACAGTAAGATAACTGATGTACTTATTCTTATGTTTCATACATTTTAAAGCTTTTATTCAAAAATTATACTTTAGCAAATGAAAATATGCTCAACATCACTAATTATTAGAGAAATGAAAATCAAAACTACAATGAGGTATCACCTCACACCGGTCAGAATGGCCATCATCAAAAAGTCTACAAGCAATAAATACTGGAGAGGGTGTGGAGAAAAGGGAACCCTCTTGCATTGTTGGTGGGAATATAAATTGATACAGCCACTATGGAGAACAGTATGGAGGTTCCTTAAAAAACTACAAATAGAACTACCATATGACCCAGCAATCCCACTACTGGGCATGTATCTAGAGAAATCTATAATTTGAAAAGATACATGCACCCCAATGTTCATTGCAGCACTGTTTACAATAGCCAAGACATGGAAGTAACCTAAATGTCCATCGACAGAGGAATGAATAATGAAGATGCGATACATATATACAATGGATTATTATTCAGCCATAAAAAAGAATGAAATGGTGTCATTTGCAGTAACATGGATGGACCTAGAGATTATCATTCTAAATGAAGTTAGTCAGAGAAAGACAAATATCATATGATATCCCTTATATGTGGAATCTAAAAAAACAAGGATACAAATGAACTTATTTACAAAACAGAAACAGACTGACAGACTTGGAAAAAAAAAACTTATGGTTACCAAAGTGGAAGGATGGGGTGGGGGAGGAATAAATAAGGAGTTTGAGATTAAAAAATACACATACTATATATAAAATAGATAATCAACAAGGACCTACTGTATAGCACAAGGAACTCTAGTCAATATTCTATAATAACCTATATGGGAAAAGAATCTGAAAAAGAATGGATATATGTATATATGTATAGATGAATCACTGTGCTGTACACCTGAAACTAATACAACATTGTAAATCAACTATAATATAAAATAAATTTTTTAAAAAATTTACTTTGAGGTTTCCTTAAAAGCTCATATATTTTCTGATATCACAAATGTCTTTTTGTTTTTGCATCCAACCAATTATGTTCTCATACGCTATTCTTAATAAAGATAGTGTTTAATAATGCTTTTTGGCTAACGGTTTGGTGATTCAAGTTACCTTTTAACAAATTTATTGATATATAAGTAATGTGGTACAGAAGTCTTACTACAGCCAAGAAAATTTACATTAATCATTTCACCTCTTCATATCAGGCCTATTACTCTAATCTAGCAGATTAAATTTGTCAGAATGAAAGCTTTCAATCCGAAAACCTAACAATTTAAACAGCCATGGCAAGGTTTTCTTAAGTGAATGTGGATGTAGTTAACAGACCAACTTTTGTCATGACAATTATGATCACACACCTAATTCAATTTGCTTTAAACCACTTAACACTGTGTAGTGAAAAGAACACTGGTCTAGAATCAGATTGATATTGGCTTAAACTCTGGCTTGGTTGCCCAGTAGACTATGACTGTTGGCTCATCCCTTCACTTCTCTGAGTTTTGGTGCCTTCATCTGTAAGAGGAAAATAAAAATATGTATCCCTATAATCCTTACAACAGTGGTTGCCTGATGCAAAGGGATTCTAAGTAAATGACAGCAGGTTTTATCACAATCATCTTTAATAGAATAAAGAAAAGAACAAATCATGGAACAAGTCATTAAGTCATGAGTATAATCAAAGGGAAAATGAAAATAAAATATCAAGAAATGCTTTACTACATATGAAAGAAAGAATCTTAGCTGAGCAGTCAGATTAGGTACTAGGTAAATTTCTAATAATACACAAGTCTGTCTCTATAGAGACATCAGATTCCGTTTTAAATGTACTTAACACTTTGCTTACCCTATATCAATCTACTTTGGCATTAATTTTTAAGAAATTCAATATTTAGGTTTTAATCTTATGGGTTTTTTCCCCCTTATTTTATCATAGAACTTGCTCAGGCTATTCTGATTCTTTTCTTCTTTTTCTAAACATCTTTTTTTTTCATAGTCTTTTTTATGATGTTATGCACTGGATCAGTCAAACAAGATCATTTCAATTTTAATTCCAACATTCAAAACTTGGTGCCCATTTGACCTTTGTTATATATGTATATAAATATATATATAAAACACGTTATATAAAACAATACAAATATGCATATATGTAAAGTTAACATAAAGTTAATTATATACATAAATTAAAGCATTATGAATTTATTTATAAAATTAACATATAGGGGACTTCCCCAGTGGTGCAGTGGTTAAGAATCCACCTGCCAATGCAGGAAACATGGGTTCGATCCCTGGTCTGGGAAGATCCCACATGCCGCAGAGCAACTAAGCCTGTGTGCCACAACTACCAAGCCTGCCCTCTAGAGCCTGTGAGCGAGCCACAACTACTAAAGCCCATATGCCTAAAGCCCGTGCTCCGCAACGAGAAGCCACCACAATGACAAGCCCGCGCAACGCAACAAAGAGTAGCCCCTGCTCGCCGCAACTAGAGAAAGCCCGCGTGCAGCAACAAAGACCCAACACAGCCAAAACAATTAAAATAAATTAAAATAAACATATAAAATTGACACAAACATATACACATAAACAGGCACATATCTATAATGGTATTGAAATAATGACTATTAAAATATTTTCCCATATCCTTGCTATCTTTCTTATCTAGCTTATCTATTTAATCTAATCTATTTTTCAAACTGTCAACACAGTGATCTTTCTAACAAGGCATATTTGATTGTTTCTCTTTGGTTCTAAAATTTCAAATGGAAGTCCATTATGTCTAGGATGATATGATAGGGTAGCTCCTTGGCATGGCCTACAAGAATCTTTATAATTTGGCCCTCCTGACCTCTCCAGATTAACCCCTGGGCCTCATTACTGGTGTCATCACTCAAATCCTGAAGGTTTTTTGATGTTTTTCTCCTCACAGTCGCTTGGCCGATTTCTCTCTCTATTTGGTTGACCTTCTATATTGAATATGCCCTCTAACCACCTGGCATAATTTCCATATATCTATAATTTTATTTCACAATTCTATTCTTCTGGAAAGCTTTTCTTAATTCATTTAATCAGCATTCATCACTTTCCCTTTGTGCCAGCAGGTTTTAATATCTTCTTCTGTAGTACTTTTGGAGTATTTTTTGGGAATGTGCATATACTGATTTTAGCCCCACCCAGATTTCACAATGCTACAGGCTATATGTACCTCTAGTATAGTGCTCCTGAATTGGAAGGTATACAGGAAAGTTTAGTCAATAAGTAAACAGACAAATGAATGAAGTTGGTACATTGGCTTACACTTTAAAATTCAATGTTTATAACCATCTATAATAATTACACTAATGGTATATAAATATATGCTTACCTTAAACAATGAAACAATATAGAAATACACACAGTGCAAGGTTATGGACTCTCAGCATTTCTCCCTACTGAACTGCCTTCCCTAGAGACACCGATATATTATATAAGTAAGTATATAAACCTGCATATTTAGGTTTAGATTTTAATAGGTATATAAATCAAATTATACTCTAGAATATTTGTGTATATTGCTCTTTTAGCTTAATACTATTACTCAATGCTCTCCTTGTGCCATTACAAAGAAATCTCTCTCATTCTTTTTATCCAGAACACAGTGTCCTATATTAGGTAATCAATTTAATTTATTAAGCCACCCTCCATTAATAAACACTTAGATCATTTCTATCTTTTACAACAAATAATGTTACCATGAATATCCTTATACACACACACACGTACAAAATTGTGCCCATGTGAAAACATAAACAGAGCTTAGCTTGCTTCAACTATAATTCTTGCACTTAAGTGTATGCACTTTAAATTGGATACATGCTGCCACATGGTTCTCCAAAATTTTCAACAATAAATATTTGTTACAGTTAAAGAAGTTAAGAAAATTTTAATTAAAAAAACTCAGATTCAATCAAATTCTCCCTTTTTATTTATTTTTCCCCAGAAAATTGGCAAAGGAATTTCATAATTGTATTCCAAGAGGTAAAGTAGCATTTTCCATCTCCAAAATACAGGCTAACCTCATTTTACAGCATTTTGCAGATATCAAGTTTTATTTTAATTGAAAGTTTGTGGCAGCCCTACATTGAGCAAGTCTATTGGCATACTTTTTCTGACAGCATTTGCTCACTTCGTGTCTCTGTGTTATATTTTGGTAATCTTCACAATATTTCAGACTTTTTCATCATTATTATATTTGTTATGATGATCTGTGATCAGTGAATTTCAATGTGACTATTGTAATTGTTTTGGGCTATGAACAGCAGCCATAGAAGACAGAAACTTAATAAATGTGTGTGTTCTGATTGCTTCGCCCACTGGCCATTCCCCGTCTCTCCTTCTCCTCAGCCTCCTTATTCCTTGAGACACAACAATATTTAAATTAGGTCAATTAATAACCCTACAATAGCTTCTAAAGGAAGAGCCTCAAGTCTCTAAATCAAAATCTAGAAATGATTAAGCTTAGTAAAGAAGATATGTCGAAAGCCTAGAAAGGCAGAAAGCTAAACCTCTTGTGTCAAGTTGTGAATGCAAAGGAAAAGTTCTTGAAAGAAATGAAAAGTGCTACTCCAGTGAACACTTGAATACTAAGAAAGTGAAACAGCCCCAATGCTGATATGGAGAAGTTTTAGTGGTCTGGATAGAAGATTAATCCAGCCACAACATTCCTTTAAGCCAAAGCCTAATCCAGAGTAAGGTCCTAACTCTCTGCAATTCTGTGAAGGCTGAGAGAGGTGAGGAAGATGCAGAAGAAAAGTCTGAAGCTAGCAGAGGTTGTTTCATGAGGTTTAAAGAAAGAAGCCATCTCCATAACATCAAAGTGCAAGGTGAAGCAGCAAGTGCTGATGTAGAAGCTGCAACAAGTTATCCAGAAGATCTAGCTAAGATAATGAATAAAGGTTGCTACCCTAAACAACAGATTTTCAATGTACAAAAAAATAGCCTTCTATTGGAAGAAGCTACCGTCTAGGACTTTCATAGCTAGGGAAGAGAAGTCAATGCTTGGCTTCAAAGCTTCAAAGGACAGGCTGACTTTCTTGTCAGGGGCTAATGCTCCTGGTGATAAAATTGAATCCAATGCTCATTTACCATTCCCCAAATCCTGGGACCCTTAAGAATTATGCTAAATCTACCCTGCCTGTGCTCTATAAATGGAACAGCCAAGTCTGGATGACAGCGTGTCTATTTACAATATGGTTTACTAAATATTTTAAGCCCAATGTTGATGCTTACTTCTCAGAAAAAAGATTCCTTTCAAAATATTACTGCTCATTGACAATGCACCTGGCCCCCCAAGAGTGATGATGGATATGTAGAGTGAGATTCATGTTGTGTTCATGTCTGCTAACACTACATCCATTTTGCAGCCCATGGATCAAAGAGTAATTTCAACTTTCAAGTCTTCTTCTTTAAGAGATACATTTCATAAGACCATAGCTGCCATAGATAGTTATTCTGCTAATGGATCTGGGAAAAGTCAACTGAAAACCTTCTAGAAAGTGTTCACCATTCTAGATGCCATTAAGAACATTTATGATTCATGGGATGAGGTCAAAATATCAAAATTAACAGGAGTTTGGAAGAAGTTGATTCCAACCCTCATGGAAGATTTTGAGGCATTCAAGACTTCAGTGGAGGAAGTCACTGCAGATGTGGTGGAAATAGCAAGAGAACTAGAATTAGAAGTGGAGCCTGAAGATGTGACTAAATTGCTGCAATCTCACGATAAAACTAGGATGGATGAGAAGTTGCTTCCGATGGATGAGCAAAGAAAGTGGTTCCTTGAGGTGGACATGCTGTGAAGATTGTTGAAATAACAGGGGATTGGAATATTACATAAACTTAGTTAATAAAACAGTGGCAGGGCTTGAGAGGATTGACTCCAATTTTGAAAGAAATTCTACTGTGCATAAAATGCTATTAAACAGTATTACATGCTACAAATTTTTCCTGAAAGGGAGAGTCAATCAATGCAACAAACTTCACTGTCGTCTTATTTTAGGAAACTGCCACAGCCACTCCCACCTTCAGCAACCACCACCCTGATCAGTCAGCAGTCAACAACATCAAGGCAACATCCTCCACCAGCAAAAAAGATTACAACTTGTTGAAGGCTGAGATAATGGTTAGCATTTTTTAACAATAAAGCATATTTTTAATTAAGGTATACAGGTTTTTTTTTAGACATAATGCTATTACACACTTAATAGGCTACAGTAAGTGGACTTCCCTGGTGGTCCAGTGCCTTCCAATGCAGGGAACACGGGTTTGATCCCTGGTCAGGGAACTAAGATCCCACATGCCACGGGGCAACTAAGCCCACATGTCATAACTACTGAGCCCGCGCGCCTCAACTGGAGAGAAGCCCGCGTGCCACAATGAAAGATCCTGCATGCTGCAACAAAGATCCCACAACTAAGACCCGATGCAGCCAAAAATAAAATTAATTAATTAATTAAATTAAAAAATAGACTACAGTATGGTGTAAACATAACTTTTATAGGCACTAGGGAACCAAAATATTCATGTGATTCAATTTGTTGCAATACTCGCTTTAATTTGGTGGTCTGGAACCAAACCCATAATATCTTTGAGGTATGTTTATAAACTAAGTCTGCATAGTTTAATACCAAAATCATCATAGCTTAAATTATCACGGACTGATGGCATATTAACGACTGAAAGTTAAAATATATTCATATTTACCAGAGGTGGCTATTGAATGTACTTATAGTATAAAATCAGGTGTTTGAATTTTAAAATATTTTAAACTCGTAGCTTTCTGAAAAAGTTAGACTGAATAATTAACCATTATGCAAAACTGGGGAATAAATGGGTTTGGGGCATCACTATATATTAAGGTGTTAAATGTTGTAGCACAGAAAATTGTAAATTTGAGGTAATCTTTCATATTCAATAAATATGCTTAATGAATTCATTTTGCAGTATAGAAAGAATCATCTGAGGCAAGTAAAACATGCTAGCATTTATGATCAGAGTTTTTGAACATTATATATCAATTTTAAGAAATTAAATATATTAGGTGTTTTTTTCCAAAGTTTAGGCAATATTAATACATTATACAACTGACAAGAAATGGCTCACTTTGTGTTTGGTCTTAAAAACTAAATCTAATTGACTTTAAATTAAATTAGTCAAATCCACTGTTTATTTGGCTTAGAAAAACAATTCCACTGAAAAACAATTGATTGACATTTGAGAGTTATATCTTTAGTTATAATATTCAATTATATAATTGGTGGTCAGGAAACAAATTAATGTGTGCTAATATGAAACATTATTTCTAACCTTGTTTAAATATAAAATTTATATTCATCTGGCAAGAATGTTATTATTCAAAATATCAATAAAATAAGCATATTGGAAATAGACTGAAAATTCACATTCAAATTCAAGGTTCTCATTGTTCTGATTTATTTAGATATTAACCAACCAGATGTCTAAGGAATGTATGGAGGATGTGTGTTAATAGTGGCATACATGGGAGATATCTAATTTTAACCTCTGCTGCAACATACTGCATTTGACATTTTAAGAAATATAAAAATTCTTACATTGCAGAAGCAATCTCATTGGTGGTGAATTGCCAGTTCTTTTTCTCTTTTTTTTCTGGCAACCAGGAGACCCAGATGCTAAGCACTGGAAGATATTTCTTCCAATAGCAGCATCTGGTGTGCTGGCCGACTCCATAAGCAATTTTGTTTTACAGCTTTAAAGCAGCTTCTGGGTCTATTACATGGTTAATCTGATGGGCTGTCTGGGCTGCCTTGTCCTCCTGGATGCCATATGCCAAAAGCTAGAGATGCAATGAACTATCTGCCCATTAGGGCTCCTATAAAGAGCACACCTGAAAAAAACTAGCTGTAAAGAGAGTGCTCTACTTCTGTTTAGCCATTACAGTACCAGTGATGAGCAACCTGGCTAAAATAGTGCTAAAAACTCACCAAAAATGTTTAATGCCCTCTGAGCACCAGAGAAGACTAGAAAACTGTAAATAATAAAATATGCAGGAAATCAATGTATCATTTGATAATGACCTAAGTATTTGCAATTTTCTCCCATGCAAGAGAAGGAACATATAACAAACTGTAGAACGGTGAGAGCAAGAGACACAAATTTGATTGCTGCTATTCTGTGGCAATTAACTCACGAGAGGGTGAATATCCTGAGTGTTAGGGACTGTGTCTAACTCATTTTTATATTTTCAGGGCCTACCAGAGTATTTGAACATGGCAGTAATGGAGTAAGTTATTTCAAGTAAATAAAAGCAGATAACAAGATAATATTATTGCAATTGTGCAATAAATTGTATAATCTTTAAATTCTTTGCATCATTAATTTCTTATCCTTTAGATGTTACATTTTATATAGCTTTTTCAGAGACTCCTTTCCTTGCCACCCAGAGACTAGATTGAACCACCCTTCTGTATACCCCAATATCTGCTAATGCATGTCATTATATCATTTAACACCATTTACATTTATGTACTTGTGTGATCATAGTAAATTGCATCCCAGTCTTTTAATTGAAAACATTGGTTAATTTTGATTTAATTTAAAACATGTCAATACACACTGGTATCTTAATTTTTTCATGAGGGCTGAGGCATATTCTTTAATTGTAGAAGAGTTCAACGTCTGCAGACTAAAACATATCAACTGATAAATAAACAATGCAAGTGATAAGAGAAGAGGGGAACTTTAGTTCGTCAAGTAAATGAGTTAAGTGATGTTAACTAAGGAGTTTCTACTTTACTCCACTAGCTCTCATTCTTGGAATTGCTCCTTCTTTTTCTGGTATCATCTCTCCGGCCCACTCTTCTGTCTCTCTCTTCTACTTTTAAGAGCTCATGTGATTAGACTGGGCCCTCCGAGATAATCCAGGATAATTTTCCTGTTTTATTAGTTAACTGATCAGCAATCTTAATTCCATCTATAAACTTCCATTTTCCTTGTAAAAAAAAAACCTATTCATAGGTTTTGGGATTAGGACATGGACCTCTTCTGTCTCTAACACTGCCCAATCACCAGAATTTAAGGGTGCAGATGGAATATACTCTTGATAAAGTTTCCCAGTTGAGCTCCAATAGTGATATACGGAAACAAGAGAAGGTTCACTGATTTATATCACATTAATGCTGATACTTTAGAAATGCTTTAGTCATGCACCCTCACTTTATACAAGGGGAAATCAAATCCTTAAGACCTAAATCACAAAACCAAAACTATCTCCTGAAAGAATTAGGAATAATAACTAGTTTTCCAACTCTCATTTTAGTGTTCTTTTTACTAAATCATCCTCCTTAATCATCTTCTGGTTCAGGCCAAAAATACACAGTAGTCTATTTCACAGGTTATATGATTCTTAATGATTCATAAAAATAAAAACAAGATTATAATAAAAATATAAAATTCTTACAAAAATTAAAATACAATTTAATGGGTGAAGGCTACAGTTTCATTCAAATAAAACAAAAGCACATAAAAATGTACTATACCAGCCATGTCATTAGAGCTTTGTTCAGGTATAGCCAGCAGAAAACACTTGGAAGTTGACAAATTCGTTTTAGGGAAACTCACTGCTCCAGGCTTCATGCTTTAACCTTGTGTTTAGAGAGAATAATTCCGCCCCCCCCCCCACCTCCACAGGCTCCCACCAAATAAATTCATGGTAACCTGCTTTTATATGTCTTTATACTAGCAGACCACACAATAAAACAAAAAAGAATTGTGTTGAACTAGTCAAGTAATTAGAGATATGGTTTGGAAACCCAGAAAATTTAATAACTAAAAATCTTAATCAAAATATATATATTTAAATGTGAAGCATTTGATTGCTGTATTCCTTTCTCTACACCACAAATATTCACTGAATAAATGACCCAAAGTGATTCTATGGTTAATTTGGCTAAGTATATTTGGCTCCAATGTCACTCCAGATCCTGTTTGTCATTCCGGAATTCCAGCTGCACTAGAACTGCTTGAAATCATAAAAAAGAACTTCCCTGTAAAATTTCTTTTTTCTTTTCCTATTCAACAACCAATGCCCTGAACAGAACTAAGTACTGACATTGCTACTGTCATCCAGTTTCTCTATCCCTTGGCATTTCCTAACCTGTACACTGGAAACCAAATTGAATATGCTCTTGTTCACTGAGATATTTGTTTTCATATTTCTTCATTTAGGAAAATGCTGTTTAATACTTGAATACTTTTACATTAGAAGGGATACTTTAAAGGAGAGAGAAAATGATTTTGAATAAACTATCTCTCTCCAATTATAAATCTGAAAATCTTCATTTAGGAATTTTACATTAAACAAAGCATATTTTGAGCAAGCAATATTTTTCTAGCTTTACTGAAGTACATTTGACAAATAGAAATTCCATAGTGTTAAGGTGTACAGCATGATGTTTTGATATACACATACACTGGAAAATTATTAACACAATCAAGCTAAGTAACATATCCATTAACTCACCAATTTACTTTTGTGTGTGAGTATGCTGAGAACACTTGAGATCTACTCTCTTAGAAAATTTTAATTATTATTATTAAATATTGTCAACATTCTGTACATTAGGTCTCCAGAGCTTATTCATCTTTTAACTGAAAGTTTGTTCCCTTTTACCATATTCTCCCCATTTCCCCATCCCCTAGCCAGTAGTAAACATTTCATGTAAATGAGTTCAACATTTTTAGATTCCATGTATGTGCGATTATGCAGTATTTGTCTTTCTGTGTCCGGCTTATTTCACTTAGCATAGTGTCCTCCAAGTTTATCCATGTTGTCACAAATGGCAAGATTTCCTTCTTTTTTAAGGCTGAATAATATTCCATTGTGTGTATGTGTGCATCACATTTTCTTTATTCATTCATCGTCTACAGACCCTTAGGTTATGTCCATATCTTTGCTACTATGAATAATGTTGCAGTGAACATTGGAATGCAGATATCTCTTAGATATACTGATTTTATTTTCTTTGGCCATATATCCAGAAGTGAATTACAGCATCTTATGATGGTTCTATTTTTTAACGTTTCAAGAAAGCTCCATACTGATTTCCATTGACTGTATCAATTTACATTTCTACCAACAGTGGATAAGAGTACCCTTTTATTTACATTCTCACCAACACTTGTTATCTTTTGAGTTTTTATTAGTAGCCATCCTAATAGGTGTGAGTTGATATCTCATTGTGGTTTTGATTTGCTTTCCCTCATGATTAGTGATGTTGAACATTTTTTCATATACCTGTTAGCTATTTGTATGTCTTCTTTAGAGAAATGTCTATTCAGGTCCCTTGCCTACTTTTTAATTGCTTTATTGGTTTTGTGTTTTGTTTTGTTTTGTTATTGAGTTATATGATTTCCTTATATTTTGGATATTAACCCCTTATCAGATAGATGGTTTGCAAATGTCTTCTGCCATTCTGTACTTTGTCTTTTCACTCTGCTGATTGTTTCTTTTACTGTTAGTTTGATGTAGTTCCACTTATTTGTTTTCGCTTTTGTTGCCTTTGCTATCTGGTGTCAAACCCAAAATATCACTGTCAAGACCAATGTCAAGGAACTTTTTCCCTGTTTTCCTCTAGGAGTTTTATGCTTTCAGGTCTTATATTTAAGTCTTTAATCTAACTTGAGTTGATTTGTGTGTATGGTCTAAGATAAGGGTTCAATTTTATTCTTTTGCATGTGAATATCTAGTTTTACCAATACCATTTATTGAAGAGACTATTTTTTTCCTATTGTATGTTCTAGGTAATTTTGTGGAAGATTAGTTGACTGTATATGCATAGATTTATTTCTGGGCTCACTATTCTGTTCCATTGGTTTGAGTAAGCAATATTTAAAAACTAGAGACTGCCTACAGCCAAACAGGAAATACGAAATTTGACAATTTGTTTTGTTCTTAAGAAAATAGTAAGTACTGTTAAAGAGATGAAAATTTATTTTGCCTTACCCTATCTCCTAAATTTCCTTCACTGCTACAGTATTTCCATATTTTGTTAGAATCAGAGCCAAATTTTAGATAGCTACAGATGAAGTGGAAGTAAAAAAAAGACCCTAAAATTCCAGTATTTATCAAAATTTGGTTTACTCAGGAAGCCTTACTCTTAAGGTAAAAATCAAACAAACACGAAACAAAAAACAGCAGTACAACCATCTTATTCCTCTCTTTTATATTAAAAGATATGATATTGTACTAGAATATATACAAAAAGAAAACCTATGGAGAATTCACCTTTGTTTCTTAATGAAATACCAATGGCCGCTCTTAGACAGTTCAAGAGCAACTTTAAGAAAAGTTGCCACAGAAGTTTCCATGTTAAATTTTTGGAGTTTTAAAATATGAGAATATTCTTTGAAGCCAATTTTTATGGGAAATTACTAAAATACATAGAAAAAGCACGACTTTGTGGATCATGGGTAGAGTTCACTGTCTTGTATTACAACCCTCATGCTGTGCTTTGCCTATGACTGGTAGCTCAAAGGCATCATTTTGAGTGGAATCATATTGTTTAGGAGTAGTAACTCATGCTGCTCTGCTACAAAGCAATCAGTAACACAGAGATCAATGGGACAGGACAGAAGAAAAAGGAAAGAGGCAGTTGCAAAGATATTTCTGATATTAAAGATATTAAGAGGGAAGATATTGAAAGTAGGCTGGGTAGAAATTATATGGACATTTATAAAATATTTTAAGTATATACCCATGGCCTAATAACTTTAAAGTAAAATATATATTTTCAATGAAGTATATATTTATAAGATATATAAATAAAACCTTAATCTAAATGAAATTAGCTAGTATTGATAAACTGACTCTGCAAAGCTAAGCTATAAAACTCCCAAAGACGGTTCTACCATTTTCTTAAAATTTTTCCTCAATAAAATTAAATGTAATCCATATGTCTAGGCTTATTTTATGTTTATATCATGAAGATAGCAGATGATGAAGTAACTTTATTACTTAACACTTCTCAGGGCTTTTAATGTCTTTAATATAAACCTGAGAAATAATGTCAGGAAACTGCATCTTGATGAAGATAAACAATACACAATTTCCAGAGATTAAGAATTTGCTTTAAATTAACTAGTTTTATTAAAGAAACTCTGTTCACACAGCTTGAAGAACTGTGTCAAATAGAGTATAAGTGAAGACAAGTCTAGAGACCAAGAGAGACAATTTCTTTTTTTAATACATCCTTATTGGAATATAATTGCTTCACAATGCTGTGTTAGTTTCTTCTGTACAACAGAGTGAATCAGCCATATGCATACATATATTCCCATATCCTCTCCCTCTTGAACCTCCCTCCTACCCTCCCTATCCCACCCCTCTAGGTCGCTGCAAAGCACCGAGCTGATCTCCCTATGCTATGCTGCTCCTTCCCACTAGCTATTTATTTTACATTTGGTTGTGTATATATGTCAATGCTTCTCTCACTTCGCCTCAGCTTTCCCCTCCCCCACAGTGTCCTTAAGTCCATTCTCTATGTCTATGTCTTTATTCCTGCCCTGCCACTAGGTTCATCAGTACCATTTTTTTTTTTTTAGATTCCGTATATATGCTTTAGCATACGGTATTTGTTTTTCTCTTTCTGACTTACTTCACTCTGTATAACAGACTCTAGGTCCATCCACCTTACTACAAATAACTCAGTTTCATTTCTTTTTATGCCTGAGTAATATTCCATTGTATATATGTGCCACATCTTCTTTATCCATTCATCTATTGATGGACATTTAGGTTGCTTCCATGTCCTGGCTATTGTAAATAGAGCTGCAATGAACATTGTGGTACAGGTCTCTTTTTGAATTATGGTTTTCTCTGGGTATATGCCCAGGAGTGGGATTGCTGGGTCATATGGTAGTTCTATTTTTAGTTTTTTAAGGAACCTCCATACTGTTCTCCATAGTGGCTGTATCCATTTACATTCCCACCAACAGTTCAGGAGGGTTCCCTTTTCACCACACCCTCTCCAGCATTTATTGTTTTAGATTTTTTGATGATGGCCATTCTGACCAGTGTGAGGTGATACCTCATTGTAGTTTTGATTTGCATTTCTCTAATAATTAGTGATGTTGGGCATCTTTTCATGTGCCTTTTGGCCATCTGTATGTCTTCTTTGGTGAAATGTCTATTTAGGTCTTCCACCCATTTTTTAATTGGGTTGTTCTTTTGATATTGAGTTCCATGAGTTGTTTGTATATTTTGGAGATTAATCCTTTGTCCACTGTTTCATTTGCAAATATTTTTTCCCATTCTGAGCACTGTCTTTTCGTCTTGTTTATGGTTTCCTTTGCTGTGCAAAAGCTTTTAAGTTTAATTAGGTCCCATTTGCTTATTTTTGTTTTTACTTTCATTACTCTAGGAGGTGGGTCAAAAAAGATCTTAGTGTGGTTTATGTCAAAGGGTGTTTTTTCTATATTTTCCTCTAAGAGTTTTATAGTGTCTGCTCTTACATTTAGGTCTTTAATCCATTTGGAGTTTATTTTTGTGTATGGTGTTAGGGAGTGTTCTAATTTCATTACTTTATGTGTAGCTGTCCAGTTTTCTCAGAATCACTTATTGAAGAGGCTGTCTTCTCCATTGTATGCCCAGAGATAAACCCACACACATATGGTCACCTAATTTACGACAAAGAGAGCCAATTTCAAACCCTGAGTTGACTTTGTGTAAGTTCTTTAACAATGCACTGTGACATATTTTCTTCTTTGTAAAAATAAGAATTTTATAGCTAAGCTATTCTAAATTACTTCCTGTTGTAACATTTCCTGTATCTAGCACCCACTTATTAACATCCCTAATGTGAGTTTCATGTACATTAATTCTGCATTGAAAATTAACTTCCAATTCACATTTTATCAGCATGGATGAACATATAGACAAGGGCAATGTTGACCATGAAGACTCAATAGACCAAAGGAGCAAATTCGTCTATATACAGTTTTACCAAATCATGTACTTTATTATTATATCTACATTGAGGCATGCTTCATCAGGCAGCCTTTCCTAATATAAAATTACTTTTTAAAATTTAATTTTTATTTTATGTTGGAATATAGCTGATTTACAATGTTGTGTTAATTTCAGGTGTATAGCAAAGTGATTCATACAAATGAATTTATTTACAAAACAGAAACAGACTCACAGACTTAGAAAAAACACTTATGGTTACCAAAGGGGAAAAGTGGGGGGAGGGATAAATTAGGAGTTTGAGATTAACATATACACACTACTATATATAAAATAGGTAATCAACAAAGACCTACCGCATAGCACAGAGAACTCTACTCAGTATTCTGTAATAACCTACATGGGAAATGAATCTGAAAAAGAATGGATATATGTATATGTATAATTAAAATCACTTTAAAAAATTACTAAACAATGTAAAATATTGTAATGTTTTATTTGTTTGTTTGACAGTTTTGAGGCCCTGGCTAGAATCTGGCCAGTTCCCTTTCTTGAACAGTTAAATGTACACCCAACCTTTTATCTGACTGTCATACTCTCATGCACAAGCCCTACTCACCCCAGGGCCAGGTGAACTAGGTCCAGACAACTAGGGTCAGCCCCTTTGTTCCAGCGACCAAGAGAAATTATTAAAATCAGCCAATCCACAGGGATCCTGGGAAACCTATCTAACTCCATTCCCCTTTGCCATACATAAGCTGTCTCCTACAGCTCCAGCTTGCTCTTATCCTGTCCCAGTGCAACTGCCATGTGGCCTTGCTTGGCAGTTTTCTCTCATTGGGAACTATAAGAGTTTTGCCTTTTATCCATAAGACTTATTGTGTTGTGTACTGCCATCAAAAGAATCTTTAAATCTTATAAAACTGACGCTGTGAGCAGAGTGGCATGACCATGACCACTGACTCCTAGATAGCTTCATGTGGGACTGCTCTTGCCTTACTAATTGATTCCAAACTACCAATATGAACAGCTTGAGACAGAACTCCAGCAAGTTTAGCTAAAGTCTTGTTGCTTGCTGCCATGTCTGCTGGTGATTGCCACACCTCTCCTATAAAAATTTCTTGGGCATGGGAATACTCAAGATGAATATGTACAGTTGTCCCTTGGTATCTGGAACAGATTGGCCCTAGGACCTCTCTCCAATACCAAAATCTGAGAATGCTCAAGTCCCTTATATAAAATAGCTTAGTACTTTCATATAACCTAAGCACATCTTCTGGTATACTTTAAATCATCTCTAGATTACTTATAATACCTAATATCGTGTAAATGCTATGTAAATACTTGTGGACACACAATAAATTCAAGTTTTGCTTTTGGAACTTTCTGGATTTTTCTTTTTTCCAACGTGGGGTGGGTTGAATCTGTGGATTAGGAACCCTTGGATAGCGAGGGACAGCTACAGTTAGTCAGCTAAACTTCCTGGGCTAGAAACTAGCCCAGCTGAAGGCCACCTTAGGGCAACAGAAGTGATAGGCCACCTTAGGGCAATAGAAGTGATAGGCCACCTTTTTAGGTTGGGCATTCAGGTGTGTTTCAGGTCACAGCCTGTGTTTGGCAGAGGCCTATTCCTGGGGCCCACAACTTCTTCAGTGTTGGTGTTTCTTTATAATTACTGGGAGGCAGAACTCTGGTTTGTCTGTGTTTTATAGATTGGAGGAGAGTGTTGTGGGCTACCCAGCAGTAGAGAAATGGCCTGATCTCCTTGTCACTGCTGCTCAGGTGGGGATAGTGGATTACCTGTCTTCTTTGCTGCTGCACACATTGCTATTATCACCAGTAAACTTCACATGCCCCAATCCTCAAGGGTATGGTGGATTGCACCCTTGGAGGCCTGGAGCCCAATGCTTAATCAAAAGGGATGCTCTAGGGCAAGGGAAGAATATCTTATTCCTGCACCCTGCCCTACACCAAGAACATCTGCTGAAATTATCCACTTGCTTAAATAACGTAAGCCTTCTAGCCAGTGTGCTTGGGCCTTAGAAAGTGCAACTGTTTATCAACATGCAAAGGGACTGATACTTGGGACAAGAGGGCTAACTGAAGAGGTTGCTTTAGCCTCTGGGAGCTGGACAGGGAAGACTTGGAAGGAGAGATAGCTGTCTACAAGGCAGGCCACCATGACTCTACCCCTGCTTCCCCTTTTCTGCAACCCCTAAAAGGGCCATACTCTGAGTTACCAGAGACAGAAACCAAAAACCCTAACTTCAGGTGGTTAGAAGCTCAAAGAAAAACCAGAAGGGATGGAAAGAAAAAAAACCCAAATACCCTGTCCAGGGACAGGACATTCAAAAATAAACAAAAAAATCTCTCTCAATATCTGTGTGTGTGTGTGTGTAGATATATGTATATACACACACATACACAATACATACAATGTCCATAATTTGACTCAACTGAAAATTCAAAATTTACCAAAGAATTTCTATAACAAAAAGATAAAAAGCATAGAAGGGCACTGGTTGGCTTTTGTGTCTCTACAATGTAGGTTCTAAACTTTAACATCTGGCAAAATGCATGAACTGACAAAACCTTTATGTACTGAATCAATACTAAGGCTCAAATTATTTCTGGGGATCCCACTAATATTAAAATGGTACCCTTTATAAACTTAGGAAAATAACTATGTATAAAATAGCAGAAAAATAGGTATGTCTTACTTTAATTGTAGCCTTCCTTAAATTTCCCAGTCATAGTACCAATTGCCCTGAAATATCTCATAGTGACCTTATACCAGTGGCCCCCCAGTTCTCAGGACCCCTAGTCAGCCTCAGACTTGGATTTATACCATTGCATCTCCTGGTTTTCAGGCCTTCAGACTGGGATTGAATTATACCACAGGCTTTGCTGGTTTTCCAGCTTGCACATGGCATTCTATGGACTTGTCAGCCTCCATAATCAGGTGAGCCAAATTTCCATAATAAATCTCCTCTTCTATATCCATATATATTCTGTTGGTCTGTTTCTCTGGAAAAAGCTAATAGAGTAAACGTAGACATTTTAACACAATAAGTAATAAAATTAAATTAAATCTTTGGCACTTACAAGTTGGCTTGCTAAAATGAGACTCCCCACAGATCTCCAGTTGAAATAGTTAGTAAGGGCCAACGTAAGTTAAAAACACGTTCTTCAAGGATTAAAATATGTTATATAAGACCTAATTGATAAAGGGCTGATTATGTCCTCTGCATTCTCATTTGACAGCCCAATGTTGCCTGTTCTTAAACCTAGAAAGGAAAAATGGCATTTCATGGTGATTCCTGCAATCTCAATAATGCGGTCCCCCTCATTAAGGCTCTACTGAACATTCATGTTATGTTCTAACCCTTAGTACCTCAGAATTTAACTGTATTTGAAAACAGGGGGTTTTTTCTTTTAATTTGGCCAGATTTTTATATTTCTGTAATTTTTTAATTGGAGTATAGTTGACTTACAATGTTGTCTTAGTTTTACGTGTATAGCAAAGTGATTCAGTTATACATACATATAAAACTTTTTTTTAGATTCTTTTCCCCTATAGTTTATTGCAAAATATTGAGTATAGTTCCCTGTGCTATACAGTAGGACCTGTTGGTTATCTATTTTACATATAGTAGTGCGTACATATTAATCCCAAACTCCTAATTTATTCCTCCCCCGCCTTTCCCCTTTGGTAACCATAAGTTTGTTTTCTATATCTGTGGATCTATTTCTGTTTTGTCTGTAAGTTCATTTGTATCATTTGTTTTTAGACTCCACATATAAATGATATCATATGATACTTGTCTTTGTCTGGCTTACTTCACTTAGTATGATAATCTCTAGGTCCATCCATGTTACTGCAAATGGCATTATTTCATTCTCTTTTTAAGGCTGAGTAATAATCCATTGTATAAATATACCACATCTTCTTTATCCATTCATCTGTCAATGGACATTTAGGTTGCTTCCATGTCTTGGCTATTGTAAATAGTGCTGCAATGAACATTGGAGTGCATGTATCTTTTGGAATTATGGTCTTCTCTGGATATATGCTCAGAAGTGGGATTGCCCGATCTTATGGTAGCTCTATTTTTAGGTTTTTAAGGAATCTCCATACTGTTCTCCATAGTGGCTGTATCAATTTACATTCCCACCAACAGTGCAAAGAGGGTTCCTTTTCTCCACACCCTCTCCAGTATTTATTGTTTGTAGATTTTTTGATGATGGCCATTCAGACCAGTGTGAGGTGATACCTCATTATAGTTTTGATTTGCATTTCTCTAATAATTAGCGATGTTGAGCATCTTTTCATGTGCCTCTTGGCCATCTGCATGCCTTCTTTGGGAAAATGTCTATTTAGATCTTTTGCCCATTTTTCTTGACTAGGTTGTTTGTTTTTTTGATATTGAGCTGTATGAACTGTTTGTATATTTTGGAGATTAATTCCCTGTAGCTTGCATCGTTTGCAAATATTTTCTCCTATTCTGTAGGTTGTCGTTTTGTTTATGATTTACTTTGCTGGGCAAAAGCTTTTAAGTTTAATTAGGTGCCATTTATTTATTTTTGTTTTTACTTCCATTTATCTAGGAGACAGATCCAAAACTGTCACTGTTTGCAAATGACATTATGCCATACATGGAAAGTCCGGAAAACTACTGGAGCTCATCAGTGAAGTTGCAGAATACAAAATTAATACACAGAAAGCTGTTGCATTTCTATACATTAACAACAAATGATCAGAAAGAGAAATTAAGGAAATAATCCCATTTACCATCGCACCAAAAATAATAAAATACCTAGGAATAAACCTACCTAAGGAGGCAAAAGACCTGTAAAAACAGTGTGGTACTAACAAAAACAGAAATGTAGATCAATGGAACAGGATAGAAAGCCCAGAAATAAACCCATGCACCTATGATCAATTAATCTACGACAAAGGAGGCAAGAATATACAATGGAGAAAAGTCAGTCTCTTCAATAAGTGGTGCTGGGAAAACTGCACAGCTACATGTAAAAGAATGAAATTAGAACATTCTCTAACACCACACACAAAAATAAACTCAAAACGGATTAAAGACCTAAATGTAACACCAGATACTATAAAACTCCCAGAGGAAAACATAGGCAGAACACACGGACATAAATGACAGCAATATCTTTTTGGGAGATAGGATTTTTAAGAGGTAAAATGAGGTCATATAGATGGGCCCTAATTCAATATGACTGGTATCCTTATAAGAAGAGGAGATTAGGATACAAACATGTACAAAGGAAAGACCATGTGAAGACAGAGAAGAAAACATCTACAAGTCAAGGAGAAAGGCCTCAGAATGAAACCAACCTTGCCAATACCTTGATCTTGGACTTCCAACCTCCAGAACTGTGAGAAAATAAATTTTTATTCTTTAAGACACCCAGTCTGTGGCACTTTGTTATGGCAGCCTAGCAAACTAATACAATCCAATATTATTTAAATTACTAACTCTACCCAATCACAACAGTAAATATTTTGCAATTATAAATTTCGCTAATATGTTCTACTCAATGCCTATTTCAACATCCTCTCGGTCACAGTTTGCCTTAGCCAGCAAAGGGACAGAATACACCTTTACTGTGCTACCCATGGAGGACCTCTGCAGCCTTGCCATGGCACACTATCTTTACAGACAAGATCTTAACTGTATCAATGTTTCTCCAGGAACCTTGAAAACGTTACAATGGTAACACCTTTCTCCAAGGGATTACATTGAACACACTTACTAAGGATATATGTCTAACATTTTTTAGTCCTTTTGGAGGCAACATATTCCTTATTTACAAATTCTACTTAATCTCAAGGATACTGCTTCTTACAAATCTGCCCACTTAAATGGAGATCCTTCCAACAAAAGGTTGCAAAATCTGTCCAAGTTAAAATCAGTGGGCATTCCTGTTAGTGCCCTCAGAGACGCCATTGTAGAGCCTTTGGTAACCTCCTTGCATGCCTCCTAGAATCTCTGGACCACATGCAATGGCATAAACTGTCCATGGGCTTCTGATGTAAAAAAGTGTGTCCCTGGGCTTCCCTGGTGGCGCAGTGGTTGAGAGTCTGCCTGCCGGTGCAGGGGATGTGGGTTCGTGCCCCGGTCCGGGAAGATCCCACACGCCGCGGAGCAGCTAAGCCCGTGAGCCGTGGCCGCTGAGCCTGCGCGTCCGGAGCCTGTGCTCTGCAACGGCAGAGGCCACAACAGTGAGAGGCCCGTGTACCGCAAAAAAAAAAAAAAAAAAAAAAAAATAGTGTGCCCTTTTCACCTCTGTAATATATATGTATATATAGTAAGAATGAAAAGAAAATTTCTGGCTACATACGTGGTCTCTCCTGGAAAGGAAAACTCTCATAGACCCTGAGCCTGTGACTCTCTTCACCTAGTTGTGCATCACGCCTTGGGTCATGAAAGCAACACCTTGCAAGCTCGGCTGTAAGCTATTGTGACCTTATTGATATAGGATGGGGTAAAACCTGGGCTCTCTGACATATTCCACATGCAGAAGGGGGTGTGTTCCCCTGTTCTCAGTCCCTTGCCAGATGCCATGATACTGCTGGAGGTTACTCCTCCCCAAAGCGCCTTGACTTCCTAGGGAAGTCCCTTGGATTAACTGAGTGAATAGCAATGGGAGTTCATAGTATGGAAGTTCTGGCTTCCAGCCCTATGGGATGGGGGCAAATATCGAAAATCCATAAAGATATAGGGAGATACTATTAAAGAGCCTCATATATAATGAGTATTTATATACCTAGGGTATATTTGGGAAAGTTTTGTTAAAGTTGGTGTGAGTTAGCCAAGGATCTTTGAATTAAGAATAATTAAACCCTGGAGCAACACAGAGATCCATTTAGGGGTCCATTTGTCATTTTTGTAACTTATATAATTAGAGTTAACCACAGATTGTCCCATGAGCCAGACACCTGCCCTTCTGTCAACAGTTTAACTAAGCTACTCCATGGTATTGCTGCCTTAGCAGGCATTTTGTTTGGCCATGCAGCCCACAGTGACTTTAAATCGACACTAGCTTCTCATGAAGTACATACCCTAGACAGTAACCTGCAGAATCACAAACAAATGTAAATTCCTGATACGACTTTCCCAGCAGCCCTTATGATCATAGTCTCCCCTGCCTCCAGGTGCTTTCACCTTAGCACCCCTTAGATAAAACCCTGTGTTGCTTATCAATCCCTGATTTTTTATTTGAATTGACCAATCAGTCTTTAGCCCGGGGACCCCAAAGCACTCCACACACAGACCTTAATAAAGGCATGTGCCCCACGGTTACCCCTCTCTGTCTGCACTCTGCTTTCATATCCCCATGTGACCCCTTAAGGCATGCAGAGTACTTCCTCCAGGAACTGTGAGTGATAAACTATATTTCAACTCCTCTTGTGATCTGTCGTTAAACCACAGCTCACCATCCTACCACCTGTGCTCTACTTAATACGTGTTAATTTGAAAAACTCATAACACCATCCAATACGGGATTCATTTAAGACTAAATTTCCAGTGCCCCCCCAAAATCTTCCTCAGTATTCAGGTTTTAGGGAGTGGATGATTAATCCAGGCTCTCCCTCCGATCCTTTCTGGAAAATTAAAATTAATGTTCCCAGGCCATTCCCACATATAACGCAGACAACCAAGAAGGGACATTAAAAACAAAAATAAAACAAACCAAAAAGCCCAACACCACTTAGTAAATGAAAATAAAATTTAGAGATAATAATGGAATTAATACCATATCCCATAATGATAAAACCAGACAACAACCCCTCCATGGTAATAATACATGCTAGAGAAAAATCAACATCAGACAACAAATGCCTGTCAAGTGCAAATGCACACCATCCTGTTGACTCTTGGTTCTGTTATTACTGGTCTGAGTACTTTCATTGATATGTGAACCAGAGGCCCAAGCCCTCCAAATAAGCCATTGTTTCAACCAAACACAGTAAATGCAGAGGCTCCCATGTCATTGAGCTTGGCTGATTCAACACCTCCCTGGCTTGACTGTCAGCAATCAAACCAACAACTGAGACAGGGGCCTACAGTCACTGGCTCAATTACAGGGCATGCCTACAGGTTAATGCTAAAGCTTCAACTCCAGCCACTGATATTTTACTTGGTGAACAATCTGAAACTCAATTAACGCATTTGCCCCAACATAAGATGTCACAGCTGGAGATGATTTCTGCACTAGAGACAGCTTTACCCTGACACAGACCACAGTCCCAGCGATGTCTACCAGCTGCCTTTCCTAAGGCACTGATAAGCTGGATATGACACAATATTTGCTTCTCTTCCTTCAATTTTGTGGATTTGATTACATCTCATGAGCTTGATGTTTATCTCATGAGCTTCTCTCATGAGCTTGATGTTTATCTCATGAGCTCCTTATCAAGGATCCCTTGATCCTCCTATGTTCTTTGCTCTCTGCCAAAATGTTAAGCTTTACACTGCCACACCTGAAAAGAAATCTGATAAAGATTAGTACTATCTGTGCCATTCTAAATATTAATGTAGATTATTGTTTTCAGGAGGCACTTGCCTCATTTTGGTCCACTCCTTGACACCCTGGGAAGAGAATTCCCACTCTCCAGCACCTTCTTCTGCTCCCTCCATCCAGTCTTCCAGGATGACCCTAACCCTGTGACTCTGGCCATGCCCACCACAACTACCCCTTCCTCCAGGCTACAGACAAATACACTTTCTCTCACTGAACTATCAGCTCAGACCCTCCAACAGCATGACTACTGAACTTGCCACCTTGACCCAAGGAATGCACAAAGATATTACTATAATGAAAAATGTAACTCATACTTTTAATACACTTTGCAACTCCACTGAAGACCCTGAAATTCCAGATCTGTTTTCTTGGCTAAGGTTATATAATCAAAAACTTTGTCACCAGCCAGACTATAAGGAATTCTTGTACTTCAACTTGTTTTCCTCCATTTTATTCTCATAATAAAATGTTTTCTGTACAACACAGGGAATGTGGCCAATATTTTGTAATAACTACAAATGGAGTGAAACCTTTACAAATTGTGAATCATTATGTTGTACACCTGTAATTTATATAATAGTTTCAATTAAAAAAAAATGTTTTCTATTCTGTTTAGGGCAACTTATGCAATACGTGTGTGTGTGTGTGTGTGTGTGTGTGTGTGTGTGTGTGTGTGTGTG